>NC_051190.1:64264438-64577506 GCF_015220075.1 Falco rusticolus | reverse complement strand
AATTAAATGAACACAAAATATAGTTGGAACAAATTAAAATATTTTTCAGCCCAACCTGAAAATTTGCTAAGTAGCTTCACCCTTTAAAATTAATGAATGATAATTAATTTTATTTAAATATTTTGGAAGAATGTATTAATAACTAGTCATAATAATTATATTGCCATATACTGAATGTATTTATCTTCTATTGTAATTGAGTGAACTGTCAAGTTGTTAGCTGGGAAAAAAAATCAATTCAGATGTCATTGTAGCCCTATTCTGTTGAAAGTTTTATCTCTTCTTCACAGAACCATAATCACTGAAGAACTGTCCACATCTGTGAATAGAAATGGACAAAATACTGTAAGCCTCTTCCACACATACAAGTTCTCCCTGTAGAGAAACTCAGCTCAGACTCACCATTAGATTGAAACCATTGGATTAGACACTTTAAAAGGGGCCAAATTACTTACTCTCCATAGGGAAAACCTGACACATTAGTGATGACAGTAATGAAAACACTGCACTAAACTAATTATGCTCACTGTATTGGGCAATGAGGAATTTTAAAAAAGTCTCAGTGTTTGCTCAAAGCTAGTGAATGTCAGAATAAACAAGCAAACAAACCAAAAGCAACTGTGTTGTAAGTCACTTAATGTATTTTTGACAACAATGATTTTAAGTGGGATTTTGTACAGATAAATAAATATGGTTTGTGTTTCAGTGACCTCCTTGTGGTCAGTCCTAAAGTGGACAGTTTTCATATCCTTTAGGGGAGTAATCAAGAATTAGTCAGCATAAACAAATTTACATCAGAGAAGCTAGTTCAATGTACTGTAATAAATGTCATTTTTCTTAGTCTATAAAAGTTTTTCAAGACTGTAGATAAAATCCTCCTGAAATAAATCAAAAAATGTTTTAAGTAGGTCTGAGTGTGAACCAACACTTGCTATGAACTACTTTCCATGTTTGTGTGCATAAAAAAGTGTAAAACAAACATATATCTTGTTCTCAGAAAAATGTAACATGTGCAAGATAATTAAATTTGTTCCTTTTATAATTAAATTTATCACTCTAAAATATCCACTCCTGAGCTGTTGCTAAAACACAGCCTAGAAAGAAGTTGCTCACTTCAGTTGCATGGCCTTTTTCTAAATGCAGATAATCGTATTCAGCTGGGATAAATGGAAGCACAACAATTCTTGATTTTTCTTCGAATGAATTACCTGGAATGATTTGTTCTTTTTATCTTACTTGGCAATTGTCAACAAAGACAGCGATAGCATTAATTACCTTATCATGCTTGCTTACCCCTGCTGGAAGATTTTACATTCCTTTAGAGAGTCTACAAGCCTTGGCACAGATTTCTGGGTTTATTTATATGAGATTATGAAAACTGGTAAACTGTTTGTCAGAAAACGTATACGTTACTGTATTTTATCATGTTTAACAGGTTTCTGTTTTACTTCATATTCACTGTGAGCTATGCTAAAGAGGATAAAACAAACATTTTAATTACAGCTTGAACTCAAGCCACTTCTTCCTTGAGGTACACTGCAAAAAATTCACTGCTTAAATGTAAATGTAAAATTTGTGACTTACCTTAAAAGATCTTTCTCTCTAAGCATAAAATACAGTGATAAACAATGCACATTATTTGCCCTGTCAGTTTATTAGTTTGAGTATTGAAGAAACACCCTAGTGATTCAGCTAATGCCACAGGAAATCTTTTTCCTGTGCTGTTCTTTGGCAGAACAGAAGCACTATTTGGGGTTATTTGGTTTTAATTTACTGTTATTTGGACCTGTTACTGCTTTTGTTGAATTCTCTGCTAATTTCACAGTGATTTCAATCACACGTTATTGGGTCCTTATATAGGAGTACTATTATGGTAAAGGTATAGTGATGAGCGCTTCCATTGTCAATAATAACACAGAGATAGGAAAGTTTGCTATTTTCTGAAATTTTACATAAAACAAAAATATTAGAATTAAACTTCAAAACAAACATACTGTTTTAATCAAACAGTTTGCAGAAATATGATGATAAAATTTTAGAATGGGCATTAACAACGTTTTAATTTAATTTTATTTCTGGGAGTTTTTTGAAGAGTCACAATGACACCTATGAGCTGGTAGACAAGGATGCCAAAAACTGAATGGACAGTAATTTGTGAACTAAAGTCACTGTCTTTTCTTCTGTCCTTCATGAAGAGAACTGCATTCATATATGCAGCCAAAGCATTCTGTTTTGGATAAGTGATAATATATAGAAACAACTGTTTACATGTGAGTTGGATCCTGCTAGAGGCTTGTTGATAAAGTGCACCTCAACCAGACATACTTTCACTGTCTCTTTTCATTATTTCAGTGCACCACAGGGTAGCAGCTCCTCAGCAGGAAGGTGAGAGTAAAAAGAGCACAACTGGATGGCTTCGCTATTTGTTGCTAACTACTCCTAGCAATATCACAACTCTTGTGCTCCTTACTGAAAAGCAACCATTATATAGCACTGAGAGTTTACAGGTTTGAAGATGACTGCGTGTTCTACTTCAGGTGGAGTAAATATTTGCCTATATCTGTGAAAAGGAGCTTGGGTATACAATTTGAGATGTTCAATCAGTTGTTGTCAGGATATTGTTGGCAGTTGAACTCATGACCTCTCACTGATTGCGTGTAGGTATTGCAAAGAAGATGATGAATGACCAGCAGGGCTTTGGCTGGTTTCATTAATGTTTTGAACATCAGGAAAACTGCAGTAAACCCAGGAAGCCCAGTATAAGAAGAAGATATTAATATTCAATTCTAACATATTTACTTGACCAGGTCAGGTAAGCATACACACACACACACACACACACACACACACACACACACACACACACACGTATTTTTTTCCCATAATTGAAACATTTCATGGAAAACTTTCTGTTTGTAGTAGTAAAGCTTGCAGGAAAACCACATTAATGAGAACTTCTTGATCTCTCCTGTAAATAGCAAAGCAAGAAATTAAGAATCCTCAAACCTGGTTCATTTTACTTTTGAAGTCTAATGGATGACTTATTTTTGAAGAAAACTAAACAATATTTTGCAACCAAAGTTTTTGGCATAAGAAAGATTTTACACTGCCTTGTATACATCAAAAAATCAGAAATTTCAGAATGATCATTACTTTCTTTCCTTGAAGTGTTTATAATCTTGTAAAATTTTGAAAATCTCTTGGAATTATCAGTAAAAAGAAGATTTTCAGTAATTACAAATGGATATAAATTAAAAAAAAAAAACCTAAACCCAGCAAAACCTCAATGAATTTTCAAAAATTATTTGAAAGTTAATTATATTGAAAGTGAATCTGAAAGTGAACAAATGAAATAGGTTGAATTATATTGATTTGAAAGAATAATCAGAGTTCTTAACCATTTGTGCTGACTCTACTATTCATGAAAAGCATCCTAGAATTAACATGAGATCTTCAGGACAGAACAAAGTAACAGCTGGAAGACTCTTGGAACACTGTATTAGTTATTTCTCATTGCTTAAGGATTTTAATTTAATTTTTTATATGCCATATGACGTCTGGAACTGTACAACTATCCTTAGCTGATGTACAAACATTCTGTAACGTAATAGATCATTTCTCATATTAGTATGACTACAATGAACTTGAATTATAGATGAATATCCAACCAAGATCTGGTCCAAGTGATACATAGAACTGTATTTTATAGCCCACACAGTGTTCACTGTTGCTAATACCTATTAAATTACATTTTCTGGCATGCAGATTATATTTAGTTTTAGATTACCTCATAACCTTAATATGTGTTCTCAATTTTCTTCACTATTGACACTGGGGGAAAAAAATGTTTATACTCTATGTCTCAATTTCATCACCTAACACTTCCTTTAACATTCTTTGTGTATTCAATCTTACAAGGCATATGGCTTAGTTACAAAAAAAAACCACCCAAGACAACATTGTTACCTTTTCTTGATGATCTTGCCAACACTGATTATTCAAAATTCAGATTTTTTTTTTCCGTAAGTAACGTTATGTGTTCTTCATATACATATAGTGAAAGGCATAAATAGTTCCTTCAGTACTAAAAGACATATCAGTAGGTTCAGGATAATGAGACTGATTCAGTAAGACTAGACCTTCAAGCTACATTTTCCATTCAATGAATACACATTCTCCTTAAAACTACAATGACACATGCATGAATGAACAGCAATGAAGTGGTTAATTCACTAGGAAAAGAAAGAACAGCTGTGAGCAGCTTATGAAAAACTATGTTTGACCTGTCCATCACGAAGACATTTGTTCTTTAGTGCTGCAGGTGGCAGAGTTACTAAGAAAATCAACCTAATTCAACACAATCTTTGGAATGTGTTGTTTTCTTGATAGTTTTCTGAACAGTGCACCTCTGTGTCAAGTCATGATCATTGCTGCAATACTTAAAGATCCTGACTGGGAACCAAAAGATCATTGCAAAGAAGAGAATTGTGAAGGAGACATTATGTTCAACATCTTTTAGCATATGCAAATACAAACTAGTAAGTAAGATTAGGACACAACTGAAAGAAGCATTTCTCTATTATAAAAAATAGTACCAAGAAACACACCATTGTTACTAGTTCTGAACTATTATCCTTACTTTGTAATAGCTAAATATACTAAAAGACTTTTTGCTGATACACACTTTCTGTAAGTTTGAAAATTACTTACAAATTAAATTTTCTTCATCTTGTATTTCACTGAAATTTAGGTCATGCTTACTATGTTTAAACAATTGGTCTGCAGGTCCTCAAGCAGAATTCCTGTGAAAACCAGTGGTATCATACCAGAAAATAACATGGGCAGTTAAACACTGTGGGAATTACAGCTTCCAGTTATCCATAGCGGCTGAAAATGTACACTTGAGGAGACCACATATTTCAGACAAGCAATCAAAATATAATTTTAATTGATCATGAGATGGGAACAAAAGTAATATGTTTCCTTAAGTTTTCTTTTAGAAGTATCTCCGATCTTTTATATTGTTCTGCTTCTTATTGCGACTATCAGTTTCCTTTCTCAATCTGCCCACCTAAAAAGACCCACTCACACCAGTAGCAGGGAGAGATGGAATATACAATGCATACATTGGAAGCTGAAGCCGGGACATGAGTTGTGTTGGCTGCTGAATCCTATTATTTTAGACTAGTGACTACTGTTACCCTTCAGATGTCTTCAGGGACTCCCAACGGGGGTCTGTGCACCCCTCTGTGAGTTGTCAGTGTAGTGTGACCTTAACAGATCTGGCCATGAACAAAGGAAGCTATTGAGTTAGCTGAGAATGATGGCAAGACTGTGAAATTTCATATAGTAACTATACTTGCTTGCCTCTCAAATATGAGAATTATGTGAGTTACAATTGGGTTGAAAACATTAAACAGATGAAAAAAATCGATTTTTTTCCCCCAATGACCAATTTTAGGCGCAACACAAAAAAAAATCCCATTTTAAATAGAAATTAATTTTGCGCTCTTTTTCTCTATGAAGCAACCATGCCAAGAGAAACATTTTTAGTGGCCCAGGCTAGGCAACTGGTGGAGTTAACCTGAAATACAGAGAGAGACATAAAAAGTCTGTTTTCAGCCAGAGGAATGCAGTTCAGTTTATTGTTATGCTTACTATTTCAACACCCAAGGGAAAATCCAGAAGATAGTCTGTTATTCCAATGTGCAAGATCCCTGCTTAAATAATATATCCTATAAATAGACCTGCCAGTAATAGCCATTAAATATATGTCATGATGTATCTTGAAGAGGTCTATTTTTCCCTAGGTAAAACACACCTGAAGTTGTCTGTCCTCTGAAAATGAAGGTTTGCATTTTGTTTAGAGGAATGACTTTGCACTTTTTATCTCTTTCTAAGAAAATATTTTTATTTTGCTGCTACTTCCAGGGTTTTGATCTAGGTTTTGAATTATATTTGTGGATTTTTCAGAACTATAACTCTGAAAGAAAATAGAACAAAACAGCATAAAGCAAGACTGATCGAGTGTTGTAGTTGCTGGCACACATTCAAATGAAAAACATGCTTAAAGCTTTGAAATTATTGAATTTCCATTGTAGTGATATGCACAGAACTGGTAATGATGGGGTTAAAATAGAAAAAAACCCCAAAACTCATAGATGTAGGTAATAGGAAACGTACTGCTTTCACACAGGTGATAATGAAAATTCTTTAGACCTCTGCAGGTGTAATTTAGTAAATTAGAGCACAAATTGAACAATTTCCTAATTGTTAAAGCAAATAACTAATATTATGTCTGTCTCCTGAGCCATCAGTTGAAGAAAGAAACATATAATTATCAGCTTATCAACCTAAGGGCAATTTACCAAGCCTAAAATAAACAGGTTGTAATTCTCTGTATTCTAATAGTGACAAAGTTATAAATAACTTCTTTTGTTTGAGGAATGGGTAGTCATTTGTAAATGACAGTCCTGATGTCTCTAGGATTACCTTTCCTTTTTCAAATGCAGACACAAACAAATTGCTTAGTATCTAAATAAGTGCAAAGATTAAAATAGTGTGAGAAGAGCTTTTCTTTTCAGCTACAAACCTTAATCACAGGTAAACAAACATCTTAGGAAAACCTGATCTGGTATGTATCAGGTTTAAAGAGACAAAAAGGAGCATTACCAGATATCTTTTTGTTCTCTTAAGAAACCAGTTTAATCTCTTTTACTTCATTTAATGTTTTCTTCAGCTAGGGGAAGGGAAGAGCCTTTATCTCATATATATAGATTTATTTGGTCTCTAGGACCACTGGTATAACCACATACTTATTAAGTCTGCTAGTTCTGTTTCATTGAGTTCACACCTCTGTGACAATGATGTATCCCTTTCCTGTGTATAGTTGTTCTAGGTTGTTTATAACTGAGTGTTGAGATTCTCTTGTCATGCTACTGTTTATAAAACAGTCCCATAAATATAACACAGTACATCATATGATCTGTCATGTCATCTAAAGCGTAGATTTCTTCTCCTCTGTTAAAAATTGTTTATAATGTTAAAAGGGCAGAGGCCTTTGCCACCCAATCACCTTTCATTTCTAGGGGAAGAAGAAAGCCTCTGTGAGCTGCAGTGTATCACATCAAGGTCAGAGAATTCAAGATGCAATGAAGGAACATATAGTATCTATTAGCAGCCTATAAAACTGTATGTTCAACTGTTATACAGCCCTGTTAAAAGCTGGAACACACATGGCTTCAACATTTTATAAGATGCAAGCATCACAGTGCAGCATTCCGTTGTGCATAGAAATCTGGGCTCTGCACTACCAAGGTCGTCAAGTTCCACTGAAGAACCTCAGTTTCTTCACCCCCTGCACCAGTGCCATTTCCCTTAGGTGAGTAACACAGAGAAGTACGTTTGCACAGCCGTGCAAAACCCCCACCATCAGTGGAGAATCTGAGTTAGATGCTCACGCTCTTTTCTTTAATGATTTTGTATGCTATTTTGAGAAGTTAGTAGAGGGTATGTTTTCAAAGCTGCTAAGCAACATTGTTTGCCACGTTGGGATTATTAGGAGGTAGAGGATGCTCTTCAAAAGTCAGGGACTTAGAGCCAGAATCCCTTCTCAGTTATTTTGGTGCAGTTTCACAAATATCAGTAACAGTCATAATCAAGCAGAGAATTACTAAAAGAAATTAAAGAAAAGAAAAGAAAAGAAAAGAAAAGAAAAGAAAAGAAAAGAAAAGAAAAGAAAAGAAAAGAAAAGAAAAGAAAAGAAAAGAAAAGAAAAGAAAAGAAAAGAAAAGAAAAGAAAAGAAAAAAGAAACTAAAAGGGTGAAAGATCTTTACTTTTCATCAGTCCTAGTGAAAATAGTGCATACTGCCATATCCTGTAATACAGCTCTTCAACATCGAGTCAGAACTAAGCTGAAGCCTGATCATAAATGCTCCTCGTTTCTTTCTGGAACTTTGTACTTTCAAATCTCCAGGCATCTTGCCTTTTAACAAAGAGAGAAATTGAGGTCAGGGTTTAGAAACATCAAAATTCGGGTACCTTTATGTCAACAAGGGATCTAAGCTCCTGTTATTAACAGTGGAACTCTAGTCGGTATAGCCACTGGGCTGGTAGAGTTAACATACACCACCCTGAAACAGAGACCTGCATTGCTCCAGACTTGAACTCTCCTATGTACTGTACAAAACCTATGCTGTTAATTTACTGGAAAGTATGAAATCTACTGCCTGAATCTTAAGCACAACTGGATTTTGAAGACAAAACTTCCAAACCCGTTACATAAAAGGGAACAGCTGTGAGTTGCCTGCATTGGGTGATGGTGGTGAGTTTTTAGATCACCTAGTTCTATATGGATATTGAAGTGGCACCCTAATGAAGTGAATGAAAGCACAGGTTAACAGAATGGCACACAGCTTCATTTACACTTCAATTCTCCTAAAGATATTTTAACTACCTACTCACATTAAGTAACTAATTGCAATTCCCAATCTACCTCATTGGCAATTCATTTGAAATGCAAGTCGGTAGTGCATGCTTTACTATTCACTAGAAAACAAGGAAGCATTAATCTTGCTTTATTTGTACCTGTGAGATCTCATGCCAACATTTTCAAGTGTAAAAACTAGTGGCATATAAATTAAGCTTAGCAGAAATAGAAAGCCACCTTTTGATGGAAATTTGACATTTCCCATAAGTGCTGGTCCCCAGGCAATTTGTATTATTTCTTTGTCTTGGTGAAGTGCATTAAGTAACTGTATTTTGAACAGTAGTTTTCAGATGAATGCATGCTTAAAATACAGAATGTTGAGGATGTCCATTTCAAATGGCTATATGTTGAAAAATGGTGTTGTCAGGTTTACTACCTACCATTCTGCCACCAGCTGTTCTTAAGCTGAGCCTGCAGTTTGCTTAAACACCAAGAACAGAAGGGAGTGGGGAGGAATTTATTGTCATTGGAGTTCTTAACATTTTTTAAAAACAAAAAGTCGTATCTTTTTATTTCTTGAGCACCATGAAGATGGAGTTCTAAAAATAGTATGTTAAGTTCTTCCTTTAACCAACTCATGCTTTCATAGAGTAGATATTTACACAGATTTATTAAAGGATCCTGTATTATAAAATGAAGGAATGCTAACTGACCTTTATTGTAACTCTATTAATATTCTTCATGGCAGTAATTAATCCAGTCATATTGATTTTCCTATAGGTATTCTGCTCTTTCCTCACCTGTGACAGGAAAGACAGGTCATTTATCTGAAAATTAATGTTGAAGTTGTTGAACGGTTGGTTTCTCACACAAGTTTTGAGAGAAACTGCTGAATCAGAGACACTTTATTTCACATAGGACAGTGAAATAGAGGCCTTAGAGTAAAAAATCTCTGGATTTCTTTTTTATCTTTTATGTGTGCTTCTATAATCTTTGCTCTAGTGTCAAAATAAATTACAAATGAGCAGAATGTTTCTGTGTAGAAGAAAAATAAATTTTCTTCTCCGGTAACAGTAATTAAAATAATGGAAATTCAAAACAAACAACAACAAAAACAAGCCTTGGGCAGCATGTAGGTTAATGAATTATTTTCTTTAGGGCTAAATTTCTCTGGTGTGTGACTGCTGTGGGTAAGACAGTCAAAGACTGCTTTTGTCTTGCAGTTTGAACTGGTAAGAAGCTAAGAACTTTTAACTTTGTTCATGAATTAATTGCCCCATACTCTTCTTTCCTATTCAGCAACTGTTTATAGTGGCATTATACAAGGCTATCCTGCTCAGCTCCCTTAAATGCACACACTTGCACCAAGCCATCTAGTTCCTCCCTCCAGACTGCCCATGCCCTGCATTAAAGCTACTCTTATGAAGAGTCCTGATCTCCAAGGATGGGAACCCCAGGCTGAGTTTGAATTAAGAAATAAAAACAGGTCACAGACTGTCCTCTGGCCAGTTAATGACAAGCAACAGGACTACCTACCCCCGTGCTCATTAACACCTGCTCATTTACCTTGAACAGTTCTTAACTCTTCATTGCCAGCAGTCAAGCGTTAACACAGTCTGCAACGTGCAAGGTGCTGATTCACCACATATTGCCTCAACTGCTGCCATAGCATTTTCCATCCTTACATGAAGCCTTGCCCCATCCTGACCCACTCAGAAAGCTCCCTCATGGGTTGTCTCACTACCTCAGTCACAACTCACAGCCTCCTTAATACTCTGAAGCTGTTTGTCCCATCCAATACTTTTCTTGACACTTTCATTTTTTAATGCTTTTTGTTTGATACAGTTTTGCAGATTTTGCTTGCACACAAACATACAAAGAAGCAGGAGTTTGTGAATCTTAGGACTCTTCAGCTTAAATTCCTATTCAGCACTGTTCTTCCCAGATATCAGCTTTTTAGGGAGCACTTGATTGTTCTATTTCTTTTCATTCCCTTGGTTCATTCTTCAAATTTCTTTCCTTTTTTGTTCCTGAATCTCTACAGCCTAGATCCAAAATGTGATCGTCTCCAGTTTTGACAGTGAAACTGTGACAATGAATACTTTCTTGTTTGCGAGCTTGTGAATGGTCACTTTTTTAAAAAACTTAAAAGATCAATGGAACAATACCAGCAAAGATTTTTAAAGTTGATGGAGTATGTTGTGAAGAAACTGAATTTTGCTATCAAACTTCAAGAAAGTTTTACCGGTTATTTATCTTACTCCAGCAGAACTTGTGCGCCTCTCTGACAGGTTACTGGATTATTGACTGTCCTCCAGCTGAACTTTGTGCCACTGATCACAGCCCTTTGACCTCAACAGTTCAGCCAGTTTTCAGCTCACCTCACCATCCACATATCTAGCTCACAGTTCATCAGCTTGTCAATTAAGAAGTTATGGTAGACAGTGTTGAAAACAGAAACCTTTACTAAAGTCAAAGCAAACAGCATCCACTGCTCGACACTTACCTACCAAGCTAGTAATTTTTTCACAGAAGGCCATAATGTTGGTCAGGCATGATTTCCACTTTCTAAATCCATGTTTACTGTTCCAAATCACCTTCTCATTAACAAATTTGGAAATGGTTTCCAGAGCTATATGCTCCACCACCTTCCCTGGAATAGAGGTGAAGCTAACCAGCCTGTAGTTCTCCAGATCCTCCTTCTTGCCCTTCTTGAAGTTGAGTGACATTGCTTTCTTCCAGTCCTCAGGATTCTCCCCAGACCACCATGACCTTTTAAAGATAATTGAGGGGCTACTCTGGCATTGCCCAACTCCCCATGGACTTGTGTATGTCCAGTCTAGTTTTGTTCACGTCCTTGTGCAAGCCTCCGGGACTACACTAGCTTCTCCTTTGCTCTTTCCTACGCAGCCAACTCAGCAGATCACATTGCTATGGGCTCCACATATTTTCTCTCACTGTTAAAAATTGTATTTGGTCTCTAAAATTCTCCTTTCAGGGAACACATTGCACTGTGTGCCTCTTGTTATGAGCTCCAAAGACATTGTCTGTTAATCAGAACTAATTGTTTTATGTCTGAACTAGGTAGTATTTAAGCAGGTACTACAAAAAAAAAAAAAAACAACCAAAAAAAACCCCCTAAGAACCTGAGCTCCATATCAGGACTGTTTAATAAAATCAGGTCATTCAATATCAACATACGTTTTACTCCATTGTCATCTTCACATACTTAACTAGGTTATTATTGCTATTATTGACTGTGGCAGGACAGAGAAAGTTAGAAGCTCCGAGTTCCCAGACGTTAAGAAGAGCACCAGCAACATAAATCATCATTACTATACCAAGAACTCAGTTGAGCAGAGGCATCAGCACAAGACAGCTCAGACAAGTAGCAACCAAGGGACCATCAAAACGTAACCACAATATCCCAAGAAGCTTACAACCAAGACAAACTCAATTATTCAAGTATTCAGACTGCACAGCTGATACAGAGCTCTGGTTTGTATTTGGGTCTAAATGAACACATTTCCTGGAATTTCTGGGAGAGGAATATCAGTTCCAGGTCATTTTAAAAACTTAATACGGAAAGACAGTTTTTCCTTCTTACTGAGCCAAATCATACACTGTATTTCACAGGAGACCTCCTACCTGTTTTTTGAAACATTCCTTTAAACTTTTATGGTGACTGGTAGTGATCATCCTTTGGATTAATAATTTTTTACCAATTTCTTTTACTGTTGATGAGAAATGTCCTTTAGTAGGGGAACACCTTTGCTCTTCACTCCTCAGTCAAATTTCTATAATTAATACCTCTGATTTGAGAAATTATGCCTTCTTACACTATGGTCTGTAATTTTGGATGCCTAATCCTGTCACTGTTAAAATGAATCAAAGCTCTATTGAGTGAATCACCAGGATTATTTTTGATTTGAACAAATCTTGACAGTTACTGCTTTGCATGTCTAATCTGATTAATTGGCTCTACTTTGGTTGCACATGCTCAATTAGAAACAAAGAAAGAAATAAACCAGTAAAGCTAACCATTTAATATGTGGAGTATTCCTTCAGAGCTGTGGTGCACCATAATGGGGCATTTTTCTAGAGTTGTGGTAGGTCTTGCACTCAGTGTCTTTTACAAATAACTCTGAACTAAACAAAAGCAAAAGGGATAGAAAATAGAGTTCCCAATAACAGCATATACTTTTACGTGTATATCTCTTGACAAAACCTGATGACACTGGTAACTGGAGCACACTCTTAACATGATGAATTTGATTTTGATAGCCTCAGGACTCATAGATTATGCTTGTAAATTGTGAGGCCTCAGGAATGGGTGATAAACTCAGTATAAAATCCTGGCATTCAGTGAAACCCTTTCAACATTCTCGGTCTTCTCTATCAATGAAGATTACATATAGGTAGATATAACTATATTTTTTTTCTCTGACCTAATTGAGAACTTTATTGAAAATATTTTGTGGGAAATCAGGCAGTATATTTTCTGACAGCATACAGAAGAAAATTATGTAATATTACAGTAAGTAAATAAAATGTTTAGTATGCAGGAATATGGATCTTTACTCATATTGATTAATATACCACCCTGTGAAGCAGCTTCATTGATTAATGGGACTGTAAATGGGAAAGCATACTGTTTTAATCAAATTAGAAAGCAAGGGACACAGAAAATTAAAATGCATAAAAAAGGTCCTGAATATATTTTATACTCATTCATCTTTTTTCCATGCCTAATCAAAACATAACAAGCTAATGTACTAAGAAGACATAAGATTGATTAACAGCGGTAAAAGGACAGGTATGTAAATCCAATCTTCCCAGACCTCTTACAGCTGAGAATAACAAATCTCTTCTTGAAGTAGTTGATCACACTCATTCATATAACAATGCCTGCATTAGGTCAAATTAAAGGTCCACTTCATCCGTTATTCCAGACTCATACTGGTCAGTAGAATGTGGAGTTAAAGCAGGAATAGACTTAGCTAAGAGGTGCCCACAGGCTTGTCAGGTTGTTATTGATGCCTAGCACACAGGTACTGAATTTTCCCTGAGCTGGTAGGAAACTCCATCTGCAGATTTTAGTGATGTGGTATCAATGGGCAAGAAGTACCTCTGGGGAAAGCTGGACAGAAATGTGAAATGTTGTGGGGGAGTTCTGGCAACTGTGGGAATGCTTTTGGATCCCTGGTCCTATTACACCTCCATGACTGGCCAGCACCCATCAGTTTCCCAGACACCTTCAGGGAGTCATAAGTGCAGCTGATGTTGTGTGTTCATTGTTGGCTGTGCCCTACCTGAGTAAGGGACCCCTCTGACTCCCCGCTTTTGCATTTTTTGTCCTTTGATTGTTCCTTTTTTCATGCATTGTCCTCAGTAACACTTAATTTTATCTACAGAATGGCCCTTGAGTGCTTTTATCCTTTGATGCTCTCTCTTTTTTTGGTGGTGGATGCAAGAGGACATCTGGTATTTCTAGGAATGAAATGGCGTCTGGTTATTGCTAGAAATAGAAGATGTGACATTTTTGTATGGGCAATGACCTATATGAAAGTGTCTCTTCTTCCTGACTATGGCCTGTTCCACTAGCGCCAGTGCTACTGCACAGATCATAAAACCTAGATTTTTTTCAACACAGTTATTTTTAGGCTGTAATTGTGATGATAATTGAATGTCAAAATTTTAAGCAGTTTTGAAACAATGTAAGCTTACAAAAATATGATGAGAAGTTTGCATTTTCACTCCAGCAACATATCCAAATCATCAAAATAAATATTTTCCAGAAAAGTTTGGTTCTTCTTAACTAAACTAATTATTATTAATGATAGCATTAACAATAATGATAATAATGCCAATTATAATTCACTTGCTCCTGGATAAAAATGTTTTTTTTTTTTAATTTCCTTACATGAAACTATTTTCTCCCAAGCAGAATTGTCCAAAATATTAAAACAGGGCTACTTAAATACCAGAGTCTGTAATGTGATGGTTCTGATTTCAAAGTGTTTGGTTTCTTTACAGTGCCAAGGTTTGAGAAGGGTTATTCTTGTCCTAGCCAGAATAAAAAGCCATCCTATAATGGCACTGGATATAACTATATTTAAGGACCAAACAATATTTTAAAAATCTGTATTAACATATCAAGAAAAAGCCTGATATTTATATCTGAACACCTGGATGTAGTGCTTATGAGTCAGGAGGAAAAAATAGTACTTAAAAAAAGTGAAGGAAGAGCATGAAGCTTAGAATAGCAATTCTAAAATTTTATATAGAAAAATATGTTTTCAGAAGACATTAAACAAAAAAGCTGAGTCTAGAAATCTCTAACTTTGGATCAATTCTTTGAAAATAAGCGTTATCATGAATTTTAAAGTTATTTAAAATGTTATAAAGACCTAAACTTTGAAATAGACTCTGCACAATAAAACAACATGTCGGCAGTACTTCAGCTCCTGAAAATAATGACTATGGACTACCTTTCAGAGATTTCTTTCTGTTTTAATTAACTACCAAAAGCATGGATGGATGTTAGTTCTGAAGCTATAAAGTAGAAACACTTGCTTCTGCTCCTATAATCTGGGGTGCCTGAAAGCTGAATGGCACCTTAGCTCCATATGCCCATGTCCATCTTGTCCACATAGCAAGTCCATGTAAATGTAGCCTGGTGGAGCAAGGAACTGGTGATTATGGGATACCCTGCAAACTGTGAGAGACTTCATTCAACACCATAAACTACTTTGGCTAAAGACCAGAAAACTACAGCAATTGGGCCTCACTGACCCATTTGTTCTCTCTGATACTAAACAGTATGTCACTTGGTTACATAACTAGCTCAAAGAATTGTAAAGAAAAACCATGACAATGAGTGAATAAAGATTAGACGAAGGGAGCTAAAGCAGATTTCAGGTCAGTCGCTCTTCTCTGTCACGCAAACTTATATTGCTCTCCCGGGAGATCCTCAGATTTGCTCAAAGAGGTATTAATTCTATGCTGCTACAGCTTTCCTTCTTTAGTACAAAAGTAATAGCCATAATCTACAATTAGAGGCTTCCCAGAGTAGGATTAAACAATACAACCAAGTCTCAGTCAGTTTTAGGATGGTATCAGTCATTTAGGGTTTGCAGCAGAGGTGTTGCTGATCTTATGTAGCTCTTCTTCCCATATATTTTTTCCCCTACATCTCCCTGTTAACACAAGCCATGTAAAATGTTTGAGAGTCTGAAGTGACTGCAGGGAAACCCAGAAGTTATAGCAGGAGCTTATAGGTATCGTTACTTGTAATTTGTAACATATAGTGGGATGGAAAGGGCTCGAAAAGCCATGTGATCCAAGCTTTCCAGGGGGCCTGTGGAGATTCTCATAAATCTGTTACTGTAAAATGTTGTCTTGTTTACATTTTGAGTAAATGTCCTGGATACTTTTTATTCAATGCACGCATCCTCCTCATCTATAATACTGGTAGTGATACTACCACATCAATAGATGCTATAAATGGAAGCTGCTTCCTGAAAAGAAACTGCACCAGGGGACTTTATGCCCTAAATTTTGAACAAAAAGAAGTGAAACAAATGCTATTTACTCTAAAATGTTGCTTCTTACAGTAATTTCTCAGCACATGATTACAAATATAATTAATTTTCCAAGGGATCACAACACAAATCAAAGAACTGATTAAACCGTATTGTTTGTTACATGAAAATCCTATTGAAAGAAAATCAGATGCTGAAGACAAAAGGTAATTTTGGGTCACACTGTTTGTTTTCAGTTACTTTCTCTTACCAGTTTAAAAGGATATTTGAGTTGCTTATTCAGCCTTCTTATTTAATAAGCTACCATTTTGATTTTCAATAAGAGCAACAGATCGTCTTAAAAAAAACTTTCTGAAAGTCAGAAACAAGCACAGAACACCCAGAGGCAAGAGGTCTGTAGAATCTTTAAAAGGTAGCTGGAGGCTAGAGCTAAAGCTCTGGAATCTGAAAACCAAAATCTCTAGCCTGACTAATAAATGTTTAGGGGATAGACATGTACTCCACAAAAACAACCAAACCTAAGGCTGGAAAAAAGAAATAAAATTGGATTTATTGTATATTTTTCTTAATATTACTTCCTTGTAATATGATTGTTACAGATACTGGAGAAAGGGGTTTTTAGCCTGCAAAGACGTACTATTTTTTTCATTTTATGGTCAGTAAGTATTTGAAAGAATGTTACATTTCAAAAGTGAATCTCACTCTGCTAGAAACACTGCAGGTACAACTGTTATACCAGTAAGCTGCATCATCACTGTCTTTTCAACACTTCCTTCAAATGCTGCTGCCCTTTCTAATCCCATTCAGATTGTTCTTTCCATGAACTCAATAAAATGACAAAGGTAAATTGCTGGCAGACCATGAAATGATTTCTTCTTCTGCAAAAAGTAATAGGTTCATTTATGGTCAAAATGCCTTAATGGCCATGCTTATGAGACAGGGATTTACAGAGAGTAATCTGGGAACCATCTCGCTAGGGAAGTCTTGGGGGGGGGCGGGGGGGGGGGGGGCGGGGGGAAATGGATTGAACCTTTTTGTGATGCCTGATGGAGCAGTCATAGCATCAACCTTCCTACTAGAAATACTCAGAAAAAGGCTGACAGACATACTTTTGGAGGCAAAGTTGGTAAAACAATTGTAATTCACCCTGGCACCTATATTGCTCCCCCATTTCCCTCTGTGAAAGTTTCCCAAGAACCTTAATGTCTAGACTATCTTCCTATTGCCTGCATTTCACGAGGCTCAGAGCTGGCATCATTCTGCTCAAGTCCAATAGACAGGGATCTGTTTCAGCCTTGCCAGCTCTGCCAGTGGAAAATTGTTTGTCCTTTGGATTCAGACCGATCTACCAGGCCATTCTGAACTAGTTGGAGTTTTTTCAGTTAATTTGTTGAAATTTTGATTGAACTGCCACAGTACATTTTGTAAGAATGGCAATTTTCCGACCTTGTTTTTCTTAAAGTCAACTTGAAACCTTCCATCTTTGTAAGTTTAAACATAACTATATCTGTAACAGGAAACTAATCTATTCAACAAATGCTATATTTGAAGATCAGAAGCTACAAGCTTTTTGGATGACAAATGAGCATGGATATGAAATGTTGAAAGCATCTAAATGTAATTTTTGCCTCAAAGGTAAGCTGTTGTGACACTAAGTACATATAAGAAGCAAACCAAACGAGTAATAAGAAATCTTTTTATTTGGAGATGTGATGGAATATAGTACTACCTGCTGTTTCAATTTTTCATTGAAAAATATGTTCTGTTATTATAACTAACAGCCTTTATGAAAATGGGTCAGCTCTGGTTAATTTATCAACTGATAAACTTTGAAGAGATTTAAAGTTTCTGAAGATTTTTTTATTACGTTTTGTTAAAAGAAACAAAGTCTGTTACATTTCCAGATAAGGTGCTTATAATACAGTGTTACAATTATGAATTGCTAAAACAAAACCAAGACATTGAATCCTTAGAGAAAAATATTCTAATTTGAACTGAAATATTCCTAGGAATATATTCAGCCACTAAGTGAAATAGTACTCAAATCATTGACTGAATCAAATAGAAGGGAGGGAAGTACAGAAAAATTAAAACCACAGTAAACGAGATACAGAATCCCACTAGACTGATGACAGCCAGAACAAGTGTGCATCCAAGAAGCCATATGGGGTTTCTCTGTTTCTGTCCTTTCTGGTAACACCAGGAGAGCTACTGAGGAACAGCTGGCTGAGTTCTCTCTGTAGCCCAGTAGGACTGCTGATAATTTCTGTAATCCTTACATGGGGACCTGGGGAGGAGAGCCATTGCTGCAATCCTGCTTTCCTGAGAAAACATTTGTGCAGATAAGAAGAGGAATATGACACTTAAAGTTGCTCCTTCTGGGCATTTGTCTTGATTTTTGTCCTGTCCTTTTTTTCCGCGCAGCTGGCTATCCAGTGTATTGTCAGGGGATAAAGTGGGCTACCTCTTTTTACCTTTCACCTGCACAGAACAGGACTCCTTTCTCCACTTTGGGGGCAGTTAGGAATATAGTACGTTGAAAATGTTTCTCCCATGACATGTTTTCACAAGGAAAATATTGATTTGTCAAACCTGAAGGTTTTTATACAGATGCGTATTTATTTCATGAAAGTTTTGTTACAGAATTTTCAAAAGAGCAAATGCGGTTAGCTAGAACTTGATGTTCAGTTGAACTGATTGAAAAGGAATGTTGGTTCATATTTTTGCCTAATGCATAATCAGCTGATTCAGGAATGAGAGTCCCCTAACGACCTCAAGGGAAGAATTCAGAAGAGTTTTTTATCATTTCAGTGAAGGATTAAATTAAACTAAAGCAATGACTTAAACCCTCATATTTTCTTAGGTTTAGATTTGTGGTGCTCCTGTGCTACTGGTGCATTCCAAAATAAAGATTTACCTTCTTGAAAACAAGAAACAAAGTACTGTTAATAAATATCTGGAATTTTTAAAATATATTTTTCTTTTATTTTACTATTTTAGCAGGTGAATTATTTCTTCCTCGAACCTTCTCATTGCAGAGGAGATGTTAAGACTAACTGCTGTGATATTGTTAGAAAAAAAGAAAGGCTGCTTTGCTTTTGCACAATATTAAATTATTTTTACGAGGTAAATTCTAGGAGAGTGACATTTGGTGTCAACACTGTATAAACAATAGCTGCCCTGCAATTGCTAATCTATTTCCTTCATTACTGCTGATGTTCTGAAATCCACAGAACACCAGAACTGACAGAAAAACAACCCATTTCCTCCAAACTTTCCTGCTGAATAATTACTTCCTATGTTTATCTGATATGTGCTTCCTGTGGGCAATTTCCATATGTTTTTCCTGTGCATGGGATTTTTTAAGGACTCCAAGAAAAAACAAGTTTTGCCAAGTACCTCCTCAAACTAAGAAGAAGCTGAACAGATTAACAGGAGACAGAAGGAGCTTTAAAAGCTATTGCAAATATTTCCTTTAAAGGTTTTTAAGACATTTTTTACTAATAGCTTGGTCACAAAATTTACATTGCATTTAGTTTTTAGAGGTGTATCAGCTTTGCCTATTTATTACTGCTGTAATAAAGAAAAAAATTTTTAGTCTTCTTCCTTGGGTACATAAAATTTTTATTTCAGCCCATTAATTCTGAAAGAAACTGTTGTGGTATTTAGACACAAAAGAGAGCCTTTATCTTTATAGGAGCTCAAAGAACACTACGTTCTCCTCTTCAGTTATGTTGGATGGTAAGAAAGCTGCACACTTCTGAAAATCCTCTTGCTAGCACGCCCTAGACATCACCACAAAGCCAGTGTGGAACACAGTTTAGGGCCATAGATCTTCTTCCATTTTTCCCTGTCTCCTGAGGAGTTCTGAATTACGTAAAGGACTTGCAATACAGATTTGGTGTTTCCACACACACATAACACTAGTCATTTTGTCTAGGTGCCTACCTGCACTCTTCCTTTAACCACCACGCTAAAAGAAGTGCCTATTTCAAATAATAAGTTTTATTAAACGTTGATGCTTCCCCTGCTACGTCGCAGAGCTGTGGCTTTGTCTGTGGTGGCTGTCTAATACAAGTTTTTTCAAGAAAACTGAAAGACTTGTTGATCCCATGAGATATTCATTGTTTTATGGGTCTTGCTGTTGATGTTACTAACTGCTGTGCATGAAACAGCTTTTCACTAACATTTAGCAGAATTGTCTTAGTAATTTAGGCCTTCAAAGTTTTTTTGCTGGGAGCAATGGCCTCTTACACATATGAGGAATATGTGAAACCCACTCACTAGTGACATCAGAATCTCTGTACGCTACAAATTTTTTGGGGGGATTCTCCCAGAAATTCTCTGACAAATGATTACATCTCTGGGTTAAATGAATCGTAATGAATGGGTAGGTGGCTAATTCAGTTGTTTATCAGATGGTAGCCTCAAAGTTTCCAAACTCCCAGGTTTTAGTGTGCTCTTAGGTGGGAAAATTCTGAAGCTAGTTTATGGAGACGGAACAAGTGGTTAATTCAGCTATTTCTGTTAATCTTTCATCAGAATCTGGTTTTAAGTAAAAAAAGGAGTGAATGATTCATCTCATAATGGAGCAAAATTATAATTTCAGAGTATCTTTACTAAGACAAAGTTTTCCTCCTTGAAAGGACAGATCACTCTCCATTGTCAGAAGGGCATCCATTATTCAGAGCTGGAGCACAGATTAGTCTAAATATATTTGAATTTGTATATACTTGCCTTAATGTAGTATTTGAAAACAGTTTTTTACTATATATTAGTAGAACCTTCTAAGCCTTACTAGCATACCTATGTTGATTAAGTATGTGGTGATACATGCTTTATGTAGAAGAAAAACCACAGTGTTTTCAGCAACTTGTCTTCTGTAATATTTCATGATGTTCTATAATTGTGCTGAATTCATTCAATGAATGAAGTTTGTATCTGTAGCAGGGAAGATTTTCATTGTGAAAAAACTTGTAGAATTCAAGAGGCAGGCTTCATTTGGAGAATAATGGAGAAGGCTGGAAGTTTCTGTACTGTGCAGAGAAGGGAACTTAGCTGCTGCTGAATGACAAGACCAATTACTCAATACTTCCAGCAGTGGGTGGAGCTTCAGCAGAGGCAGTATTTTTATTAGATTGTTCCACCAGCTATCCAGTATAAACTGGAATCATAAATATGCAAACTTATTGAATTACATTCTGCTTTAGAAGGGGAAAAAAAACCTCCTTCAAATTAGGTTTTAATTTAAGAAACTAAATCCTAGTGTAACTGATTAAATTAAAACTCAGTTATTGTGCAGTTCTTATCTTTATGTTTGTATTAAGAGGGTGCAGTGAGATACTATTGTCTCAAAAGAAAATTGAAACTCTTGCTTAATTTTAGCATTGTAAAAAGAAACAAATGGGTTTAAATATTTTAAACATCTAGACATGAACAATAAATTAAAACCTGGAGATATATATTTTTTTTTTTTTTGCTATTCCTCGCATCGACATTTCCCCCTATGGTTTCATTTTAGCAAACATTTATCTTTAAACACAAATCCCCAGGACAAATGCAAGATTGGCTGGTTTTGATGCAAATCTAGAAGTACACATATTTGTCATTGGGGTTGAAGCCTAAATAAACAATACATATTGTGGAGTGGAACATAAGATTAATTTCTGAGTTTCAAGGTTTTACTTTGGTAAAAAACCTTGTGTGAAAAAAGAAGAAAAAAATCAAACAGGATTAAATAAATTAGGTCAACTGAATCTGGGATTTCAAACATTAATATCCATCATTCATGGTTGCATGGTTATTTCATGGGATCATTACCTTGTAAAACAGCAGAGCTTATGTTGTTTTGACTGTTTTTCTATCTTAACATATTTGGAGGTCTTTTTAATTCAACTGTTTTACATAAGTCTATAGTGCTTACTTACTTCTATTACATCCTGTAATTTAGCACTCTCATTTCAGGAATATATTGTCTTATCAATTCCCAGACAAAATAGCTTAATGGAGGTTCTAAAAATTTCACCTTCACTATGGCCTTAAATGTGTCTTTCTTGGATTAGTAGTTTTTCTTTCTCTAGTTTAGTTCCTTTTTTTTTTTTTTCCCTCTAAAGAACAAAATGGATGTGCTTTAAGTATAAGTATGCTTACACTTTACCTTTGCCAACTCTGTTGACCTAGTGTGATTTCTGTATTGCCTTGGCTAAAATGAAGCCCAGACTGATCCATTTTAGGTCAGGTCAGGTATCTTCACGCTAACCTGCTCAGACCTGGTAGGTATGAATGAAGGTATTGGGGTAGAAACATTGCAGCATAGTTACAGAATGACTGTGACTGTCATAGTAGCCACAGTCAAATGTGAACTGATTATAAGTCATGCCATATCATTTAGTAAAAGTCAGATATTTAAAACATGACTCAAAGACTGTATTTCTTGTTTGAACTTCTATGACAGTAAACATTACTTTTGGGGTACACCCAAAATGTCTTGGTTTCATGCTATATTTATATAGTATTACAGCTAATGGTTGCAACTGTCTACTTAAAATAATTAGTGCTTTAGCTATGCTGATAGTGCACAACTTTGATTTTCTACTCTGTGTTATACGCAAAAATAGGCACATTCATTACACTACTCCTCTCTCCACAGAAGAATGACCTGATCTATAATTCAATTGAATCGGCAGCAAACCTTTCATTGGCTTCAAAACCCTTTTGCTGCAACAAGGCTTTAACCATTGGTCAGATTCTACTGTTGGTGCCATTTCTCCTCCCTCCAGAGGCCAGACCACTCTGCTCCCCCTCCATCCAACCCTCTCTCCCACACTCCTCAGCGCTATTTAACCACTTAGCCAGAATGAGCTACAGCTGCACATCCTCCATGTCTATCAACCCACTGCCTTCTAGGCAAGGCTACAGCTGCATATTATCAATACTAACCAACCCACTGCCTTCATTCCTTTACACCCTTTGGACCTCAGTTTTCACTTTTGTGCTAGTAGTTGGTAAAAGGAAAACTAACATTATGAAAAGAATAGGATTTGAACATTAAAAAATCACTGAGGAAATAAACCTTTGCTTATGTTTCCATGCCATATATATACTGCTAAACAAAAAGCAAACTCAAGAAAATAGTGTGCATCATGACTATGTACAAAGTTCACTATGTTTCTACATAATTAGTCAGTCTGACACCAAACAACATTTCCATGACTGTTACTGGAAAGGACTTATATTCTTTTCACAACTATATTAGCTTCTTTCATGCTTTGGTGGACATCCTTCACAACGATTATGAACCTGACTAGGATCAGAGGTTTGGTGGTACCAGTCCAAAAAAAGGGAAGGTAATGCTTGGGATGTCTGGGAACACATGGATTCACTGGATCATTTTTCAGCTAACAGTAACAAGCCTATAGAAACATGAAGTGATCATCGGTAAACTCTTTTATATAATCTTGCAACAGTTTTCTGCTCAGCTTTGACATGTTTTCAATCTGTTTGCTCATCAGTCATTCATAAATTTTACATGCTATTTTTTTAATTTAATGACTCTTTTCTGTCAATAACACAATAGTCTGAGCTCTAAGACTGGGGCACAGAAACATTTCACAGCATTTCTCCTTCTCTACGTCCAGCCATAAAGCAACTTGGGAAACAAGGAAAATTGGACAAATGTAGATCACCATATTGAAGGGCATTATGATAAACAGGGACTAAACTTAGGTAGTCCATGTTCCTGGCAAGTTCATCAGCCTAGGGCTTAAAAACATCATTGCCTTTTACTCTGGAAGATGTTTGATAAAGGAAAACCATCTTTTACTTGAGGTAGGCTTCTCCAGAATGTGCTATGAGATAGGCAGAGCAAAAACTGATTTCTGTTTTCTGAATGATATTAAAATAATGTGTTAAAAAGTAGACGTGTTATAAAAATATCCAAGAGCCAAGAGAATGCATCTTGAATTAGGTAGCCACCAAGAGGGCAAATTTGTACTTGCAGGAAGTTTAAGCACCTTTTGGAATAAAACCAGTGTTACTTTTCAAAAGCCTTCTGTACATGCAAATGGGCAGAAACTTGTTTCAATGTATGAGGGAATAACTTGCAGGATTTGTCTCTGCAAGGGCCAGTTAATAAATGGGATGTACAAATTTTCTTGCCCAGGCTTCAGATGACACTGCTTGCACATACATAAAGTCCTTGCTTGTTCAAGAGAAGTTGCCTTTGTTCCTGTTGACTACTGGGAGCACGCCCTAGCTGTTGCCAACCCCTGAGCTATGCTAAGACACTGCCTGGAAAGGTCAAGCACTGTCCAGGGAGTGGGCCGACAGTTAAGCAGTGTAACCATGAAGCTGTTCCTGAGGTTTTTTTCTCTACCATGCCCATGCTAGAATGACCAGGCAGACTGAGCTCACTGCAGGACCTGGAAAAAAAGAGAGCAGCACACATCATAACCACCTTGAGCAGAAATTGCAGCTGTTCACACTTAAGGTAGATGTTTGAACCAACTCTGCAGTGGGTGTACATGCTCAGAGACCTGCATTACTCATTATGAGGATTAATGGCTCAGGTTTTCTGTATTTTCCATATGATCTTCACTGAAAATAAAAAGTTCTTGTACTAGATTAAGGTGGAAATTATTTCTGTGCCTTGAAAAAAATTGTCAATTTCCAATGTTTCATCATGAGTCAAGGCAAAGATTCCAGGTCTGGCTTTCACTTTTCACACACTTCTCTGTGAGTTTGCATGGATGGCTTTTATAAGTACCTGTGTGTATGAATGGATAAATAGTCACCACAAAACTTCAGGTGAGGAGAGGAATAGTACGAGAGAAAGCATATGAAAGTCTTCCAAGAAATGAAAAGCTCTGGAGACTACTGATCTTGTTAAACCTGGAACTGATAAACTCAGGACAACAAGAGCTGCTGAAACTGTCCAAGGCCAGCAGCACATATTGACATTATCCGCAATGTGGATCACTCAGACCACTCCCAAGGGGATGGTGACAACTATATGCAAAATACAGGATTATGTATACATACCTGAAGCAACAAGGGGAACAAAGAAATTCTGAACATCATCCAGAAGCCACTGGTGCATCGGTACTGTTGTACTAATTATATCCTATTAAAAATAAGTTTAAGTCTATTAATAACAACAACAGTTTAATTAACAAAAGAAAACCACAACACCCACAACACCATGATTTGTGTGTCCCTCAATGTGATCATTTGTCAGGAAAAAGGCAATTTACAAAATGGGTTAGAAATCAATTTCTTATCAGAAAGTATTTAATACACTTAATATTCTTGCTATTATCAAGCCATTTAATAAGGTTAACAGTGTGATAAATTTGGCCTATGTATTAATGTGTTCCCTCATGATTTCTGTTAAGTTGCCTTCATTGTCAGTGGCAAGATCTGGGGAAAAGGTCTTGAGAAACAGGCCATATATTGAAATTCTCTTGTCTTTTTTGTGATCACAGAAGTTGAAAGTTTCAGTTTATATATATTATTATTACACTCTGGTTAAGAACCAAAGGTTAAGACACATCCTTTGAAATGACATCCAGTATGAAGTGTTTTCTACTCATCTAAAATGTCATTTGTTATGTGGGTATGTTTCAACGTACTTTCCCTCAAGGCCTGTGTTTGTTGTTTGATACAGTACTGTATGCAGTGCATATGCCATTATGTGGATTGCAAAACAGCTCTGACCGAATGTTTTAAACTGTGGCAGCACAATAACCATGAGTTGAGCACCGAAGAATGTGGCAGGTAACCACAAGCTATAATTCTGGCAATTACAGCAATGATATTTTGAGAGACGGGATGGCTGTAGTGGTATTTTTATATTCCCTCTTAAGGTCTCCCTTCAAAGTTAACTGGGCAGTTTTGCTTAGCTGGGCTGTTATAAATATTTAACTTATACTGGAAAAGTTATTTCAACCCAGCAAGATGTTTAACTTCTATGTCTTCTCTCTTTTCTATTCACAGGCTAGTATGTCAGCGCATGGAAAGGAGATGCAAAACCAAGATGATTATGTATAGGATCTAGGATTTAACAGCGGGTTTTTCTTCAGTATTTGTATATTTCTCCTAAAGATTTCCATGGTGGTTTTTTAACATGGGCAGCGAGGGCAGTTATTCTGGATTTTGCAAAAGAAAGCAAAAAAGCTAGCATTTTTCTCATAGCTACACATATAATGCATTAGGTAGGTAGGAAAGGAAAAAGGAAGCAAATGTTATTACTTGAATTGCAAGTGAACTTCATATACTGCAAATATACTTTAGAAAAATAAAACAAACTGGCACTTGTGGAAGAGGTGTTGCTGCCACAAAGTTAAGGTGGTAAAAGAGTTTAGCATATTCGTAGTAATTTGGCCTTAATCACCTCATCTAATTTTGGCTTCAAATGATCAGATAGAATGAAAATAAGTAAACAGTCAACTATGTAACAGTCTTATTTAAAGTGATGTCAACATCCTCATCTTTGAATGCTTGTGTATCAGCACATGGTTATTTGTATCAGTCATTTTACTTATGCTGTACCTCCTGCCACTTTTGTATTAAATGTAAGGCTTTCCATTTCCTCCTCTCCACTTCCACTTAGTGAAAAGCCTAGTGTAAAAATGCTGCTACTTTCCACCATCTCAATAACCAACTTGCTTTTGTCTCATGCAAGATTTGTAGCCACTAAATATGAGCATTTCTCTTAAATTACAATTCCTAGCTATTTTTTATAGCTAAGCTGTTATGTGTGGTATTTATTCTTAGCAGATCTTGTTAACAAAATATGACATTTCTCTATTAGTTGAATAACTTAACCTGATGTTTCATCTTTGCTTGAGCATGCTATTAATAAACTCCCGTACATGATTGGTTTTTTGGGTTTTTTTTTGCTGGTGCTCGTCTAAATATTATTGCTAAAGTGAATCATATTACATTTTGTTATATTTATTTTGGCTAATATTTACTGTTTCATGGTCCAGTAAAGGCATGATGCATCATACCATTATTTTTCCTGTAAGAACATCTACTTTATTTTTTCTCTATTAGTATCTAGTATATTTTTCCTGTGGTAAAATTATGTGATTCGGTGGTCTGAATATATGTGAATATATGAAGATGAGGAAGCATAAATGATAGTGCCTCAGCACGGGTGACAGAAATTAAAAGGTAGGATTCATACTTCCCATGCAAAGGCACAAATACATTTGATTCACTGAGATGAATCAGAAGATAATCTGGCTTTTGTCTGTGTCTTTTGTTCTGGGGTATCAGAGTCTTTCAACTGTTAAACACAGCTACAAATGGGTTTGTTTTTCTTACACTTTTCTTCCCTTGTGTTGTGGACATCTGGGAAACACTATGTGGGCCAAGCTAGTATTTCACCTGTAAAGTGAGCTCGTGGATTTGCAAACCACTGATTTTCTTTCCTATACTGACAACATGTTTTGTATTTAACCATAGCATAGTCAGCTTCTATTTCTAAACATTGCCTGAGTTGAAATAGAACCAACACATCAGTGCAGGTGTAACAATGCTCTAATAATTTCCACATGTATTTTCCTCACTGTTATTTCTTAAAATGAAAAATACTTAACTGCCTCTGAAACCTATCAATTTTGAATAATTATAAATTTGCCACTGATATAAATCTTTCTATGAGGTTTCATACCTTCATTTAACATACAGGATACATAGCGTGTCAGACCTCTGAGTGCTGACACAAAATAACACATATAAGAGTGCTCTTACCTTGAATTCTGTCCTCCCCTGGACACTCTGACATTGCTGAAAAATCCTGTGTAATTAATCAGAGAGCAGCAATCATCCAATAGAATTCCTGAAGCAGCCTTTTGTTGCTAAATAGAATCATCTGTCATTGGCTTTTAAGATAAATTTATCTAGAAATTGCCTTAAGTGCAATTTAACATTAACTTTTCTTTCTAATACCTATGAGATTTATTAATAAGAATAAACTAAAGTGAAACTTTGTCTGCAATGTTTGAAGGGAGTATCCCTTCCCATTAATTTTCTCTAGTGCTTTCAATTTTGTAGGACACATTAGGATGTTTCATTGCAAGAGAACTGCTCGCCGTATGTTGACTTTAAGTCTACAGGAAAACTATCACTGTCCTTTTTGCCAGAATAATGGGGAGTCTCTCCTTGCTTTAACTACAACAAACAAGTGAGGGCCAATCTCATAAATAAATTGAATGTTGATTTATTTAAACACTCAATTATATATACTTTAATAATAACAAAATCAAAGTGAAGTAACAATATTTATATAGAGGTTAGATTATACAGAATGAGTCTGTCTTATATTCATTAAATGCTCCCAACATCCTCTTGATATGGATCCGCATGGTACTGAAGTTGATAGAGATATGAATCTATATCCATTGACCTTCCGATCTTTTCCTTTATAGAACACGTAGAGAAATTGATATTCCATAAAACTTGGCAAATTCTTGTCAGTGTATGCAGTACATGATTTTCTAAATGTAAAATCTGTCTTGGAATGAAATATGCCAGAGTTAATCCATTGCCATCTGTCTCTATTTTGCTCACCCACTGGATCATATCCCCTACCACCCCACTCACCCCTACCCCAGCATATTATTTTTTAAATAAGCAAACCTTCATTGATAAGGAAGGCCATGAGGTCTCTGTAAGAGACAATGTAGTCTTCTGTGTCAAGTCCATGTGTTATAGCTCTTGAATTTACACACTGAAAGAGCTTGTTTCTTCAGGGGCCTGAAGACGGAACATGACAAGAATGTCTTTTGCATTTACTGGAACTTCTTTTATTTTCTGAAGAAAAAAAGAGAAATGTTAATTTGACTTTTATTATAAACTGAATTCGACATTGTTCAAGATATAGATATACATATAATCTTATTGGTCAATGTAAGTTCTGTCTTTGTTGAGCAGATATTCTGATTCCGACTTATTTTGAGTTTTGCATAATAACACTGTGTAACACTGCAAAATAAATTCAAAACATGCCACAGTGAATTGGTAGTGTTTCACATCTACACTAGAAAACTCCAAGAGACACATAGTGGAGCCAGACTCTAGAGTGGTTATTTTTTAAGGCAGCTTAAAATAATTGGTGATATTGTTTCGTCTTTAATTGATCTGAAACTTGATCTGTGTAATTATTTATAAAGTACTAATAGGGGTGTAACCTAACATAATACTTGCCAAATAGTGTTTATCCTCATTTGATCCAGCTTTTCTTTCTTTTGCCTTCTCCATTTCCTCTTAACCAATTTCCAAAGGTCTTTTGTTTCAAAAATTGTTGTACATAGAAGTTTCTCCTGAAGTCACAGGAGCTTGAATGACAGTAGAAGCTACTGGAGTGAATCAGGAATAAAGTAATATCTATGAAAAATGCCACAAAATCCCAATGGATATGGGACTCCCTTTGTTCCCAGTCCTTATTGTCCCTTTTCATCTGGTTATTCAGGTGCACACAAACTGGGGAATTTTTTCAGAGGTGGGTGATTTTCAGAGATGACTGAAAGTTTCTGGGTGGTTTATTCTCCAGGAGGATGGTTTTGCCCCTCCTGGAGGAGGGAAAACATCAAGTTTTCCCCTCCCAAATATGAATATTGAAATCTTTCCCAGTGAAGCTCAGAGTTTTCAGTAGAAGAATGAGAGTGATATTTCTCTTGTGTCAGATTAATATTTACCTCACCTCTTTGACTAGCAGGAGTGATCAGCTAGTAGAAAACACTTGGAAAAAAACATGAAGCATCATAGGAGGACCATAATGGAGGAATGTGAAGTGAGATTTGATTGCAAATATTTAATGTTTTGTTTAAACTGTAAGGAAATGAAACAATTTGAAATTTCCAAAGAGAAATGCATCCAAAGATCTGTTTCTTCTGCTCAGAAGTTATTTTCCCAGCCAAAAATGAAGTAGTTTTATGCCTTCAGATTTGTAAGAAAAGATCAAAATATATATTGCAGGAATTATATAATTTTGATAAAGAGTAAGCCAGTTAAATTTTTATGTAATAGTATTTAGATTGATTTTTTTTAAAAGAAATTTATTATTGATGCTGTTTATCATGTGAAGTCCCTTAGAATAGAGATGTTTCAAGTAAAGGTAGGAAGGAAGGGGGAGGTGTTTTGGTCTTAACCTTACTGATTAAGCGGTGATTGGTGTTTAGCGTGGTTTAGTGTTGGGTAGCCTTCTGACCTTATGGGCCTTTCTAATCAGTGACCCTCTAGTCAGGTTGGGATTGTATCTGTCTCTGTATTTGGTTTCTGCTACATATAGATTTCACACTACTGAAATAAAGGTTATCTCCATAAACTGTGAACATCTGAGCTTAGTATTGCTTACCACAGTAGAGGCCATTACAGCTCATGGTAGCAAATGTAAGTGTATGCAAATGAAATATTTTCTCTTCATTTCATCCTTGGGCAATTGGCACATTCCCTATGTGCCTGAGCCACTTAGGGAATGTTATGTGAAAGTGGAACTTATTAACATCTGGACAAATGTGACATTGTTGATTTGTAAGGTACAGCAGCCAAATCAGCTTCATCAATCTATATTAAGCAGCAATTTTTAAAATTTATTTTTTGGTCTATGAAACTTGATGTTTCTTAGGAGTTGCTGGTAGGGCACATTCTGGTGCTTATCTGAAAATATATGTTGCATTGTAGCCCTAATCCAGTAAAAATATTTTTTTTCCAGATGCCATTTTCTGTAAAGCTGACTAGGGTAGTTATTTGTTAAATTTTTAGTCCAAATTGTATTTATACAGTATAGTCACAAAGACAAGATGTAAGATTTGAATGTCTCTGCAAAACAAAATTGTTCAACCTTGATTTTGTTCTAACTTATTACAGAATGAAGTAGCAGAACAGAAAGAAATAGTAGAAGAAAAAGAAGAAAAAGTTGTAGTAAACTTTTAAAGATCAGAAATCAATTTTCTATATGATTTACTGTAACTGTTGTTCATTTTTATTTCATTTTGATTTCACATCTTTTTCAATTTATTCTCTAGAAACAGTCCTGACCAATATGTTGACTTAAGTAGCTGATATTGTAGACAGATGTTAGCTCAAATCTGCTTGGATTAGTTTTCTTGCAGAAATTTACAGATATGGACACATTATATGGACATCTAAGTTTTCAGAAACTAATGTATTGCAGATACACTTTAAGCTTTTTAGGCCATCTGAAAACATTTCTGCATTGTGTCATACCAATTTGCTACTTGAGAACAGAAAGGGGGAAATGAAGAGTTACTGTCACAATCAGCTACTAGAAAACATTTCATTTTAATATTAGAAGGTTACATTCACAAATGCTGATGATTTCTTTTTTAACTCAGAGGAAATAAGGGAAAGGTGTTGTAAGTTCTAAGCATCTGGTTTCTGTTTCTAACTTTCCTATATTTCTAGAAGTCATTATGTACCAGTTTATAGGGCTAAGGAAGAACAAATGATATGACAGAGTAGCCAAAATGAATCATTATGTTCCCCTTCTAGCTCCCATTGTTTTTGGAAGTATTGTAGGGTCCAATTACAATTTTATGTGAATACTTCTGGCTTTTCTTGTTCTCCATTCAGGAAATGGATGAATAAGGACACTGTTGTTCATATTGTGGTAGGGAGGTAGCAATTCGTCTTGGACAAGGCTGCAGTGACTTTGCAAATCCTTCCCCCCCGCCCCACCCACTTCCAAAAAAAATTCCACCTTTCAGAGAAACAAGGATTTTTGTAGAAGAAAAATGTGGGGAGGTGGCATTTTCCAGTTTCCTTTTTGATTCTATAAATGTCTTTCCTAATTAACGTACTTGTGTTTTCTGCATCAGAGCTGATTGTGTTCACATTCAAGCAGCTGCTAAGATGAACGAAACTTGAATGCATTTCAGATCTTACACTGAAATACTGCAAAATATATGTGTTTTTTTTCTTTTTTATTATTTTATTTGAATGTTACTTGCTTTTTAAACATTCTCATCTCATTCATTTCTGTAGCACCTGTTTTGGTTGCAATTGGGAAAGCACGAGAAGGTAATGAGGTCTAAAGTCTGTACTTTTGGGTCTGTTACATCTGAAGTACATACACTATGATTCAGCGAGGGCAGGGTTTTCTGCCTTCCTACTCGACTGATTAAAGATGAAGGAGAAAGTATCATAAAGGCTGAAATCCAAAATGTAGATTCTTAAAACTAGCACTCAACTTTCACTTGTGCCTGGAAGCCAGATTTCAGTGGACATATCCAGAACTGCCCCTGCCCTGGCCATGGGGTGTAGCTAAGTGTTCACTGGCATCACTGTATTCATCTCCTCTAAAAGCCTTGAGGCAGAAGCTTCTCTCAGAACAGCTTTGGTAGGCAGGACCTCACAGAAAACACAGAAGGAGAAAGGGTTTGGCTTTTTTTAATGTTCTTTTGCCAACTGCTCCTGTGGTGGGAGCAATCAAAAGAGGCACTGTAAATTGAGGTTCAGGTTTCTTTCTCTACCCAAAAGAGATGTGAACACAATTTCTGACATTCAGAGTACATCAGGAATCTTGGGGATATTCTTTTAACCGTGCCTTGTAAGTTGGTGTGAAAATCAGGGGCTCTAACCAATTTCCTGATTAAGAAAGCAGTGGTTAGGATGCTTCTTGGGAACAGGTTGGCCTAGATTTATGTATTGTGTACCAGTATTCAGAGATGCAGGATGTAGAGCCCCTGTCTCCATCCTTGCTTACAAAAGCTCTAATTTTTAAGACATAAAGTCATTCACCTTAGCTATCTTTCTGCCTGAAGCGGCAAAGACAGAGACTTCCTTTCTCACTCCCAGGGTATGCTCCTGCATCCCTGATTAAGGGATCCTCCTAATCAGGAGGACACATGCCTATATGCTAATTTAAATAGCTCAGCAGGCTGGTTTTATGTCTGTCTCTCTCTTATACATTAATTTTCCTCATTCACACATTGGTAACATAGGTTATCCTAAATAACAAGATGGTTAAGACTAAGAAAATAAGGTTTTTACACTAGTAGCATGAAATTTGCATATTTTGTTCTAAAATAACTGCTTTAAAACATATTTGTATGTCACAATTTTCTAAATCTTGAACATTTTTTAATTGCTTATACAAATAAAATGAAGAAAGTGGATAAATTCTTACAACAATCTGTCCCCCAGGTTTCAAATATTTAAAAGCAAAGGTTAAGATGGCTGATGAATAAGCAAATTCAATATATTCCTTCTTTTGGAGACATTGTACTTGTAATTTTCTTTTTGATTTTTTATTCCAGCTTTGTGTAGTCTAGGCTAAAATTCTGTGTTTTCACTTTGCCAGCATAACAACCAATTTGGACAGTCGAAATTCCTAAGAAAAGGGCAGTATCCTATAGAAAGAGGAATTTGTGTGGGGTGTGATTCCTTCTCCACAAAGACGATCTTCAATAATGCTCTTCCATCAACCTATCCCCAAGTTCATCTGTGGTCTCCTGCAGATTACAAGACTTCTTTGTTTGTTTGACTTATAGCCTAGATAGTTTGTGGTTGCTTTATTTAGTGAATGCTAAGCTTGTTTATTTAGTCTTTTTTATTTATATAATTCTCCCACAGACTAAAAATCTATTGAGTCACATACAGCAGTCACCATGTACAAGGAAAACACTATTTTGTGATTTCAAAAGTGAGGGTCTCAATGAAAATTTCAGCTAAACGGAGGGTTTGAATGAAGTTCTAACATCCTTCACAATTGGCTATGGATTGTGGCAGGTCTGAATGTGGAGCTGGCATACAGCTAAAATCATTTGACCCAAGGAGTGACTCAGGCAGGCTATAGGAGGTCTAGCAAGAAAAATAACCTGTCACGGCACATCTGTGAAGTAGAAAAGTAAATATAGTCAGTGCCTCAAATACATGCACTTGGCAGTAGCTAAATTTCCTCTCCTTTTTCTGTGCACACGTGTGACTGTATTTACAGTGAGAGGAAGACACAAATGAGCATCATCTCATGTGTGCTGAAATACATTACCATGGTTTTCAACCCATTACAGAAACACAGGCCCAGATTTTTGGCTCTGATCAGAAGGCTTCTCTCTCAGGCAACACTTCCGGAGGTGGTACTTAAAGTAAAAACAAAAGAACATTTTAGTTCTTCACATCTAATCTGAGTTTGTCTAATTCCACATCTCAAATCTGTATCTATTTTACCAGTCCTTAGTTTTAGTGTTATATTCCAACATCCCTCTATTCTACTGGGTCCGCAATCTACCCACTCAGTGGACCACATGAGACAGCTGAGATATTGGCAGGAGAAGTCCTGGATTAGAGGAATTTATTTTCAGGCATGCCTGTGAAGCATCAGTCATGCTGTTAGCACTAGATAATCTGAAACTGGCAAATGTGAGGAAATTAAATTTAAAGCTGGCACTTCATCATTAATTCTCTGTTCTGCATGCTGTAATGATATAATTTTACAGCAGTGTGAATTAAGGTTGGAGTAGGATCAGACTTTAATCTGACTTATCTGTTTTTTGTCATTTTAATCTAGTTTAACAGCATGTTTAATTTGGAAGACTTTCCTAGTCACTTAGGGAATTGCCTTGTAATTCCTCACAGTACTTGATACTGAAATCTAAAAAAAGATTTCATCAGAATCTCGTTTCTTTTACCTTATAGCACTGATATTAGCACACATCTTGGAGTACAGTATCTGTGCAATAGCCATAGGCTGACTGAACCTTGGACCTTCAGCACCATAAACAAAGGCCTTAACTACACTGAAGAGAAACTTTTTGAACTAATAGCCTGTTAATGTCAGTGATGCCAACAACAGACGGTGAAACAATCATTAGCACTAGAGCAATGTATTATGTATCCACATTCTACAAATATGATTCTGCTCATACTGTTTTCACAACTGGAGTTTATTCATGAAGTAAGGGCTCAGTATATTTTCCTAACTTGACATTTTGCTGGACAGGCTTCCATCTAAACTCAACAGTGGATTTATTTATACCCACTGCATGTTTTTTCCAGACCTTGTTGTCAGTACAATAGTTCAAATCCTTACCCCATGACCTCATTATATTTTATTCCACTTCATTTTAGATGGACAAAGGGAAATTTATACATTACCCATGCTGCATTTCTGATTAGGTAGTCACAGCCACAGTAGAGGAAGGAGAGTCATAAGCAATATTCTAAAAATCAAACATTTTACCACGTGTCTTAATCATAGACCTTGTCAGTGAACATATTTTATCACTTATGGACTCAGTGCTTTACTTAAGCTTGGATAGCATATGCTAGCCAAAGAGAGCATAAAGCAAAGAGTTGAAAGAAAAGCTGTATATCTTGCCAGACCTCATCATGCTACTGCTTTCAGCTTCTTGGTAGCTACAGAGCAAGACTAGAAGATCAGCACTGCTAGAGATTGTAGCCAAGGACAGTTATGAATTTGCATCGTAAGTAGCTTGTGACAAAGCAGTTTTACACCTCAGGGAAAGGGAACTAACAATGGTCGTAATTCCTCTTTGTTTTGTGCCCCACCAGTAGAGAAGCAACAGTGGGTGAACCTTTGAAATGAGTGGGGCCTTCACAGGCTAAAATTATTTAGTATGAATTGTTCCATGAATACCTTAAAGCTACAGATACACCTTTATAAATTGGGGGTCAGTTCTCAAACAAAGGAACAGAACAGGAATTTCTATGTATGTTAATTTGGATTTATCCACCAAGGCAAATATGTCTGTCCAGTTTCAAATGAGAGCTAAGACCTGACATTAGGTTGCACTATTTACTTTTGAACACAACAAAATGCTATTTAAACATGAAAAAATGGGATTTTACATACTTGGCTTCAGGGACCAAGTATGAGGATGTTGCTGTACATCTCCCACTTCTACTTATTCAAAGGCATTTTGTGCCCTCTGGTGACCATTTAGAGCTCCATTTTGCAAGATCAGCTGCAATCTTTTTGCTATAAGAACTCTCCCAGAACTAGAGATAAGATTTTCTATTCAGAGCTTGGGCTAAAATAATGGTTTATTAGAAAAACCCACAAAACTATTAAAATTAAAAAACCCCAAACAACAAAAAACAGAGCTAGCTGTTTATACACTCTTTTGTACACAAAATAACATATGCATTTGTCAGATGAAAATCATGTTGGATTTCCCAATTCTATTTTGGTCCTGTAACCAAAGCATCTAGAATTGATGACATGAGGTAAAATCAGGAAAAAAAATCATTAACTGAGCTTTTTGATATAACCGAACTACCTCTCAATGAAAAAGGAATTTAAGCAATGTACAAAAGTCATACCATGGTAACAGCACATCTTATATTACAAAAAGTAAGATAATACCCATACTAGAAGATGATTAAATGCATCCTGTTCAATATACTTTTTACATACAAAATCTTGACAGTCTATGGGTCTTTTACATGTGAAGATCTAGTCCTTCCGTGTCTTATGTTTGAAGGGCTCACTAGAAGCAATATGTAACCACATTTGGAAGTGAATCATTGCACATTTCAAACCTCATGCAGAAACAAATGAAACTAGTCAGCAAATCAAATCTTTTGTGGCATATAAATAAGCATATGTATAAAAAATAGTGATCAAATTAATAATTTAATGTAATAGCTCAAAAATTTTGAGGTATTCTAAAGAGGCACAAAATAGCTAAAATTTAGCTGGATTGTTGGAGTGGTCATCGATACTTTTGAAAAAGTTGTCATTTATTAATAAGAACTTACTTTTTTATTTCATACCAAAAAAAATTAAAAGGGGTATGGCATGTCATCATACCACACTGAGGCACTGGTCCAGTGCTGCAGGGGGAAACCATCATGAACTGTACTTTCCCCCTGAGATTTTCTTTTGCCATTCAACTACTACCCTAAAGTAGGAGAAAGGACAATTGGTCCTTACCCACAATACCACAACTTTTCTGTATCATTGCAATGTAATATTTCTACTGGCAGTAGCCCTGATTAACAGTCTGATATGTCTCTTTGTGGGCAATTCAAAGCCCCATGAGGTCGGCTGAACAGCTTTTGCTGATTTTGGTAGGTTTTGGATCAGGCCCTAAAGGAAAGCGGTCTGGCATACTGAAACTAAGAAAAAAAATCAACAAAACACAGGCAATATCAGTTCCCAAGTCTGCCATGGATATACTATTGCCTTTTGGGCAAGTCTGTCAATTTGATAAGGTGTCAGTCTATTTAGTTGGGATAATAGTGGTTGCTCAAGCTATTAAAATGTTTGGACAATTAATTAATGTTTGTAAAAAGTTTGAAAGTGAGTTAAAGGTGTTAGAAAGTGCATAGAATTTTAGTATTGTTTGCAAGTCTACTTTTAATAAATCCCCCTTGATCATAATTCATTATCCCTCTGAGAATTCATCCAAGGCTTTTTAGTCAACACTTTCTCCTGCAATCCATATTAATTAGCAATATTGGTCTGTTGGTTCTACAGTATTTACCATTTTTCCCTCTGGTTTCAGAGCACTGTAATTAAAGCATTCCTAAGAGAACTGATTAATGAATTGACCTGAAATGCCTTATTATAGATCCTACACAAAACTTACTTTTAAAATGTACTACAAAGTTTTGTAGAGTTTAGCTGGAAATCCACTGGAGCCTGGAGGCTGATTCCCTCTCCCCAAAGGACAAAAGGCAAAGAAGCACAAAGTATAAAATCTAAATTTCCTTCTACCTCTGTGTGTAAATCAATCTCAGGAAGTGCAGCATTACGAAGGGTGGCTCATGTTAGACAGTGGCTTTTGCTTATGTGAAACATTAGTTTCTAATCCTACTATAAGAAGGAAAGAAATATATTTCTGCTCTCATCTGAAAGTCCAACGATTTCCTTAAAGGTCTCATTATGGCACTGACATTTAATTTCTTATTTATATCATCATTTGTGATCTTATTTTACCCTCACCCCTGTCTGCTAACCGTACACAAGTAACAGTAACAGGAAACTTTTATAAGCAACTTTCTTTTCCTTGTCATCACCAAGACTCTTTTTGTTATTTTTAAGAACTAGGACGCTGGGTGTTTTGGGGAAAAAGAAAATATAAAGATCCTGCCAGAAATCATCCTCTAGTCTAACATGCAATTTGTAACACAGGCAGCTTGGTTATGCAGGCATTTTCCTTCTCACAATTCTCCAATTAAAATGAATAAAACCCACTTCTTTCAATATTTTTCATATGCTGGATTCTTTGTATGGGCTAAAGAGAGAAGCAAACAGATGTTTATGGAATTGTAATGACGGGAAAAAGAAAGGTCCATTCATGGATGGATTTGGAGAGAGGTGAAAAGGGTGGTAATATAATAAGTTGAAGTAAATTTTCTTTATGCCTTGGGGAAAGAAATGAGAGCAAAGTAAACTCAACGTTGGAGCACACAGTTTGCTTATTTATTATATGTACTTATATGTTAAAGTTTGAGTTAGTTATGAGTGATAATATAACTTTAAATCTATGCCTTTGGACTACGCTCAGGAGAGGATTGTTTTTCATTTAACCGCGTAGTTAATAAATTGGATTACTGTGAGATAAAATTCATATGTAGCTAAATAATGCATTGCTTTGGTGCTAATAACCAGATTCCATGGAAAACTGGAGTTTTATGAAAGACTGGGAGATACTTGAAGATGACCTTTCAATGCAAACCTCTCAATGCAATAATCTGCAAATACCACATACATTTATAGTAGTCTACTGAAGTGGTATCATTTTCCTATAAATAGAAAAATTTTATCACACTCTCAAAGAATTAGGGAGTGTCCAAGAGTGTGTCATTTTTCTTAAGCACACACACATACACACCAAAAAAAAAAAAAAAAAAAAAAAGTCATCTGAAGCTTCCATTCACTCTGGCTAAATGTTAAAATGTCAGGATAATTCTATTAACTGCTCTAACTCACTAAATTTACAAAACCAGTCACGATGTCAGGAAGATGAATGAGAATGAGGTACCTTGTGAACTATCCAATATCACATTCAGAGCTGAACACAATGACTTATTTTTCCTCCCTGGAATTCACCATCCACTTGTTCAACATATACATAGCTCAGCCCTCTAACGTTGGTATTGAATGTTCCCCTGTAAATTCAACAGTTTCAGCCTTTCTTGAATCACAGGAATAACTCAATATAGTAAACTGCCTTTAGCTTGGAGTTTGGCAATATAATTTTAATGAGGTGGAACTTTGTATTACTTGATTTCATTAAGAACAACCCATATGCTTTATAGTTAGGTATGAATTAAAGTCCCCAAACTGAAAAAACATGATAACAAAAAAAAAAAAGAAGAAAAAAAGGCTGTGAAAGTCATAGTTCTGTGTGAAGGCCTGATGATTATACGATTAATCCTGACCTGCTACATAAACTGTTTCATATCTGTGCTTTGAATCTAATACTTAACTAAATTATATGTTCCAGAAAGGCAGAGTGGAGAATATGAGCAGGAATGTTAAGTTGCATAAAACACACATATGAAACAGTTGACTAATTGAGACCTACAATCTTTAATCCAGGATTTGCTTTCCAGGAAGGATTTCAGGAGGCCAGAAATCTATGAAAATTCCTCATTAAATTTAAAAAAAAAAAAAAAAGTTAAAGAAAAAGATAATTGGAAACGGGACATACAGAATAGTTCAGGAATGTTTGAGAAATCAGCATTCAAGAATAGACTTCTCATTTAGCCATGCTAACTCATTACTTTTCTAGTAGCCCTAGGGTTTCATTCTCAGAGCTCCAAAGATTAGTAACTTGATTGTAAGTCCAAATGTAGTGGGTTTGCATGGCAAAGTTTTGGTAGCAGGGGGGGCTACAGGTGTGGCTTCTATAAGAAGATGCCAGAAGCTTCCCCCATGTCCAATGGAGCCAATGCCAGCCAGCTCCGAGATAGACCTGCTGCTGGCCAAGGCTGAGCTAATAAGCAATAGTGTTAGTGCCTCTGGGATAGCATATTAAAAGGAAAAAAAAAAAATCTGCTCTAGCAGAAGAGAGGAGTGAGACTGTGCGAGAGCAGCAGCCCTGCAGCCCCCCAGGTCGGTGCAGGAGGAGGCGGGGGGGCTCCAGGCACCAGAGCAGAGGTTCCCCGGCAGCCCCTGGTGAAGCCCACGGTGAGGCAGCTGTGCCCTCAGCCCAGGGAGCCCATGGTGGGGCAGATCCCCACCTGCAGCCCCTGGAGGACCCCACGCTGGAGCAGGGGGATGCCCGGAGCAGGCTGTGACCCCATGGTAAGTCCATGCTGAAGCAGGTTTGCTGGCAGGACCTGTGGTCCCGTGGGGAGCCATGCTCAAGCAGTTGATTTCTGAGGGGCTGCACCTCGTGGGAGCAACCCATGCTGGAGCAGTGTGTGAAGAGCTGCAGCCTGTGGGAAGGGCTCATGTTGGAGAAGTTTAGGGAGATCTGTGTCCCATGGGAGAGACCCCACACTGAAGCAAGGGAAGAGTGTGAAGAGGAAGGACTGGCAGAGACAACATGTGATGAACTGACCACAACCCCATTCCCTGTCCCCTGTGCCACTGCAGGGGAGGAGGTAGAGAAACTGGGAATTAAGTTAAGCCCAGGAAGAAGGGAGAGGTGGAGGAATGTGATTTTTCTGATTTCAATGGTAATAAATTAAACTGATTTTCCCAAGTTAAGTCTGTTTTGCCCGTAACAGTAGTAGCTGAATGATCTCTCCCTGTCCTTATCTCAGCCCATGAGCCTTTCATTATATTTTCTCTCCCCTGTCTGGTTGAGGAGGGGAGTGATAGAGCAGTTTGGTGGGCATCTGGCATCCAGCCAAGGTCAACCTATCACAGCTAGCAAAATAAGGCCCCAAACTATATGTCAGATGTCAGCTATCGGATTAAATTTATTGTCAATTTTGGCCTACCATAATCTGTTTCATACTACTGAGCAAGAGTTCAGTACTAATATCCAGTTTTATACCCAACAGTGGTGAAGTAACTAAGTGTGCTACTCATTAAGTAAGCCTCAGAATCGATGTTTCCTACATCTGTGCATTCAAAGTGTATAGTTTTTCAATGTGGTAATTCATTTTCTTCAAGCTGAATTGTGATGAGCTCTGCAAATCTGTTGATCTGCTGAACAAAACCAAGGCCACTGATTTCAAGTTCATGATAGAAGATACAAAAGGAAGTTAAATAATCTAGTATTAAAATAGTTAAATGATGTTGTCACTATTTTTTCCTGTTTCCTCCCTTGGGAAACTTTTTAAAAAATAGCAATTCAGCCAGGGAAACTCTGAAATTCAAGACGCAGGAAGAATTATTTCAATTGCATGTCACAATACTCACTCTATGGCATTGTTAAATATTTCTCCTTTTATTAATTGGAATGACCCCAAGAAATAGAACCAGTGACTCCTGAATTTTCCATAGAATGAATCTTTTCATTTGAACTAATGGTAAGTTACCCCCAGAAAATTGAGTTTGTGTTCATAATGAAGTTATGAAATCTACTGCTGAATTCATTAAATTGGAAAAACTTTTATTTCATTATAGTAACAAACACAGCAAATTAATTTTCTCAACTACGCATCAGTATGTGTTTTTAATAGAGAGCGCTATTATGTGTGAACAATTAAAATCATTTACATTTGGAGAACATTGATTATGAATGATGCTATTATCCCATTAAAATAGCAAAACCAATCAAAACGGAATGTTAAAGAGTTGAAACTGTGCATTTAAACTAATAAGCAAATTATGTGCAGATGTAGGCAGGAGTCTGGAACTTTGGTACAAAATGTTGGCTATGACTTGCACATATGATTAGCAAATTTGCACTGTCCCTTAAGGTCTAATTAAGCACTATACACTGTAAGACAGAAAGCTCCATACACATAATTACCCATTGTGTGCTTGCTTATCTATTTAAAATATTACTTTTGTTGTATTTAATTATGTGTGAAAAATGATGAATGTCACTTTATCTGTGTAATCTTATCAAGTAATCACTCTGCCTGTCAAGAAATGCCAACATTTTAATTCTTTACAAAGGAACACAACTTGAGGATATAAAATTACATTTTTCAGGAAACTCTGGTCTTTTATATGTTGTTATGGGTTTTTTGTGTGTGTGATTATTTTTTTCTCCCTAACAACTTCCTTTTGGATAAATGAAGAACTGCATATAATTGGATCTTTTGTTTTTACTGAAATAGGAAATTAAAATCAGGCAACTCACAATGTAATATGGATACTCTGCAGAAAAGAAAGAGCAGGGCTCTCTGCAAAATGGTCCTTGCTCCCCCTCACTTTCAGACTTCTAAAGTTGTACTTCAGACTCAGTATGATCAGGATTAAAAAATTTACTCTCATCTGCAGGCAGCAACAACCTCAGTGAAATTGTGCATTAATCTAGTAAGATTTCTAATATTACCCTTGAGGACTTACCTTGCCTGAAGGTATTCAGCATAGGCTTGCAACAAAGCATAATGGGGAAAAAAATAATAATCAAAGCAATAATAATTCTGCTTATTAAAATTGTCTACACTGGCAGCTCTGCAAATAGTTTTCCCAAGCTTGATGGCTAGCTTCACAGGAAGGAGGCTGCTCTGTCCTGCTGCTCTGTCACCTGATCCTCCCAAGGAAATTTGGGTCTCACCACACCACACGCTGGAAAATGGGGCTGGAAAGAGACCTTTGGAGATCATCTTGTCCCCTGCTTTGCTCAAGAGCAGGATCAATGACTCCTGACAGAGTTTGTCTGACTTAGTGTCCCTGAAATGGGTACTAGAAGGTTTTCTTTTTTTTTATCTCTATCAGTTCTCTAACTCTTGCAATTTCTTGGAAGTCAATAAAGTGACTGTTATGTGTCTTGCCTAAGCCTCCTTCCATCACTGTTTGATTTCTCATGTATTTCTTTAGTATGAGTCAGGTTTTTGCCTTCTTCCAGTAATGGCATTTAAGTCTAAGAGTTCTAATATGTCTTCATTAATCAGCAAATAAAAATATTCTTGTAGTTGCTAAGGTCTCTATAAATTCTCGGGCTATGAAAGAAAAGGATATTCAAATGACTGAAAGATTATGATTTGCGGTCAGCATATTCCAGTAAGTAACACCTGAGTACCTGAAGCAAAGTAAGTGTATGAAAATCTGTGCATCTTTTTTCATGCAAAACTAACATTTATACTCACTTTGGTGGCTAAGAAAATATTAGTAATTTACTCTGTCGAGAATAACAGTGCATTTTATATGCTGAATTTACAATAGAAAAGGGGGATATTTGTCTACTAACCTTTAGAAATGCTGCTTTTGAAAAGCAGAAGGTCTTATGTACACAGATGTGGCTCCAGTTTGCAGCACAGCTCTGCTGGCAGCCAGCAGCTTCATGTAGAAGCTCACCAAGAGACAACTCCTTTACACCCAGAAACCACAGATATGTGTGCAACTGATAATTAGGTCTTTCATTTGCTCTTCACTTATCCACAGCAAGATATATTTTATTTGGTCATATTACCATATTCTTCCTTCAAGCTGCTGTGCTATGAAGAAGCGTGCACCTCGCATGGCATGGGGCTATCTAGACCCTTCCTGATACAAGTGATGTCATCTTACATGTTGTTTGTATTCACCTGCAGATGTACTGAGAAGTGTCACTTGGTGAGTGAGGACTCAAACAAAGCAACCAAGATTTGGTACCTTCCTGACACAAAGTTTAGATCTGTCTGGATGAAGTGAGGGACACCCAGTTATAACCCTGAGATACAGAGTACCTGGACTGTAGTCACTTGCCTGTCTCTTCTCTCAGCAGCTGCCTGTTCATAATGTGTTATTTTCAGTTCCTGCATGACCTACCCTTCCAACCCAGGTAGTGGATCAGCCCAGTCAGTTGTAATGTCCTACCTGACAGAGGAAAAAAGGAGGTTCATTCTCAAGGGGAAAGATAAGGTGCTTTTTCCCAATCAGAAATTAGAGAGGGGTTAGTCTGTAATCGCTTCACAATGAAAACTTTCTTGGCAACACTATAGTTTGGGTATCAAAGATGCAGTTTTTGCATGCGGAGTAGACTATTAGTAGGGCTATAGCTTGACTAGCTATGAGATCATGGTAATCACAGAATTCAACAAATTACTGTTCTTCTCCTCATTAACTTCAGCTTCTGTCTGGATTAGTTTGAACCAGCTGTAATTCATCTAGGCTTTGGTCTCCTTCCTGCACTGAGAGATAACTGGTAAACAGCACCATCTGCATGGAACAAGAGAGCTGAGACTTCTTCAGTTAAAGATTGTTGTGTTTTGTTTTGTTTTCCTTTGCAGTCAGCAAAGCAGCACCAGCTGAAATTAATCTCTATGATGAATAAGCAATTGATTCAGTCCTTGTGAACACTCAGCAGGATTAGTAGGATAGGAAAAGATTTACACTGAGTAGGCTATTACTGTCTACACTACAGTCAGAGAAAATACGATTGCTTGTGTATGGTCTTATTGGTACTGGCTGGCCTGGTGGTCACATCTGCCCCATTTACGGTATCATGTCAGAATATCAGCTGGGGCGAATTAGCATCCTCCCACTATGGCAAGCATAATTCAGCTAGCTGTCTGGAGTATTTCTTTCAGCAGAAAAATATGCAAATGACCATAATGAAAACAAGCATAGCTAAAACATATATAAGTTACTTGATTTTTTTATCTTTCTAAGTCTGAAAACAAAGCTGAAATACATCTTGCTCTGTTTCTCTCCCAACTTTGATTAATTATGTATTTGCACTTGTGAGTTTCTCTCACAACTTAGGTTAGTAATGTATTTGTAATCATGACTGAGGACATGTAGCAATGTCAGGGGAGTTCTCACACCAGTGATTGCCTTATAAATGAGAAATCATTTTCTCCCTGGCCCAGATTACATTTGGATAAATTCAATAACAAAGTGGGTCAGATAGATCAAGTCAGAAGCTGATGTCAGAGAACAGCACATGGCAAAACAGAAATAAATCACTGAAAGTATCTCTGGAATGAATTAAAGAGAAACTATCTTGTCATGCACTTGCTCTGATTGAAAAGAGTAATAATTAAATTAGAATAGTTTTCTTTGCTATTTCTGATTCAAATTTTATTAAATATAGGCCTGAATCCCTAATTTGTGTGAATAATAAAAGTTTTTCTGTGAAATTGCATTTTATTTTTAATTAATACAATTTTATTGATATTTAATTAATAGAATAATTAATTTCAAAATAAAAAATAATTTAAATTGTTTTTAAGTAACTTTCCTAGTGTCTTGAATTTCAAAAGAGTGTGTGTGACTACAGATCATGCACAAAATTGTTGACTATTAAGTACCACATTGATAACAGATGCTAATAAAAATGCTGAAATTACTTTCATTTCCCACCCACTAGAAAATATAAGTGTAAACTATATTTAATTATTAAGGAATAGGGTTATTAAGGCAAGGATAACTTAACAGGAAATGGTATGTCTTTTAAGATTTTTTTAAAGGAAAAAAAATTTCATGGAACAAAGTTAAAAATAGAGTTTTCATAGGAAAGACACCTGTTTAGGACAACCTAAAGTAAACAGCTATTTTATACTCTTAGTTCTTTAGATTTTTAAGGAGATTGCCAACAAAACAAAATAATTTCTTTAAACAAAATAAATAGGTGAATCATAATTAATACAGAAGTCCCTGAAATTTCTGAGTTTTACCAACCTACAGAGGATTTCAGAACACTTGTGTAGAAGTCTGTAATAGTCTGACATTTCTTTCCAATTTTTTTTCCACTAGCAGTGACTGATCAGCAGTTCAATCACTTCTGGTAAGTCACCAGGTACAAGCATTTGCTGATTTCTAGTGTTAAGAGGCAGCTCCAGTCTTGACCTTCCCCATCCATGCAGAGTCGCTCCGGGTCTGACAGTCACAGATTTTATTCCAAACAGCATTTGTTACTGGGGTTGTTTCTGTACAAGTGCAATACAACACAACTGAAATACAGTGCTGTGTGCTAGTGGTGAAACACCACAAAGTAACAAGTTGTCTATCAGTCCATTGCAAATGCTATATATCTTAAGTTATTCTTGGTTCTTAATTACCAGCTTTCTATCATATGGTTGTGTACCATTATTAATAGTTTGTAAATATAGATCACCTATATATGACATCATCTTATCTTAGGTGTCATTCTTGTCTTACTTTCAAACATCCAGATACAATAAACAAGCTACAGAAGTGTGATAACTGGACCTGCATGCCTTTTATACCAAACATTATGTATCATATTGGGCAGACAGCTAGCTCTGTTTTCTATTCAGCTGGCAGTTAAAAACAAATCCTACATTTCCATATGTAGCTACCATAATAGTGGGTCACTTCAAGCTATCCATGATTTAAAAGAAGGAATATTGTTCTGGCTTGATATCAGGTTCCAAAAATAATTTGCTTCTCTCCACTTTGCTATTAATTTCAAACATTTTTTAAAAAATTACAGTTTTTTCTTAATACAATAATATATACATATATTCTGTATATAATAATATAAATTAAAATCTTGCTCTGTACAGCTCCTGGATCCACTAGAGACCTGAGCCCACATACTTTGCAGTTGCCATTTTCAGAGATACCTTCTTCCTGGGATGAGATCATGATGAGCCTGTTCTGGGCTTTTTAAACTTGTCCCCTGCTCCTTTTTACCTAATTTTTTAAAATGTATCCTCTCTAGCCTCTGTCTTCACATTATTTTCCTACTACCTCTGAGCTGTTTTGATTTTTGTCTCTCACAGATTTTACCGCTTACTTACCTTACCGTTTGTAATTCTTATAAACATCCATTGTTTGTACAAATCTATGTGTTTCCTGCTCTTTGCTTTTACCTTTGATCTGGAACCTTAGTTAGACTTTCAGTTCATGAATGTGATTGTTAACTCAGCTTGGATCTTTATCTGATGCAGTTAGGGTTCCTAACTTCTGCTTCAGTGGGGAAGCTGTTCCTTGGTGTTTTTTTACAGAAGTCTCTTATGTTGATGGGTTATTCCCAGACAGTTTCCAGATGCCTTCTTCAAAACAGTTTCAGATTATTTAAATTGCATTCCTTGTATCCTGCCTTTGTTACTTGTAGTCTCAGTTGTGCATAGGCATGGCAACTGTATATGAACTACATGCAAAATTGTGCATTCAGCCTTGCAGAACCATAAAGATGAGGGCAATGTTATGTGGTAGCTGTTAACCACTACTTTTGTCTCAGCTTCCTATCTGAGATCATACACAGCACCCCAGAACAGAATAAAAAATAAATAGAATATCGGAGGAGGTCTACTAAAAGCCTGTAAAGCTTCCTCCCTGCTATCACTCTGTTGTGGCATGTGCCTTATTCACACCATGTAAGAGCAGTCATGTATGTTGCTCAGCTTTGGCAATCCTGCTAGGAGCACATCTGCATCCAGATTTATGTGTGAGACTAATTATGGTTCTTAAGTCACTGTGACATGCTTGGAGCCAAACAGAAATGTTATTGACAGTACTGGAGAAAGCCTTGGATTTGGATGAAGACAAGAGTCACAGGCAGGAGTTTGGGCTTGTGAAAACAGTGACAGCGTTGTCTCTAATTGAAATAGAACTGGGATTCCTAAATCCTAATACCTCTCACATCCCTTCCCTGCAGTGAGTGGACAGCTGTGGAACAAAGATGTCTCTCTACGTTTGCACCTAATGACCAGGCAGATATTCATTGGAGTACTATAATAAGATCCCAAAGTTGCTTGTAGGCCAGGAGGATATCAGTGTGACCCTGCAATAGGAGATTTCTTATTTTCTTCAGAGTAAACCAGAGCTTCATATCAAACAACTGCAAAAAAGATCATCAGGGTTGCAAAGCCTGGACCCAATATACAGGCAATGCTAGAAGTAGGTTGTTCAGAAAGACTTAAGTAGTTACCCTTTTTTAAAGCACGAGTACACCATGTTCAGTTTTGTGGCACATACTTTTCTATTTTCTTCGTGGGAGGTGAGCCTTATTTCTACACTGGCAGATAAAACAAGTGATTGTCTGTATGTTTTCTGTCACTGATTCCTATCTTACTGGAGAGACTCAGTAAAGAGCAAAGGGTCGTTCTAGCATCAGAGTTCAGGAGAAAGGGTAAATAATATAAAGTAAAAAGTTCTTCACTGCTTTGCCTGAGTCTAAGATAATTATGTATAGTATCAGAGAAAGAAGACAATACACAGTTTGTGAAGGTTAGACCCCTTCTTTCCACATAAAAGGTATTTATTTTAAATTTAGAAGTGGAAGAAGACATAACCATGGTACCTAGCAGCTATGATAGGGTAACTGTTAGCATGGAAAACCCCTCCAATACTGTAACCTCAGATTATTTCAATTTTTAAAAATTCTGAAATATCGCATCCTTACTAATGTTTTGATATGTTTTAAAATTATGCAGCTGGAGAACAGTTTTTGTGTTTGTAAGCAAGGTCAGCTGATGGCACAATTTAGAAAGAGTGTGGGAATGGAAGATGAAGAAGGTAATAAAATTACTGCTGCAACCTGCAATCTGTGGTGTGATAAATGGTATAGCAAAATGGAGTGTCTGCAGTCTGCTTTGTAAATATACTTTCTAGGCAGAAATACTTTCTGAGTGAGAAAGGAGTCTTGTGGGGGATCACTTCTATGATTCCTTCACTGACTCCATCATCGTTGCCTTGGAAATCAGTTTGTGATTAGTGAGACATGACTCAGGGGCTAGGCACCAGTAAGTATGGTTTGGTGGAAGACTGACTTGACTTTTTTTTTTTTCTTTTTAGTAAGACAAAGAAACAGAAGGTTTTGAAAAGTTAGAAAGAAAATAGTTTGATCTGTGCTTTTGCACTTTTTTGGAAATGTCAGATCTTAGTGCTACCTAATATATTTTGGGGAAGGTTAGAGACAAATACTATGTTTGGCTCGTGTCTGTACAATGAATTGGTTAAACCACAAATTTCCATGAATTTAGGGAAAATCTGTGGCTTTGACATCATGGAGGTTATTACCACATAGGATGGGGGTTATTTTTTATGTAATGCTTAAGATCACCCTATGATTTTCAGTTTCTCAGCTCTTTTGGGGGAAGAAAAACTGAGAGTATTGAATTACTATTTTATGTGCAGCTTATGTTGCAAAATCTTCAGCAGAGAAACTAGGTAAATTTGACCTATTTAATATTAGATACAGAAATGTCTATCAAATGAGAACATACTATTTTTCTGTATATTTCTAGTGGGTAATACGATCACCAAATGAATAATATAAAACTAATAAATATTGAATAGATTGTAGTTTTATATATATATATACTATCTCAAACATAGTAAATCAGCACAATTAGCCTCATTCCCATCCTCATAAATAACTTCATGCTTCATTCAGACTCTGATATCTTTGTTTATATTCAATAATAATAATTCCATAATAACGATTTACAATTGAATGGATAGCATGAAAGTTCATTGACAACTTACTGCAACTTTCTTTGTTCAAAGGTATGGTTAGTTATACTTTTTAGGTCCAGGTAACCTGACTTTACTGATATTAAAAGTCAACTACAGGTTATAAAATGTTCTGTTACATTCACATTTTACAAGGAAGATATTTTAGGAAAGGTGGGAGGAGGAAGTGAACCTGCCAGTACAAGGGTATGTTACATTAGGCCCAATCACTAAAAACTTCCAGAGTCTAATCTATATTTTACTTCCTGCTAGTTTTCAGTCGATATTTTATACTTTTTTTTGCACTTCATTATGTAGACTTCTTTAGACTAATTAGGACAATGATGTCTTTTTTTTCTTGTTTGGCATTTATTTTTGTCTTTGACTTATTTCAAAGAGTTTGGTTTATTAGTGACAGAATTACAAGTTAACCATTATTCCAGGGTCTACAGAGTAAATGATACATTGTTGACACTGAGGTTGTTCTCACAGGAATAAGCAGCAATGAGTCAATAATTAGCTAGGTAGGCTTTCACTAATGTGACGGATGAGGCACCTTGTATGTGGTGGAGAATATATTTTCTAAAAGCTGATCTGTTATACTTTTTTTTTTTTTTTTTCCCCACCCTCCATGCTGGATTCATAATATAAATAAACTTGCAATCAGGGCAAAGCAAACTCATTTGCAGCCTTTTTGATACTTAGTAGTTAGCAAGGTTTGACTGGATAATTTAGCAATGTTTGCAGATTTCTACATAATTAAAACAAAATGGGCAGATAGAGAAATTCTGAGAAAATATGTGTTCAAGCCTCACAGCTTTCTGTGCTTTCAGCTCAAAACTAGACAAAACATATCAGACTGGGTATGAATTCTCCTTTGTGTTTCAGCTGTGACTAAAAAGCCAGATTAGAAATATAGGAATTTATCCCACGTGATTCAGAAATAAGGAAAAAGTGAAACTCATGAGAACTGAAACCAGCTGTTCTTCTAGTTCCTTTCACTGAGCACAGAGTGACAGATGACATTGTTTGTAAAGGCCCCATCCATCAGATTTAATGACCTCTTATTAAAACTGTGCTTAAGTATTCAACAATAAGCCCTATATTTAGTCATCTTAGTACAGCACTTTTCTCAGGAAAAAAAATTTCACCTGCAAGTAAGAGGGAATAAAAGCCAGGAAATTAGGACTCTGAGAGAAGTATTGATTTTAAAATACTGTGAGTGAAGGCAAAAAATTACTATCAGTACCTGTGATCAGACATATACAAGGTTATCCTATCTATTGTAGCTGCAGATGTTATGTGAAATATTCCATATTTTTCCATGTAACAAAATTGCAATTCTATTTACAACATAAAACTGGCTACAGAAATTAATACCTGTGAAGGAAAGGGCAACTGATTTAGCCAGTGACTGTGGTATGATCAAACCTGATACAGCATAGAGTCACCTTACCATCAAAGGATTTTTGGCACCTTGATACTGAAAAATATCTTCATTATACTAAGTAACAGATGATATTACCATCTGTACTAGTTTCAGCAAGATCATAGGCATCAGCAGGAACATCAAATTTGTACTCATATTATAAATCCTTCTGCTGTGCTTTCTTTTCTTTCCCTGTTCAGATTCATTCTTTCTTTCCTTGCTCCTACTAATTTTCTCACTTAGGTTTCACTTTTTATAGGGCACAAAAGGATCATCCCTGACACAGGCAGCCTCATACCACTGGAATCGTATAGCAGCTCACAATGTCATAGCATTTTTTATCTAACAGTACATATAAATGTACAATTTTTTCTTGGAAAGGAGAGAAAGTGCTTTGCTGAAATATTCCTTCCAAAAGTATTCCTCCCAAAACTCAGACAGATGTCCAGCAGGCAAAAATGGAGCCAAGAGTTAAAATTTTCATATTTATTAATTTCTTACATGAGTTTTTTAGCAATTTCTACAAAGACCATGTAAAATAAACAAAATCATATTCTCTGGATAGGAAGCCAGTCAAATTTCAGACTAATGATCTTAACAGTCCTTTACACCTCTGGAAGGAGAGACTTTCTACTCAATGGTCTCAAAACATCAAAAAAAAAAAAAGCACTAAGGCTTCTTAACATGCCTCTGAAGTAAAGCTTCTTAGCTTTGCTAAGACACTGTAAGAAATTATAGTTTCCATTAAAAAACTCTGTAATTTCACAAACAATTCTTATTTCTTATTCATAAAAATATTTTCATGAAATTATTCTTTAATTGCTCTTTTTCTCCAGATAATAAGAAAAGTTTTGACAAAATTCTTAACCATTTTTGGAAAGAGTCTCTCTGACTGTATGTTACAGGTAATTCAGGTTGTAGAGGACCTCAGGGAGTGTCTTGTGTAGCCTCCTGCTCAAAACAAGGTTAGCTCTGACAACAGAGCAGGTTACTCAAGCCTTTAACCAGATAGAGTTTGCAAACTGCCAAGGATGGAGATTGCAGAGCCTCACTGGGCAACCTATTTCTCTGTTCAATTATTTTCTTTGAGAAAAGATTTCCCTGTACCCAGACTGAGTTCCTTATTGTGTCTTGAGCTCACGCCACACAATGCTGTAGGCCAACCTCACCTTTCACAGACCTCCCCTATGTACTGGGGGAAGACTGCTTTTGGGCCTGAAGTCCCTTCTCATCCAAACCTCCCTTCTCCAGGCAGAACAGTCCCAGCTCCCTCAGCTGCTTTGCATAGGGTAAATGATCCAGCCTCATCCACCTCAGTGGTCTTTGCTAAATTGACTCTAGTTTATTAATGTCTTTCCCATATTGGGGGGTTAAAACTGAATGTAGTATCTGGATGTAGTCTAATAAGTGCTGAGCAGATGGGACAATCCCTTTCCTCTGTCGCCAGCCATGACCTGCTCACACAGGCCTGCACACTGTGAGGCCTTGTTGCTCCCACCAGGCCCCAGGGCCCTTCCCATAGACCTCCTCCCGAGCTGCCTCGGCCCACTCCTGCACCAATGCAAGGGGGTCCTCCCTCCCCTGTGCAGGCCTGGGCAGTGGTCCCAGCTGGATTTCATAAGGCTCCTGCTGGCCTATTCCTCCAGCCTGTCTAGGTCTTTCTGGATGACAGCCTTGCCTTTGGGTATATTACCTCATCCCCTAGTTGGGTGTAACCTGCAAACCTGGTCAGAGTGCACTCACTTGTGCCACCAGCTCAAACCATAAAATCTATACAGAGCCTGTGAAAACTGTATACAGAGTGCACTCATTTGCCGTCTTCCTCCTAAAGTTACTAAGAACAGCTGTAACGAAAGACCCCTGTGATACTTTTTACCAACCGCCATTAACCTCTGCCTGCTGAGCCTCACTGTCTGATCAGTCTTTATCCGTCCAGTTGTCTACCCATCCAAACTGTAAAATCCTGCTTTCAGTACAAGAATATTGTGGCAGATTGTGTGGGATGGTTGATCAGGCATGAACAAGCAGTGCCCAGAACACTCCCAAAGTGTGTGTGTGTGGGGGCTGCTCAGGCATGAATAACCAGTGCCCAGAGCACTCCCAAAGTGTGTGCTCTAACTGGACTGGCAGTGGCAAATCAGTAGCAAGTCTGGCACAGAATATGTAGCCAGCAATAGGTTACCATGTTTTTCATAACAAGCTTAGTACTAGACATAAAAAGCATGTTACTTCTGCATAAGACTACTACAGGAAAGCAAGACACCATTCCTGTCACTGCCCAGAACACAAAGTACAGAAAGTCTGCTTTGTCTGAAGAGCAGTGTCAGTAGTTTCAGTGAGATCTTAATAATAACTACTTTTTATGATCTAAATTTTCATTACATGTAGAATTTTTACTCATGGGTAGTACTATCTGTCTTCCTTCTTGGTTTTTACCTTTTTGTTCCTCTCTTCTTTCGGCTTCAAAAAGAAATGAAGGAACGAAGTGAGAAACATTCAAAATATAATGACAGTAAGACATGTCCTCTGGTTTAAGCCTATTTAGTTAGCTGCAATCCCAGAGGGAATGAATTTGTTCTGTTGCTTTCTCTTCTCTAGTTTCTTCTTTGATTATTGTTTTTTATTTCATTTCATTTCATTTCATACAGTATCTTTTCATTTTATGCTGTCATTCTTACTGTTTGTCGTTTTTTCTTTTATATTTCTTCAGCTGTTAGGAGCAAAGCTTGAATATGTCAGAAAAGCATTTCAGGTGTGTTAGAGAAATCATTGTAGAGAAGCTGCTTCACTGTAATGTTCTTGAAATACTTCTTTCTTCAGAATTATCTGCTTTGTAGAAGTTTCACATTTATCCAGGGTTTTTGAATCCTAGGTATTTCTTTCCCTTCTATCTGTGTGGTTTATTTGGTGTGGGTTGGGTGGTTTGGGGTTTTTTGGTGTTGGGTTTTTTTGGTGTTTTGTGTGTGTGTGTGTGTGGTTTATTTCTAAGACAAATAAACAATGTTTCTTCATTAGACTTCCTTTTGTTTCCAGAGGATGAAGGAATCCATCAAAGCAAAGGTCAGCTAAGACTGAAGGTCTCTATCTGATCTTTAAAAATAATAAACTTTCTAGAACAGGGGATTAGGTTGAGCACCTGCAGTTCCTGCTAACTTCAGAGGAATATATGCATACGAGGTATCTCTGAAAAATTAGCACATTGCCCTTCCATTGCATGTTTCCAGTCTGTGCCAAACACAACAGGAACTCAACGGGAGAAAAGGGATTTATCCTGAAACAGGTGCACATATGGATTCAGGGAGGAAAAAAAAGGAATGTTTGTTAGCATAATGTGCTCACCCACTTGATATTTCATCTAATCCTGTATTAACTGTTCCTTCCATATCATGAACTCACTGGCTATGGCTTATTTGGCAAAACTACAGCAGATGATATAAAATGGAGAAAAAATAAAATATGGAGGGAGTTAAACCTAGATAACATTGATTAAAGTCAAACAACCTCTACAATGTGGGACAGAAATCAGGTATTATGGAGACATTTTACTTTCTGTTTACAGGTTACAAAGGAATCAGGCAGTGCCGCTGAATCATTTTGAGAAATGATCCTGAATATTAGACATAGCAGTCCTTAGATGGAAACTTTAGGCAAAGAAAACTTACTATAATATGAAAAGTCAGAAGAATTTGTTGGCTTGGCATTCATGAACAGAACTGCAGAACCTACACTGAATGTCAAACAGCAAAGAAAAGAAATAAAGGTCAACAAGCTCTCAGATAGAACACCTTGCCAAAATAAGGCATGGCAAGGTGTGTGTGTGTGTGTGTCTTTGGAGAGAAGTGGCTACAGCATCTGTTTTATTCTAATAATCATTACCTTGGCATGCAAGGCATAAATACTTTCAGAATACTCTTCTTAATATTATTACTCATGTGGTATGCTATCTAATTAAAATCTCTCTGCTTCACTACTGGTAGGACTATAGAAAATAATCCTTTCCTCTGGAGCATTTGGGAGACTCTGTATGTTTGAAAGTCAAGAGACTCTGATAAAAGGCATCAGAGAATGTATTGCACATCTTCAACTAACACAGTCATGAGGCCCATATATTTCCTTCATATTTCATTGTGTGGAGACATAAGGCTAGCAGAAAATGTGAAGCTTTTAGAGGCACTAAGCTAGATATGATAGACCAATTAATAATAGAGAAAATCTGGTATGATGACTTGCCAGACCTTATCTGAACTTGCCTTGGCCTTTTGTGATGTTAAGCTTTAACATCTCCCCAATGAACAGATATCTATATCCTGAATTGTTTAACTTGTGCTTATCTTTGAATAATATTCTATGATGTAAACATAATTTTCCTACAGGTAGTTTTTAAAAGTAGTTTTTCGTTGCAGAACAAAAGATGTGACTTCATCATAACGATGCAGTGTTAGAGCAATACGAGTGTGGTGTGATGGCAATGGGAACCCAGGATGCTGTGTGGATGAGCACAGGGCAGTAAAAGACAGGGCACAGAATGATGCTGGAGACCCTGGGCATACAAAAACTACACAATGGCCAGTTCAAGAAATGCAGTCCGGGGAGCTGAGCAAAACTGGTGTAGGGGTAGCAAAGGGAATAAAGAATAAGGATCTGAGGTAGGTAAAACATACCATAATTACTAAACTCAGGTTAGGTATAACGTGAAGAAAGAACAAAGTATGAAAATGTTTTATCTATAAGAATGTGTAAAAATATCCCCACCTGGAGCCTAGGGGAAAGTGAAAGGAACCATTAACAACATACTGCTCCCAGCAATGGGAAAGAAGAAATCCCATCATCAACATCACTCTCTTCAGGGATGATGTTGAGTCTGCAGCTATCTTTTTCTGAGGAAGATTTGCTATGCTGGCCTTAGGATAGAGAGCTGTGATGGAAAACAGTATATCCATAGAAAAAGTGTAGAAAATAAACTTTGTGTAACAAGTTTTAATGGTATTATTAATCACATTTGATTTATATTAAGTAGGAAATTTGGAACAGAAGAATGTTGAACATTTGATAAATTTTGTAAATGTTAATATCAGTGTAACTGGACTAATAATGATAACTTTTTTTGTATTTTAGCTAGATTTTAGTAGGGCTAACAATAAATTCTTGGCTTAACATGTATGGTGTTACCTTTTTACCCACAAACAGAGATAGAAAATGACAAATAAATTAGATAATGGTGACTTCAACCTATTGTATAGCATCTGATCTGTGAAAACTCCATATATCTGCTTTTAGTCAAAGCAAATGCAGGTCAACTTGATTTGCAATGAATATGGATTATACTCCATGGTGTGATTTGCTTTTGTGAATCATGGCCAATGCATGAAGAACAAGCAAACAATTCTACAGCTCAGCTAATGTATGATAACTTGGTGAATCAAAGTAGCTGGAGGATTAGTTATCAAAATAGTAAAGTTCTAGACCAAATCACAATAGAAGAAAGAAAAGATATCCAATGTACCTAAATCTTTTTTAAAAAACATTTACAGTTAATCCAATGGAATGTTGGTATGACTTGTAATGTAATTTAATTTTTAGACAATAAATTCCAATTTAAAACTATACAATAGTTGCACAGAATGTTTTGATTAAAATCATGTACTTATTGGTATACAAAGCTATATTAGCTTAACCAAATCTCAGAGTGGCTCTGCCATACTTCAGATGCAGAATATTGACAGCTGAAAAACTTGAATTCCAAATTAACTTGCACAGAAATTGAAATAATAAAAGGCATGAATTATGGGTGATAAAATTATTATTGTGCCCATTTATAAATTCAGTCTTAAGTCTGTCCTAACTGTGTTAAGACCGAACATTCCTGAATTGCAGCAAGAATTTGACACAATAAAATCTTTTCTGTCCAAATGAGTATGCATTATGACATGAAATTTTCTTCTAGAACTTTTTCCCATCAAAATTACTTAAACTAACAGTACTGACCAGGAATGGTTGTATGATCCAATGCACACTTTAAATCTCAGAACAAAAGTCATTAAAAAGGCCTAGCACAGAGAAATACCCACAACCACCTTAAATACTGCACTCGATTTCCACAGAATTCAATTTCTACATTGAAGTACAAAAATCAAGTGGCTTAATTGCTCGTTTTTCTGTAAGCCTCTGGGATAAAGAATTTTAGTTTATTTAATGCATAAATACTCCAGAGTAATTTCCCCCATATTTATTTTCCACTGGTGCATCAATCATGTTCATTTGACAGGGTTCTGGAAAGCGTAATCTTTTGGACTGACTGTAAAAAATGAAATATACCAACCTTTTTAGAAGGTGATGGGAAAAAAAGAAATCCCTACTCAACTAAACGCAAGCACAACGTTATACATATTTCCATGTGCATATTTCCCTGGAGAGGCAGAACTTATTCAGTAATGCCCTACTATTCCCTTTCAACTCCCAGAAAGACGGAGATGGACTAAAGCAGAATCTTAGACCCCAGATCACTGTATACATGTCCAACATTATATAGCAAAGAGAAATTGTATAAGGAAAAATAAAAAGATGAATTATTTCTGTGGCCAAAATTAATCCAGATAACCTAGCCTAAAGCAAAAGCATAAACTTTCCGTAACCAGAGATAGTAAGAGAGAAAAGGATAAAATAATTTGACAAAATAAATCTGAATCTCTGCTTATGGAGTCTGAATCCTTCTGCTACTAAAAAAAATAAATTCCCATTCTCAATCAGGTCTTTGTATTCAGCCTTCACTGTCAAATCTTCCAGTGATGTCTTCTGACATTAGGTGGAGGCTGTGGGTGTGCCTTGTCTTCTTTAAAAAAATGCCAAGAAAGCTGTCTGAAGAAAGGAGGAATGGGAATGAAGAACCAGAGTGTGCTGAAGGGTAAAAAAAACCAGGGAAAATACCATACTGAATCTTTGGGCTTCTTTAATAATATATAATGCTAAACTATGTACATGACTTCTACATTTTCAATCTGTAGAAATAAAGAAGTCCTTTTACTACTATTTGGTGTTACTGTATCTATAAATCTGATCATCTCAGACATTGTTATGTAAAAGAATACAAGCAGAAGGGTAAAAGTGTCTGCAACATATCTACTTAAGGACTTCAGGTCTGGCTAATAAGTCTGGAATAGTGACAAGGGTTTAGTGGCTTTTTTGAATCAGCCACATGAATTCAAAGGAAAAAAAAAACCACCCTTGTTTTTAAATAATCCTGTTTTGGTTTAGATTTTTTTAATTGCTTGTTTATGTTCTCTTCAAACAGAGCAAGTTCAGTGACATTCGGTTTTCCTGAGTCACCACAGAGAGCCAGTGATGTTCTTGCTGATTGAGTAGCACATTTCTAAATATTAAATAATTTCTGCGGCAGCCATTGTGTTTGTCCTGAAAACATCTAAATCACTGTTGAATGTCTTGTATCTGGTCTGCACAAAAAATCACCAGTATCCATAGATTAATGAACCTTAAACTTTGTCTTCCCATATAATATTCCAAATTTCAAAATAACATAACTGCCAGAATAAAATATTTAGACCGAGAGAAACTGACAGTTGTCATTTTGTGATTTATCATTAATTTAAAAATGTTTGTTATATGAATGCCACCTTTTGTAAAACTTGTAGGTTTGAGCTAACCTTCATATTTTTAACATCAATAGAAAGAAAAAAGTACCTCCAGAATATGATTCACCAGTTTATTTTAGACATCCCAGGCTGAGATGAATCATCCTCTGAAGGTGCCTATGCACATTTCTACATAGTATCCCAGCTTCTGAAGCCAAGTGAGTGCATGAAAAAAATCTCAGTTTAGGTTTCCATTTAACTTCCTATCCCCTGATAATTCAAAAGCAATAATAAATTTGGAATTATTTAGGATTTTTTAAACGATTGTTTATTATTTTGTGGACAGTTGATTTCATCCTTGGGATGACTAAAAAGCTCACTGGTCAGTTCTTTATTTTAGCCATACTATACCAGTTGGGGCTTCACTGCATCCAGAACAGTGGGCTCTCCTTAGTACTAACAATTGCATTTCTCAAGAAAGTTGATTTTATTTTTTCAAGTTAACAGCTTACTATTAGTTATAATATTCTGAATTTTACATACACCAGAGACAGAACCTTATTGCTTGTTATTAAATTTCTGCTAGTTATTGTTGGAGAAAAGAATGCTTAATTTCTTTTTGTAAAGTCAAACATTTCTCTAGATGTTAAAAAAAAGGCTCAGTAATCTTATTGTGAAAACATAGAATTACTAGAATATTTTCTATTAAATCCAGAATCATGTCATTTTATTAAGCAGAGAAAATGTAATTTATGGCCATTAGAAATGAAAAAAGCAACCAAGCTAACGAGTGCTATAAATGTTAAAAAGTATTTGCAAGACTACTTGGACAGCAACAAGTCAAGAATTTTGAATGCCATCTTCATAGCCCATTTTAAAGTATTCCTAAATTTGAGTTGTTGCTTTCTTTGAGAAAGATAAACATGTCTTTGCATGTATGTTATCTTTATTGTATGTTAAAGACTGACCACTCCAGGAGACTGACCTTGATACAGCAAAGTATATAACTGTGAATAATTTGATTGGAAAGCAGCATTTGGAAAACTGAAGTCAGTATCTAAGACAATCAGGTTATATAACAAAGAACAGTAATAAGAAAGAAGTATTTCAAGCAAAAGCCTCATGAAGGTTGATTATTATTTTTTAATTTAACTTGGCTTACCTGAGTAAATTACTTCTAAAACTTTTATTAGGTCAAAATACATAAAGTTTTCGAGTAAATTCCAGAAGATCATGTGTCTGTAGCATTTGCCTAACATACTTTAGGCAGTTTTCTCTTCTGAAACTTCAATGTCTTATATTTTGAAAATTCAATGCTGTTTATTTACTGGAGAAGTTCGGGAAAGTTGTGATAGGTAACAGGCAGCTTCTGCTCAGGAGGTGTGGCGGTTCACCTCGTTGCCTCCCCGGGCCGCTCTATGATATCCGCAATCCCTGCTAGACCTTAGCCTCTGTGTAGTAAGTTGGGCGGCTAAGTTCCCTTGACTGTACTAGCAACTCTTGCACGGCTGAAGTGGGGAACTGCACTGGCTGTATCAGAAACATTCCTTATCTGAACTACAACACCACCTGACAGCCTTGGGGCATTCCGTATCTGAACCATAACATCCCCTAACAAGCCTGGGAACATTCTTTGTCTGAATCCGAGTGGTAGGGTACCACTGTCAATGGAATAAAAAAAAATAAAAAAATCAGTAATTACCTACTGGGATTGCAGCCAAGACTGAAAATTACTGTTGACTAAACCAAATCATCTCCAACCCTATAAACAGCAGTCCTAAGCAAAGCCCTTTGAGCTCCTCTGGACTGCAGCGGGCTGTGTACAGCATCTCCCTCTGCGTGGGATGCCTCCAAGCTTGCAAACTCCCAAGTCTGCAATACCAGGGGGACTGGCACCAAAAGCTGATGGCAGAGCCTGGACTGATTTTCCTGCTTCTTGAGGCTCAGTCCTTTGACGCTGAAAAATGCAAAGGCATTCACCATGAGTATATCACTGAACTCGAGGGGAACTTTTAACAGGTATACCTTTGTACATTTATATATATATATATACACCTGTTCTTTTGTGTCTGTGTGTATGTGCATATGAACTGATTTAGATACCTCATAATAAGTATAGTGTATCACTATCTTGGATCTGTAATTAAGTTACTGTTGTGATTATAGTAAATTCTATTTGATTCACTTTGGAAATTATAAATTACTCAATGATTAAGTGTTGCTAAAATCCTATGATCAACCTTACACTGTGAACAAACCTTAGACATGCTTTAAATAGAAACTATTGACCAATCTTGAGACTAAGATTGGATCTGGCCACACCTAACCTCTATTAAGAGTTTAGAAAGCAAGGGGATCTACTCTGTGACTCAATGGGAGGATCTTCCTTACCCCTTTTCCTTTTTAGTCTTTGTGTAAAACATTCCAGCTTAATTTTAAATTTTATTCTTCTTAGTATAATTTATCTAATAAGCTATAGAATGAACCTTGCCACTGAACTTTTTCAAGTTGCACTTCCACCAATTAAAATTAAAAATATAATTTTTGCTATTACCTTTGATGATGATTCTTCAAATGGTCTAAACCACTCATCTGTGACAGATGATAGCACTAAAGTGTTCTGAAATCTTTTGAGATATATTCTTACTATTTTTAACATCTTACTCTGATATGGACTAAGGAATCAATTGGACCTTTTGGATTGGATAATAGGTATATTATCCTTCCAGATCAACTAAACCAAGACCTATACTCTGGGAAGAAGCTTATTAACAGAAAACTGGACAAATTCAGTGTTGGTTAGACCTAAGTTTTATTTTCTTATGTTTGACTAACTTTTAGGTGTCTACAGGTTGTGAATCTGCAATGCCTCAATTACACAATTACCTGAAGCCTTGCACTAAAACCAAAAATCATTATGTTGCATGCCCAGATCCTCGGTAATAACAGAAGTGGATTGCAGATGAATGAAGCTGGGTTGATAATATCCAGCTGTGGGCTGGCTTCAGGGGCAGAGGTTTGGCTGATGTAGATAAGGTGCAGCTGTGGCTGGTTCTGTTAAATGGTTGAGAGTCAATGAAGAGAGAGCAGCCGAGGAAGAAGGGGAGAGAGGGAGAAGCAAGAGAAGAGAACACATGCCTTGGATAAGGCAAGATGAGGAGAAGGCAGCAGAGGGACTGTATGAAGAGTGTGCTGGTATGAGATGGTAAAAGACTTTGTTGCAGCTTGATAGTTTGGAGAGTGCTGTAACTCTGGATCGCTAGCTGTGAGCAAGGCATATCCTTTGTCAGAAAAGCAATGTTGTTGCACCTGCACTAAGCAGTCTTTGAAACAAGGGTTAATTGAGAGGTTAGTGTGATGATGCACTAAATAGTTGAAGAAGATATTGCGGCAAAAGCAATCACATATGCAACTAAATTGATGTAAATCCAAACAAAGGAAATCTTTAATAAGAAATCAGAGAGTGTGTCATTATGTGCATGGTAGGAATCCTTTGAATTATGTCCAGAAAAGTACTTCCTCTCTGGTCTATGCAGTATACTCACAGTCAACAGATTTGTTGCTTGTGAATTAAAACCAGATTAGGAAAGGCTACCATTGCACAGTCATGTTGTTCTGATAAGACATAATAAGGGTTAATTTGGTCTGCTTGTACATCAAATGCTACTGGAACCTGTGTACATATGTGTGTATGAGAAAGAGAAGGGGGGAAAAAAAAAAAAAACAAACCAACCCACAAGCCAAGAAATAATCAGGAGAAATTTTATGTAGAGCTCCTGATTTGGCAGTATGTGTGTATTGTCTGAGCATACAAGAATAACTGAAGTTAAGGAGGCTTTGCATTTGGGACTGGAGCACTGGGGTCAGATTTCAACAGATTTCCAGGCGCCTACAGATGTTCAGAAGTGTTTCTAGAATTCCTTAAGCAGGATAAGACTACTCTGACTTTGGGAATGCATCCCTCTCAGCTTATCTGCAACTTTGGGTGCTTAAATTCTTTACGAATTTCATGTGTGTTTAAGCAGCTTTTCAAACTGAGACCCAGGTGGCTGCCTTTCACCAAGCTCCCCCAGCCCAACGGCTTCTCTGTCCGTTTTGCCCAACCACTTCAGCTTCCAGCTTTCTTGGAGCAGGCGATCCTCATCTGGTGCGTTTTCTCAATTCAAAGGGGGGGTTATCTCTCTTTCCACTTCTACCACACAGTTTTAAAATCATCCTTTTCACCCTGAATTGCCTTAAAATAAGGGTTGGTGAGATCACAAAGAAGACATAGTTAATGCTACAATTTTAAGAAAGAGAAATATCATTCCTGGTAAGAAAAATATCCGCGCTTCTTCCAGAATGACTTCTTTACTGAAGTTACTCAAGTTTCCTAAACAGTAAGGTAATGATTTTCAAGTGGTAGTCCACAGACTTTCAGATTCCATGGAATATTTCTGCAGGGAAGTATGTAAAGAATAGCTTTTGTGGTGATTGTTAAACCATACTCTTCAGTAATGTTGGAAACAACTGTTGCTAGGCTTAGATTTATTATCCATGCCTTTGCAGTTTTACTAGAAAATATTTATGGTGACATGAGGAAAAGCATGAAAATTATTATGATAAGATATGCGTTTTTCGGAAGTGATTATGATTAGTTAATTTGATGTGTCCTGTAGTATCATCTTCTTAAATCATTAGCCTACTGGCTCGGGGCCAAGGCCCCATGTAAAAGGGTTCCACAAGTGCACAGAAAATCTGGTGCTAAAAGAGGTGGTTTACTGTGCATGCACCATATAACTGAAGTGTGCGTTTGCAAGGCAATATGTGTACAATGCATGTCACATCAAGTGAAAACAGACTTTACATAGCTCGGCAGAGCACTCTTAGCTTGTTTTGTTAAGCTTTAGTTATAAATACACTCAACAGTATGTGCTCACAAGCTATTTCCAGAGCCTTCTAAATAGAATCATGGCTGGTTTTGCTGGTTTTTAAAGCGAGGAGAAAAATAGGGACAACTTGATATCCTTACTATGGTGTAGCTGTGCTCCATAGACTTTTCTCTAAGGTTGCATAAAATTTCACCTATACAAACACTAGATGATTCTGGGTCAAACGGCACAGGACTGGGAGACTTGCTATGGACCCATTAATTCCTCAGGAGCATGCTAAGTGACAGAAAGGGTCAGGAATCAGGAGTTCAATGGACATCTAACCAATATAAGGTCTTACAACTTTTCTGATAACCGTTGCAGTCTCTTTATTAAGGAACTGAGAACTGGCACAGAATGTTTTCCACCATAAGCTTGCTGAGAAAAGTGATCCATTCCTGCATGTGAGGAACCAGGTCTGCCTGTAAACAGGACGTCCTCACAAGACAAATCACAGATGCCCTAGAATGCCCTGGGTTATACATAGGATATCCTCACAGCAGTTTAGAGAATTTGTCCCTCTAAAGTAGTTTTTCTTACTTCACTGTAATAGAAAACCTTTCATCATATGTTATGTGATAAAAATGTACTTAAGTTTGAGATTCAGAATTTCAAATTTGTGTTTCAGATAGGCCTCTTTCAAATACCATCCTTTTCTAAATCTAATCAGTTTTTCAGCTGCATTTTCCATGTGATCTTGTGTTTCTTTTGATGATACTGACAAGAAAAATATCTTCATATATCAAGGAGTTATCTGAGGAAATATTAAAGAAGTAGCTGAGGAAAAGGACAACATACATCATTCACTATAATTTTTTCCACCTAACCTTTCAAACATGGAATAAAAAGCTCATCATAGTTCAATGTAATGTTGGCAAGAGTATTTTACTAAAAATGGTGAAATGAGGGTGTTAGCTCACCTTTTCCCCAGTTGTACTATTATTTGCAGTGCCGTTTCCGAAGGTTTTAGTAACTTTATTTGGAATTTCATTAAATTCCAAATTAAATTTCCATAAATCAGGGTGTTTGAAATATTTTGCTGAAAAATACCTTAGTGTTTTTATTGTTATAAAAAAGAGGAGGAAAAAAAAAAAGAAAAGAAAAGAAAGTTTTCTAGTGGCTTTGACAGCTGAAACTGGAATGTTTCGCTCAGTAGCTCTTCTTTGTGCTTGTGGTAGATAGTTAATGAAGCTCATGGTTAAACCAGGAGCGGATGGATACTAGAAGTGTAGGAAGAAAGCAGCAGAGAATGTTTACCAACAGCGCGTTGGTGGTATAGTGGTGAGCATAGCTGCCTTCCAAGCAGTTGACCCGGGTTCGATTCCCGGCCAACGCAGTTGTGTTTTTGACGCCTTCCCGAGCGCAGCAGCCGCACGCCCGCGGTGCCGCCAGCCAGCGGGCGCTCGGCGCCGCGGAAAGGGGTCAGCAGGAGCTGCGCCGGGTGCCGCTGGGAGCGAAGCGACAAAGCCCTGCCGCCGGGGGGGGGCACTCCTGTGTGCGGCGGCGGCCGCCCGCCCTGCCGCGGGGAGGAGCCACGCCTGTGTGCGGCGGCCGCCCGCCCAGCGGGAGAGCAGGCTGGCGGGAAACGGGGTGGCGGCGGTGCTGCTGGGGCGCCATGTTGAACAGAGCCCTTGCGGCAGAGAGGGCCAGGGCTCCGGGCCTGCAGCAATGTTGTTGCCTGCAGGTCGGGGGAGATGTTTTTCCCCAGCTGCTCTGCACCACCGAGGCCACGCCTGGAGCAGTGACGGTGTCCAGTTCTAAAGTCCCAGTACTGGAGAGAAATGAGCGTACTGGAGAAAGTCCCGTGAAGGGCCACACTGACAGTTACAGTGCTGGCGTCTTTTTGCTGTGAGGAATGACTGAGAGATCTGTTTAGCCTGGAGAAGAGAAAACTCAAGGGGGGGAATCGTATCCATGTATAAAAATACCTGAAGGCAGGGTGCAAAGAGAATGGAGCCAGGCTCTTCTCAGTGGTGCCCAGTGGCAGGACCAGAGGCAACGGGCACAAAGTGAAACATGGAAGGTTCTCTCTGAATGTTAGGAAACACTTTTATTACTGTGAGGGTGACTAAGCACTGGCACAAGTTGCCCAGAGAGGGTGTGAAGTCTGTCTGTGGAGATACTCAAAAGCTGTCTGGGCATGGTCCTGGACAACTGGCTCTGCGTGTGTGTGTCTGAGCAGGGGAGGTGGGCCAGATGACTTCCAGAGGTCCCCTCCAACCTCAACCATTTTGTGGTTCTATGATTGTGTGTCAAGCCAAGGCAAGAACTGAGAGTAGAGGACCAATACAAGATGTTAGCTATTTCTCTAGGAATGGGCATGGCAGCAGAACCTGGGCTGAGAGACAAGGCGGCCAAAGGAAGTGTCACTCCAGCAGAGCTAGAGGAATGCGTACAGGCTGTGGTTCACTTCAGAGCCAGTAGCTAGTACCTTCAGGAGCCATCGGATATATCAAAGCCTACGCCTCCCACGAAGCCCCACTGTCTGAGTGCCCCTCCAGCTCTCTGAGAGTGCCCACCAGTTTTGGTGATACAATTAATCACTGTCAATCCCATGGCTCAGAATCCTGTTGTACTTGAAACTTGACTCTTGACAACTCTTTCAGATAAAATGTTCTATCCCAAAGTAATTTTGAAAACAGTTTGTACTATATTTCCAAAACCTGTTTATGTGACAGTTGCAGACAGGACCTACTCACATGACAGGCTGCGGTGTATGGAAGAATATTTGATCACACTGAGTGTTTACTTCTTTTGTTTTGGTCTTTTCTGGGGGTTTTGGGTTTGGTTTTTTTTCTTGAGAGGGAGAAAATGCATGTGTAGGTTTATAGCAAGCAAAAGAAGGAAAGGACTAAAGGAGTTGAGCTGGCCCAGGGAGAAGTTCATGATAGCTAACTAAGAATGGATAATGACTAGATTTCTAAGGAGTGGAGAAAGGCAGACACAGGCCTGCCCTGGTTTCAGCTGGGATAGAGTAAATTTTCTTCTCAGTAGCTGGTACAATGCTGTATTTTGGGTTTAGTATGAGAACAATGTTGATAACACACTGGTGTTTTTAGTTGTTGCTAAGTAATGTTTGTACTAAGTCAAGGAATTTTCAGTTTCTCAGGCCCTGTCAGTGAGAGGGCTGGAGGGGCACAAGAAACTGGGAGGGAACACAGCCAGGACAGCTGACCTGAACTAGCCAAGGGGATATTCCATACCATACGATGTCATGCTCAGTATATAAACTGGGTGAGTTTGCCAGGGCCAGTGAATCACTACTTGGGGACCGGTTCGGCATCGATCAGCAGGTGCTGAGCAATTGTATTGTGCATCACTTGGTGTATTTTTCCATTCCCTTTGAATTGTATTCCTCTCCCTTTCTCTCTCCTTTTCATTACAATTGTTGTTATTATTTCATTTTATGTCAATTATTAAATTATTCTTATCTCAACCCTCATGTTTTACATTTTTCCAAATTCTCCTCCCCATCCCACTGAGGGGGGAATGGGGAGTGAATGAACAGCTACGTGGTACTTGGTTGCCTGCTGAGGTTAAACCATGATGAGGCTTTGAAAATGTAGTTAAAATAAGCTGGATAGATTTACAAAAAGCTGATATTTGAAAGAGGATCAAATCCTTTGTCTTTCTGGAAGAGAGGATATTCTGGAAACAGTGGATGAGTGCTATGCCAGCAGGAGTCAATGGACTGAAAATCAAACCAGAGGGGTTTTACCTCCCCAAATTCTCATTGGAACATGTAGGTTCCTAAACCTAAGCTGATGGGTCAAAATTATTAGCTAGTCTACTTGAATCAAATTAGATTGCTGGGGGGGGGGGGGGGGGGGGAAGTGTTTATTTTCTTTATCTGCTGAATACTGGATCCCACTAGAGGGAAAATCCTCTCATGAAAGCCCGGAAAATGCTCCAAAAAGGGGTGCTGACATCTAGACCCAGAGGAGCACAAGATGTGCTCCACTTCAGAGCAAGGACAGCTGCTGGTTGAAGCAAGCAAAGTCCATGGGCTACTCAAGGTCCATTCATAGCCACCGCTACCAACTTCAGGCTGAGCTCTTTGGTGAGGGGTGAAGAGGAAAACAACAGTATGAAACTGCAGAAGATATTTAGTCTCAGTGTCCTACATGCCCAGTTGAAAGAGAAATTTTTCTGTTACTTCAGTTTAAAATTATACACCAGTATGATACATTTACCTGCCTTTGTAGCAACTGTTCTCATACATATGCCTGTGCTTCTCAGATGTGCTTCTTACAGTTTCTTATCACTGTAGTCTTCTGTAGTAAATGGAAGCACCAACCTAGGTATTTTCTCATGGTCTAAAAGCTGTAACTTTGCTGAAAACCTCTAAGCTATTAGATGCTGCTGGATTCTTTATATTTTTACTGCACAGGAAGGAAATGTCGCCTTGTGTTGTTTGTTTTTGTTTTGACACTTCAGTTAGAATTGTGCAAAATCACCAGACTTGCACAAGTTTGCATATAACTGTTCCTGGAGTGTGCATAATGGTAGCAGTCTATGCTAAAAAGAATCAAACAGCATTTCACAACCTGTTAGCAATGAGTTGTAATGTAACTTTGCAAAGAAAGGCATCTTTGTCATTCCAGGAGCAGAGTAAAAACCACATTCAGATGCATCGTCATTATTTCTCTTTGATTTCTTCCTTCTTTTGGGAACAGGGAAAGAACTTACCTATTACTAGTACTAGTATGGCTCAGAAACAGAAGGGAGAAATTTCCAGTAATATCTTCTTCCTGTACACTTACTCACTGCAGATGCACAATGTCTAAAATGTCAAAAATAATTTGTCTTCAAAACTTCTGCAGCATCTCTCTTCAAAAAGAACAGTCCTTGAGGTTTCAGTCTACAATAATCCAAGCAAAAGAGTCCATTATTTTAGGTATAAATCAATACTGAAACTTTTAAAAAATATATAGTTTGAACAGTTAAAAAGCTAACTGATGTTATTCTGCTATTTCCTCCAGCTTCCTGCTCTGTTTCTGTGTATTATTTTGGCCTTTGCCTTACAATAATTTATATAATTTTGGAGTGTAAGACAGACACATTTGTTCAGTGTTTGAAACGCGCTTAGCGAAAGTAAGTGCAAATAGACTGAGGGTTTTGCACTTGTGAATTCTTGGTGCTTAAAGGAAGAGGGAGGGAAGGGAGGGAGGAAGGAGGGAGGAAGGGAGGAAGGAAGGAAGGGAAAGAAGGATTGAGATACAGGGAGAGAAAGGATGAACACATATATATACACAACCACAGACATACATCCCATGCCTTTCTGAGTGCAATATTTGACTTACATAGCAATAACATTCTGCCTGACAAATGTACAATAAACCAGTATATTTTTCCATTTCTTTTCTTCATCTCCTAAAAAAAGACTCGGGGAATTTTTATACACTAGCATATTTTTTGGCTATCAAGAAGGAAAAATATACTTCCAAGAATCTTACAAAAATTCTATTAACACACATCTTGGCATGAGTTTTTGAACATCAAAGTAAGCTACAAGTTAATTCACTTGCATCCAGCTGCATTTGGTGGTATGCTCATCATGTTGAGGAGGCCCTTTTCTGTTTCCATCTTTCACTGCTTATGTCAAACAGTTTACAGAGAAGCAATATAAATTCAGACAGAGTGCTAGGAATGCCATCAATGAGTTTGGGAGTTTACATTGTGTTTGTGTGAGGTCACTGCATGTTGTCTGCAATGATCAATGGCCTAGTGAACACTTTTAAAGCTAGAGGCTACCCTCAGTGCCTTTAGTTACTCCATGTTAGGTTATGTTTTATTAGGAGTTAGGAGGGCTCAGGCAATTCTTCTCTTACGTTTTTTTGTAATGGATTTGTGAGTGTTGAGTGCTTTTTGTGGCATTTTCCTGTACTAATAACAAGAAGTCAGGTGACCAGTAAGACAGATGATATTTAACCTAGTGGTGACAGATGTAGCAGAGGTGAAATGGTTATATCTATTAATAAACAAAGTTTGAAAGCCTTTTAACTCCATCTTTCACATCATGCTTATCTGACCTTTTGTACAAGACATCTTCCACAGAGTTATTTCGGGGGGGGGGGGGGGGGTGGGGGGGGTGGGACAGGATGGGACACACGACACACCAAAAGCCAACAACATTTTGTAGTTTTTTATTTTCTCTCAAAAAAATGATTACAGTTAATCATTAAGAGTTTTACGTTGTCTTCCTAAATGTATGAATGAAGTACTGGTGGTACTGCAGTTAGTATTTCACTTGGATGAAAAAATGTGGTAGATTTACTTTGGTCCCAATGGATGCTGACATTTTAACCCACTTATCTCTGATTTATTCAGTCCTTGACAGTCCCCCAAAAGTGACGCATTTTGCCTGAAGGCTCTGTAGGTGAGGCAAGTTGACATATGCTTTTTCTTTCTGTTAAGGGGGTGATCTCCTATGCAGTCCAATGGATGAAGCAGGGGGAAATGGAAAAGGAAAATGTTCATGATAAGGATTTTTCTTCTTTTCTCAAGTTTCTTGGGTTTGTTGTATTAAAAAACCCTTAGAATTTGTCTCGTATAAACTCAGCCTTTAAAGGTCAATGTCTAGTTGTTCAATAGTAAACAACAGATTTTTAAAAAATATTTTTGTAACATGGTAAAGCTAAAAGTGTTCTGGAAGATTTTAGAATAATTAGGTATTTAACCTTTTTATGCTAATAAAAAATACTGAGATCATATATAGATATGACTCTATCTTGCTGAATACTAGATGGAAGTATGTTTTATATTTTATACCCTTAGATGAATTCCAGCACATTTGTTAGCATATGGGCCAGATCCCAGGGTCAGAGGTTTGGTTTTGTGCTGCACCACTTACAGATCATGGTCTAAAACTTGGTGTCATGAACGTCAGCGAATTACCATTGAAAAGGGTCTGATCCTGTATTTCTGGCCTGTCTATGCAGATGGAAGTAGAAGAATCCAAGGGAAAGGGAAATGAGCAGGATACAATCATAGTGTACTTGTAGAGAAATGTTTTGCTTCAGTAATTCTGGGAGAAAGGACAGGGTCTCACCATCTCAACTGGGAATACCCACAGGAGTTTGCTTTTCTGTATTTTGCAGAGAAGAACCTTGTGTTTTTATTGTTACCAGCTTTTATTAGTCCTGGTAATAAGTCTTATGCTCTTAAAAATATGTTTATATATATTCTCATTTCCCTAATGCTTCAGGATGCATTTGAAGCTAGAACCAAGTAAGCTTACCTAAACTGAGAGCTAACTGAGGAAACATACTCCCCAGGGAGCACAGAGCTTCTCCTTCAGGGCATGAAGCATCGGCTGCCTCAGTAACCAATCTCACCTTCAGACTCTGGCTTGCTGGGGAGACGTGTTGTCTTGCCAGTTCAATGTCAGGATGTGCAGAATGAGAAACACAGAATCAGGAAAATAATTTCTTTTACAAATGGCCTTGTGCACAAGACTGCCTTTTGAGCTATATAGCTATACAGTAGTTCATTTTTGAATGGAAATCAGTTGTGGTCTCTATGCAAAACATAATAAACTTAATCAGATCTGCTGTTTCCTTGTTACATCTATATTTTAGGGGGTGAAAAACAAATGAAAACGTAAAAGAATTTTTTTCATGTATTCCCCTGCTTCTTGTAGATATTTACAATATAACAATGGTAATTTGAGCAGACGGCCAGCTAGAAGAAGGAAAAAGTAATTAGTGTTTTATTCTACAGAAGTTACTTAGGGACTGGCATTTTCATAGTCGTGCAAAGCTAATTACTGGTTTAGCTAGGCATAATGGATCACCAACTGCCTAATCAAAACAATCAGTAGCACAAAAAAAGCAGAAATCCTGAGTAGGTTTCCACTTCATACTCCTGTCTCTGCATTTATATATATCTTTCTCATCTGAGGGTGTCAAGCTACTCCAGAGCTATTAAAAGTTAAATAGCATAATCCACTTTCCAACAGCAAAAGGACAAAACTGACTGTTGATGGACCACATCCACGTAGATGCCTAGGGCCTGATCCAAGTCTCCTTCAAGTCAAATGACACACAGCCACTGGCTCCGCTGGAAATTGGCTGACAGCATTAGCTACAAGCACAGCCAGAACAGGAGATTCTGTTCCCTCTGTTCTGTATGCTCAGCAAGCCCAGGTATGCATCTCCATTTGAGACTTTAACGTATTACTCAATTAGTAATTATATTTCACTCCATCCCAGAAAGTAATGTTTTATTCTTGCTTCATAAATTAATAGACTAGTATGTCTAGATAGTTCCACAGAGAACTAAATCCCTCTTGCATTATTTTCTCTGCATTTCTATCTGATGCTTCAAAGCAGTTAAAGTATAGTAACTAGCCTTGGTAATTCTTCCCTGACTCATTGATTCTTCAAACAATTAAGAAAATTAAACCTAAAATAAGGATTTATGTGCCCTGGATGGTATATGTTCATCTTTTTTAGAGAAAAAAACCCCAACACTACAGTGTGCTTAATCTTTTCTTATGAAATAATCCCAGTCACACCACTGCTTTGTTGCACATATTTCTCTGACACTCCAGAAATTGTCCCAAAGCAAACATAGCATTAATCATTATATCCTTTACTCATTCTTTGGTCAGTTGAATGAAAATGAGATTTTTCTGTGCTCACATAGGAAATCTAAAAGCATAAATAATGCCATTGTCAAATCATTCTTGTTTCTTTTTGTGCATTCTTGGTAATTCCAGAAAAACTTGCAGACAGTGATCCTTGGTAGCTGCCATTGGGAAGGCAGGTATCTTAACAGCAGCAAGTTCTGTCATCTGCAATTTCATTCTTCCAGGTTTGGAGCTTAAGCTGTCTGTGTCACATTTAGAGGAAGTTTCTATAACTTCCTTACATTAATATAGAATTTTATATTTTTACAGTCTCACTTTAGGACAAAAAGTTGATGGCAAACACTTGTACTCTGCAGGTCTCAATGGAAGCTGAAGTCTCTTCTTTTTGTAGACTTATGTATAGGTAATAAAGCAACTTCCTTAAAATAAATTATGTTTATTAGTAAGAAAAAAAAGCATGTTGGCTTAGGTACTTCTACAGCTCCTATTACCGTAATGTTAGAGCAATTCAAAGTCATTAGTGTATTCTGTTGAGAATAGTAAAGAACTGTCATTCCCAATTTTGCAGCTGGGGGAAAAAAGGCAATGTAGCTACATTTTTATCTCTGAGGCATAACAAACAGCCAACTGACTGCCTCAGGGAAAATCTGTGGCAGAACAGCTACTTGAATCCAGTTTTTCTAATGGTCTCACCAATGGACTGTTCTTCCTCTCCTGCTGTTGGAAAAGTTATTTTAAAACTGAAAATACATCTTTTTGGTGCCTCAGAACAGTTTTGCCTCAGCAACTTCTGCCAGTGCCTTGTATTCTGGTGCCTCTCTCTGTTATCTTAATTTCTCCCTGTGGCTTTGTAGACACCTCCCTCCACCTCTTTCATTCTACCCAGTTCTAGCTGGAATCTGGCCCCATGCTCCCCAGCCTGCCTTTCAGTGTTGCAAAGAGGAAAGGACAGATCATTAGTTCTCAATGGTTTTCTCAGCAGGTAATCCTAGCCAGATAAATTAGTCCATATTTAAAGCCCTAGGTCAGAGGGCTTTACTTTGTTGACAGTGGGAGGGTCTGACTTTCTGTGCAGTGAAGGCAAGCCCTTAGAGAATGCCTCAGCACAGGCAATGCTTTTGCCGGCATTTAGGGCCAATTTGGTGTAAAATTATAGGTCTCGTGTATTTGGACGAATATACTGAAACAGTTATCTCTCCAACAATTTTGTGGTACAGACATACATTCACTACAGAAGCGCTGTGAATCCATGAGAGATTTTCATGGGGAAACAGGGTTAGAAACATCAAGCTCTTGGCACTCTAATTAGGTATAGATTGTTTTGCTGACTGCAGTGTTTAAAGCCTCCAGTTATCTTTCGTATATGGTAGAACTAGTAACCCATTAGGGTAACAATACTTTTGTGATGTGTGACCCTCTCTAGATTCTGGTGGTTTCATACCAGAGAGCATCACCCTGCCTTCGTGGGGCAGGTCATTTGGGTGTCCCCCCAGTGTCCTGCTGCGCTGCTGGAGGGGGCCTGGGGTGACACAATGAGATCTTCCTTTTCCGTCCTCATTTCTGTCTGCTGTGGTGTGAGACCGTGATCCATTTTGTGCCCTCCTGAAGCCCTTACTCATGTTATATTTTTATAATACCCATCTAGGAGACTCAGTGGTATAGCTTGATCAAAGAAGGGTTAAAAGAAGTTGGTAGTATGGCATGAAGCAGCCTGAAAAACCTGCCCAAAACTCTGGACAAATACCTAGGTCAGACCTATACTGAGCTCCGTGCTGCCACAGATGACTGGCTGCAGGTTTTTGGCCCGTTAATTTAAAATCATGTCACATATGAATACACTATACTGCTGTTACAGTGGGTAAGCTTAGCCATGGTTTAACTAGAGTATTATGTGTTGTGAGCATGTCCAGATAATTCAGTTTGACCACCAGTATGGAAAAACTTTTCATTCAAAGGCTTTTGTTTACATTCTATATTAAGTTTACTTAATATAGATTACCAGATACTCCAGGGAGGATCAGCTGCCATCATTGTTTAGTTTTGTCTTTGCAGCAATCAAATTAAATAACATATCTAAAACCGTAAAGCAAAGTGGCAGTGTCTGTTCTGGCTCCATTTTCACTTGCTCAGCACTATTTTTTAGGAGAAGAAACCTCTTCATGCTTTCTCAGGAATTCACTGAAGATTAGTTTAGATTCACTAACAAGGGAGCCTGGTGGAAACTCCATAATGTTCCAATTTTCCACTTCTTCACCACAGATGTATTTTGTACCTATGGTGATTATATGCATCAGGATGGATCATAAAATGGTATTCACTAAATTTAATTTACAGTCTTTTATATATTTCCAAGTTAACTTTTGATTTTGATGGAAAAAGACATAGCCTTAAACCCATCAAGCTCTCTTTAAAAAAAACAAGTATTTTTTTTTTAAAGCAAATTTATCTTCTAACTGTGAAATATGAAGAGAATCTTTGTGGAGTCAGCAATGCCAGGATTTCAGCAGTGCACTGAGCTAAATACATTATTTTTACACCTCATGAAAATGAGTTTAGTCAGGTCTCATCCTAGGCTTGAGTATAATAACCAGACACAGTTTGCCAGAGATATCCAGATACAGTAGCTTAAGGAAAGGATTACTGTGCCTTCAAACTGAATCAGTTTCTCCTGGGTCACATATTTAAGGAAACCCAAGATTTCTTGGCTGATATTAAATGGAAACTCTAACAGAAAACAATTATACTCTATTGGACCTGGACCCCATCAACTGCATGTCAAAAGCTGGGCATACTCTTCTTTGGGCCTCCTGAAACCTTTTGCCTGTCATCTCTTTTTAAGGTAACCACAGGTTTGTAATGCTAATAAATGACAGTCTGGGAACTTATTTACCTTAATTCTTAGATGAGGCTTCTGGATTGTTCCTTTTTTTTCCTCCATGGGCATAAGGGTGAATCTCTGCCATATTAACCACTGTAGAGAATATTCAACAGTGGCAAAAAAAGTAATTGTCTATATGCAAAATTAATGTGGAATGCATGAATACTCTAATTTGTTTTCAAGTGATCAGCATGAAAGACTGATGGGCTTTTACACATACTCTGGCCAAAAAAAATTGGAGATTGCAGCAGCAGCTGGAAAGAGCAGAAGTATGTGCCCAGCCAGCTTTGAAGCCAAACCCCAAACTTTCTGTGCAGCACAGTCTAAAAATTTTTGGTTGATACCATTACTGACCTATGCCAAATAAGTAAGTAAACTCAACCCAGCTAAGTAATGGCATCCTTTTGCATCCCAGAATGCACTATAATCTGCCCCAATTTTGGCAAACAAGTGAATTAACACATTGTTCAGGAGGGAGTAGGCATAAGTGACCTCAGTGAGGCCATGGAGGCTCTGGTACCCATGTTACTTGTGTTCTGCCTGTATGGACAAAGTCATCTTACATCCATTTGTTCAATATATTCTATGGGTAATAAAACATTTCAAATTAAATAATATTCAACCAACACAAAAGCAGTCTATGTCATCTGAAATAAATTTATTTCTTTGGTAGTCAGGAAAACCACATGGTGCAACCAGAAGAGGACCAAAAATGCCATAAAATATTGGTTTCTACTGTCATGAGGCAGAAAACAGATTCATTAGGTGCCTGCCTTTGCTGTGAAATTGATCTATGCTCTTTCCAATGACAGCTAGCAGCCACCTTCCCATACTACCTGGAAAGAAAAACAGAGTAACTCTTTCACTATATGAAGAATATGGATGCCTAATTAGTAATTAATTTTTTTTCAACAATGAACTACATTTCATGTTTTGAAGGAAGTAATATATTTGAAAATATGATGTACCTATTAGTATTAGACCCTCAGTGGGTTTAGATCCATGCTGGTCTATTGAATTCAGCTAAGTGGCACAGACTTTCTGAGAACCAGCACTTTGATTTTAAACCAGTAGCAAAAACCTGCCTGCTCTCTAAATTTATAAATTATTGACAAAGAATCACTGAGACTGTGCAACAGCTAATTGGCCCCTCTGGTCAATAGCCAATGGTCCTGAGAAGTTCATTGGCTTCAGATGAAGGTTTTTGCTGACCTGTAGGCTGCAATGTTGGCAGAGTATGAGCAAGTTCATGCTCTTTGTTTGCTTTTTAAATAGCACATATCAAGGCCAAGCCTTGGCAAGGAACAATGAGGTCAGGATAAGGAAAACTGTGAGATTTAGAATTGGCTTCTAACATGGGTTTTGTCTTGAAATACTGTATTTTAAAAAGCAGAAGTGGAATTTCAACTTCTTAAAACATTTGTGGTTGTAGATCTAGGAATTTATCTATGAAGTTAAGAGTGTACATCTTTAGAATTATCCAGCTGTGTATTCATATATCAGTTGTTTTATTTTTTCTGTATCAAGTATTAATGTCACATTGTTATGGTTTGTAAAACATTTACACTGATCTCTCTTTTAAATTGAGCAATAAAGTTTCTTTGCTATCAAAATTTTCAAGTTTCATCTGGCGAACTTTTCAGCAAAACTACAGGTAAATTGGTCAAATGTTTCCTCGTATAAACCAACTTAAAAATAAGATTATGAACGGAGTCTTTCAAAGTAAAATTTGAGAGTCTAAATTTTGCTTTCTGTTACCAGGGCAACCTATAGGTTGTGTATAAGTTATAGGCACCCTGACATTTTGTGTAAATGAAAGTTTGAGATAGTTATCTAAAATCTGTATTTCATATGTAGGGAGAATTAAGCACTTCTAAATGGGGTCCACAAAGGCGCTGCATTAAGCAGAGGTACTGGTAATAGGTACAGAGAAAAGTGGAAAAGCTTGTACACAGCACCCTGGGAAGAATCAGCCCTCTGTTACTGGGCTTCATGGTATTCAGAGAGGTGAGTTGCTTCTAAGAGCCTTAGCTTACTCTAAGCAAATCACTTCTAAATGTGAATATCGTTAGAGACCATCTTCCACTAATGATACGGAGTCCTGAAGAAAGTATTTGTTTACAGGCAAGAAGTGTGATTACTATAATTACATTTAATAATTTTCTTAGAAGTGACTTTGCTTTCAGTTTGAAAGACTGTATACAATCTGACTGCAATAGTGTCATATTTATTCACCAAATAAAAAAATCTTCAAAGGAGAATGAAGAAACATATATATTCATACACCAGGAAAAGTTTGCTCAATTCAGAAAGTCTAGCTTTCTTATTGTAAGTTATTACCAGTTACAAATATTTCAGAAGCCAAATATTACACATTCTCAGAAGACCCTAGTCAACCCTTTCCATATTTACTATTTATAACCTTTATTTTTGACATCAGTAGTACTATGCACAGATGTAAGCAGAGACACTAGTAAATGCATTGACATGGTAGAGACTTAAAATGAATGAAGATTATGACAACTACTTTGAAGAGAGAAGTGAAATAATGGAAATGAGAATTAATATATGGCCTGATTATTATATAAAAAATGGAATTATTAAGCAAAAATCCTATTGGATTTCATTAAACAGGATTTTGGCAGTGTGTTATATTTTCAAAGCTGTTGATACAGACACTCTGCAATTTTGATGATATGTACATTTCCATCCTTTTCTGACACTGTGCAATCTGGTGTTTCGGTCTGGTGTGGCAGGCGGTCTCTTCTGTAAGGATGTGCTTCCTCAGGGCCTTAGCAGAATCAGAGGCACCTCTCTGCTCCTGTGAGGCTGCTCTTACATCTGACTCGCACTGTAGCAGTGCTTCCACAGGGAACATCAGGTTTGAAGGCCAGGGCAGTAAGTGGGGAACCTTCAAGGAGGACCTGCATGTGGGTGGTTTCATCGATGTCGTGATTTGCAACAAGTCAAAACAGTGAATGTTCACAGATACTAGCATTATGGAAACTAGGATTTATTTTTACTTTGGAGCTGACAGATAAGATATGAAGGCAATACCATGAACATTTGTATTAAACAAAGAACCAGCTTTTTAAAGCAATGAGCTATTAGCTTTTTGTGTCCTGACCACATGTCAAATTAGGTTAAATACATTCTGCCAACCTAAATCCCTTTGGCAGTTTCAGCTGCTCTAGTTACATTTTGCTTCTCCTTCTGGGGCCAGAGTCTACCACTGAATGTGCATGTTTCCACTGACTCGTGTCCAAGGGCAGCTTTTGGCTGCTGGAAATCATTGTGTACTCTAGTGCTACTGGCCCAGAACTGATTTCTTCCATCCAAGGGGTAGCTCCACTGCACTGAAACGATGATCCCTTTATTCATACAGGGTATTTGGAAAAGCAATAAGGAAGAAGACTAGAGAGCAGGGAGTAATAGAGGTTTGAATTATGAAGCCTGCAGAGAATGTTTGACTGTAATAGGGTCCTACTGACCTTTCCATAATTGAGAGGCTGTGATGCTTTTACAAACTGCTGACATTGGCAATCTTCAAAATTTGGACAGTCATAACCCACAATTAGGGGCTTACCAAGGACCTCCTTATGAAGACAAATCCTTGATGAGACACAGATGCTTGTCAGGACCATACCCATGTTAAAAAAAAAACAAAAAACAAAAAACAAAAAACAAAAAACCAAACAAAAACCCACAAACTTGAAGGAGCTGAATTTGTGTTCTTCAAGGCATCTTCAGGGTTTTGGGCATTTCTAGTTAAAGTGTTGACAAGTCTATGAGGCTACAGACAGCACAAGTGAGACAGTAAGTTTATTACCCTTCCATAGCACACGTACATTTTTCTGTTTCTCTTTTAATTAGTAATATGTTTACCTCTATGGTTTTTTAAAGGGCAGAGAATGCTTGCACATTGGGTTATATATTTTTAATGAAGCTGAGGGCCTGCCTCTTTTCTCACAACTGTAGAAATCAGGAGTCCTAAATTGACACAAAGTTTGGTATATAAACCCAGACTGTGAGTATAGGGGGCCTTGATGTGGTATCAAAACAAATGACAGGTGAGAATGTAATAATTTGCTACTACGAAACTGAATAATGAAAGGGAATTAGATAGCAGGTGCTGGTGGGTGGACAAATAAAGAATATGAGACTGCTATAGCACCATCTGTTCATACTGCTCTTGCACTATTAGTTGGATATTTCTGTTGCAGACCCCTCAACTTCTGGCTGTACTGTTGGGTTTGCAGGCTGCACCCCTGGTTTGGAGAGGAAAGCCTTAGTTTTGTAGCGGAAACTTTTTGCCCTGTGTCCTTTCCTTTCTACTTACATAACTTACTCCCATCTCTGACCTCAAACGCTGCCCGTTAACTAAAATACAAGAACAATTCATGCAAATTGTATGTTTGCTAAAGAGTACGTTGAATAACAGCAAATATAAATGTAGCTTTTGCTTTGTTCTTATTAAAACCATATGGGAACTAATCTGTGACCTGATGTAATAATCCATCTTTTGTTTACAATTGATTCTGTTAATGGATGTTGCAGGAACACCAGAGTAACTGCCATGGACTGAGACTTCAATGTAGTTTGGTCCTGCACAGCCACACAGCAGAGAGGTGTTCCTTGTCTCAAATAGCTCACAGAAGCATGATATTCACTTGCAATTCCACAGTTTTCTTTATTCTTTTATACTCCAAATGTGTAGGGGTTTTTTCAGGTTAATAATTAGAAGACTGTCAATAATAATAACAATAAAAATAGTAATAATAAATCATCTGTCTCTAAGGTTTAAATCTTTGCAGCATTCAAAAATTCTTGTAGTTTTTTCTTTAGAAATATACATTTTATGAAAATGAATACATTGCTTTTTTTTTTTTTAAACCTTCACTATTTCCTTAGCAATATCACTCAGCTTGTCTCCTGATCTCCATACAGTTTCCTATGAAGAGTATATATTACCATAACCTTTGAAATGCAGTGGAAAACAGGAGTTTATTTCCAGACGTGGCTCCAAAGTAATGTCCTTTTTGGAAGCTAAAAAAATTTTTAGTGGTGAAACACTACTTTGGTAGCTAGGAAAAGCTTTTCCATAGTTCTGTGATTAAAAAATACCAGCTTGTCTCCTATTTGGCCATCCTACAAACACCATTACCTCTTTGTGACATCTGCTGGAACAGAGAGCATTGAAACCTGTGCAGGCTTCCTCCATACTTGCTACCTGCCAGCATTCAGCACCTAAGGGAAAAAGCAACTCGTTCTATTTCAGAACCAGTTCAGGTTTGAATTTTTCCTTATCCCACAGGACAACTGTTTTCCGCCTTCTTCTTGTGTTCACATAAAGAGAATGACCCATATGCCAACATGACAAAGATCCAGAAAGTTATAAAAGCTTCATTTTAAGGCTAAATCCTTAACAGAGGTTGGAGCAGCTTGCATGAAGGAAAAGAGAGGATGTGCCTTAAAGCAGGAAGTCATTAAAATAATGAATCACTTGGCACAATCCAGTTTTTCTATAGATTTTATGCATTTTGTTGCAAGCAGCATTAGATTTTCAAGGTTGTCAGTTTAAGCTTCATCCTCCATGTAGCTTTTCTTCTGCTTCTAGCCAAGAAAACCAGCTGGAGGGCTTTTGTAATGAAATAAGATGGGAATCTTTTCTCTCTTTCCTTCATGACACTGTTACTGCGCTTTACTACTTATTACTAGCTCTTATTATAGCTGTAACTCTATAATTGTACATTTTGATATCTCTTGTACTTATTGTAGACTAGAACATGTGCATTACTATATACAACTGGAGACTGAATTGTTTCATAAATATGTCTGGGTATATGCAACTAAGATTATAAAGCCAAAAAGAGAAGAGGAAGATTTTTCCAAGCTTTTCTTTCTGATTGCTCTATGTTCGCATGCAAGCAGTGTGATAGACTGATCTCTGTGTAAATCACACAGTGCTTTACTAGAGGAAGTCAGGAGTTTGCTCTCCAAAAATAGCAAGTCATCATATTATGTATTTTTTCCCCACTTTGTCAGGTTTTGTTTAGGACAAACATCAATTTAGAGCAGATATCTAACTCTGCTGGCTAATGTTAGGTGAGGTGAATAACTCCCTTCAATGACTACAAGAGCAAACAGCTTATAATGTGTATACAGACTTTTAGAGGAAGGCAAGATTTGTAGGTGAAAAAAAATATCTTTTTATTAGATCATTGCCTATAGCTGGGAAAAACTAACCAATTGTTGGCTATGCAGTCTTTCTTCATGTCTGAAGTGCAGACAACTCTTCAGACTGATCTGTATCTCTGCATATGCTTCCTAGAACACCTTCTGCTCTTCATATATGTACTTTGAACTTGAAACTCATCAGCTTTGGGAAGTGAAAGCCAGTATTTACAGCCTGTTATCACCCCACCTGGGAAGATGCATTAGGGGCTTTTTTTATGCTTTATTTTTTTAACATCTGCAGATCTGATCTGAATATATCACAGTTTATTCACAAAAAACCTTTTTTTTCCTGAGATTTCAGTTAGGAATCAAATTGATCAGTGATGTAATCATCTAGACTACACTTGCATTGTGTTAAGCTGATTACATCCCAGGGACTTTGTCAGAAATTTGATAAAGTAAAACATGTCACCATCTCACTTGGGTAATTTGTACTATGATTGTAGGATAATTAAGCCCCAGCAGAGGAAGCAATTGCTGTAGGAAAAGGAACTGTGTTTCAGGTATATACACATCGTAACAAATGAAAATGTGTAACTAAACAGATGCATTTTTTGTGACAATATAATCTGAATTCTTTTATACAGACTCTTTCTAAGTCCAAAACTAGATTCCCTCTCACCAGTTTCCAGTTGTTCAGCCTCCTGTTATCAAAGCTTTGTGCTGCTGTACTCCCTGCAGTTATTTTGCCTTAACTTAGACAGCCAAGGCCGAAACAAGACTCCCCGGATTTACTTCTTGGCTGGTGTAGGGAAAAACAAAAAATTTGCAATGTGCTTCAGTTCATGGCAACACAGATGAGCAGAAGGAGTGGAGGGACACACCTCTGGAGGTGCCCAGGCTGTACGGCAAGTCTAAGGGAATCAGTTTAGACAAAATTAGGTGACAGAAACTTCCCAGTGTGCTTTCATTGTAGCTGGCCCTTTCAGTACAGAAAAGACAGACAATTAGCAGTTGTTTTGGTGTAGATTCTAGTTGGTGAATGCGATGTATTTTTACCCCAAAGCATGGCTATACTGTGATCAAGAGATTTAAGCGGTATGGGTTTTAGCTGCCAAATATATACCTAGGACCTCCTGTGAACTTTTTGTGGGTTATGCTGAAGACACTTCCCACACTTTTGTTCCTCTCAATATCTAAGCAACTGAGATTTAAAAGACACCTGACTGCAGTGCAGACATATCTAGAAGCAATGCCGTGTATTGTTAAATACGTGCTTCATACATCAGAAGCAGATCTACTGTAAATCCCTTCAGAGAAGTCTTCTCCAAGTCCTTTTTGCAGCCACTGTAATCTGAAAAGATAAGAACGTTCAGAAGCTAGTATAAAAGTAGCCCTAAATGATGTTATTAATTTTTATTCCTTTTTATTCTAGATATTTTCATGGAAATCTTAGACAATCTTTTTAGTTTCCCTTCATGAGGCATTGGGCACTCAGGTAATATTTTATACCAATCTGTTTTTGTTATTGAAAGTGACTATTAAGCATAAAGTTTATATGGTATACATTCACATAAAATATAATGTATATTTTTCTTGACAATATTGTAATTAAATTATAATTAGTTGCCTGGGAAATGTCTGTTTGCTTTTAACTCCCTTCATGTTCCCCTCTTAAGGATTTTTTTCTTGCATTTTAAAATAAGCTATAAGAGCATTAGTTACTTTTATTCTTTCAATACAGTTGATAATTTCTCCTTTTGCTGATTAATTTCCCTTAGAATTCCTGACATGTTTTTAGGTTGACTGCAGCACTGTGCTGACAACTGTAAACACTTTGCACTCTTTTTCCAGTCACAACTGAATTACTTTATCAAGCAGGAGGTCCAGAAAGTGGTCACTGTGATGGTCTTTTGCTGGTGTACAATTAAAGGCTGATCCATGTTTTCATGTTCAAACAAACAGCTTTTCTATAGGAAATTAGCAATTTGGCATCCCTTGGCAGGAAACCCTGAAAGCCATTTTGTGCAGGTGAAAGACAGGTTTGGGAAGGATATAACTTTTGAAGTATCCTTTGACACTCTGAACAGGACATTAAGATTTGCATGTAGTGCCATCTCTCTTATTTGAAAAAAAAAAAAAAAATATCCTTTTCCTGAGCTTTAGAAATCCTAAAATACGTGTTTTGTAATATTAAAAATACATGCACTTCCTTTGAGACCTAGCTTTTGTCTTTTACATCCTCACTATGAAGCCAAATACTGAAGATTTCCCTGGCTATCACTAATGTAAAGTTTACACTTTGAAGAAAGCACCTTACAATTCATGTAATTAAGGGTGTGGCTCTGTTTCCATTGAAATTCAGATAATGTTTCTTATTCATTCAAAAGAAGCAGGATCAAACTTTACAATTACAGTTACTTTGTGCAGGCTGAAGAGCAATCACAGGATTATTTTCTAAAGCTTCAAGAGTAGTTCAGCTGCAACACTTGAACAACAACAAAAGAGTTTGCAGATTTTGATATAAACTGTACATTTTACCATAGATGATTCAGCTTGATTAGCATCCTTCTCTCTCACCAGTATGATTTAGAATTCCTTATGAAATGGGAAACAAAAGTGGTATGGCATCTTCACATTTTTATTTGCTTGGTTTGTTCTTGGTTTGTTATGTCTTGGATGAGAACCAAAGCTCAGAAGTGGGGAAAAATACCTGGCTGGCATTTTACTAGACAATATATACTTCTCTTTCAGCTTCAAAAACACTACAGGATTTTGTTTCCTTTTTTTTTTTTTTTTTTTTTTTTTTTAATATCTTCTCTTAAAGGCAACAATATAAAAGACAGGAAATCTGACTTTCTACAGGATTAAATAAGTTTTGGTTCTCCATTTCTTTCAGATCCAGGCAAAAGCTTTTCTCAGTTACTGTCAGCTAGCAAACCTGTTTTTCCACTTGTCCCTTTGCATTGTAATCCAGCAGGGATGTTGTTTTCTCAGGCTGACCAAAACCTGCTTTTGCCTCCTGTTTCACTACCTTTAAAGCTAACTTTATGAAATTGGAGCTGATGAAGCACACATGGGAAGCACCAGTAATTACATGACAATTAGTTGCACAAAATGAGTAATACGGTTTCATATTTTTCTTTCCAAAAAAATACCCTGTAAACCTTGAAAAGATTTGTTATAATCCAGTTACAGGCTGTCAGTAATCAAGTTTGGTCATGTACAGTCTGAATGTTTGGGAGACGTTATGAAGACATACACTATATGAGTATTTAGACGTGCTTGTAGTCCTTACAATGTCCTGTTCCTTAAAATTTTCGTACAGTACTTAACAGTGTAAGGACTACGTAGGTATGAGTGCAGACTGTGGTGTGACTCAGTCTCTCTTGTATACATTTGGAGGTAAGGGTGAGGGTGAGAAGGAAGCAAAATAAAGTACGTTAGTGACTCATCTTCCTAGACTGAGAAAACATGCTCTCAGTCAACTGGCAGAGATAAAAACAGATTACAAAATGGATTACAGATGAATTAATTCTGCACACTTTCATCCTTCCTTTTACTATTCCAGATCTGAAAGAAATACTGAGGACTCTTTATAGCACTAAGGACAGGAAACAATTTTCACTTAACTACTGGTAATTTGATGGTTGTTCTGCTTGACATATTTCAGGTTTCTCATAGGCAGGAGAAAGGGAATATTGACAAGGAGAGATACTTGAGTACTTCTCTAAATCTATGGAGACTTTCAGTCTAGACCATAAAAGGGGAATGTTTTCTTTCTTTTGGGCTGAAATTCTCTTGGCAAGAAGAGAGCAAGTGACTGGCACTTTGGGCCAACTTCATCTTTGTGGTCAAATCCACTCAAATCAGTGACTCTTTATCAATACAGATGAATTTAACTTACTTGTCTGTCTGCAGCCAGTACTGCTTCTTTTAAAAGCTATTATTGCCAAGTTAAATACAGCTTTAAGAAGGCTCAGCATTTTCTTAAATAGGTAATTTTTACCAGTGTCAACTTAAGTAATCAGAGCTGTGATTAAACATATTTTTATAATACAAGGTTGTCAGAATTAACATAAAAGCCAGACCCCCATATCCTTGAAAACGTAATGATTGTCTTTCTCATCCAGCAATAGATTACAGGTACTAAACAAACTGTTATGACAATTTATAAAATGCCACTATGTAAATGGATGTTTAAATAGGGAATTTCCAAACCAGATAATTTTATGATGCCATTACAAACAAAAATCATAGCTATTTTAACTATTCTAACTGATCACAATGTTAGGTGATCACGATACAGCTACAGAAGCCTGAAGATTGCATAGTTTATCCTCCATCCTTTGTCAAATAAAATAATATATTTTATTTTCATTAAAAAAACCCAAACAAACAATATAAAATAATTATATTTGTCCCTTACCTGTACCTCTGCTTCATGATATTTGAGTTATGTGGCTGATGTAGCTTGTTTTCCCAAGTCCAGTGTTGATCTGCTACTAGAGAAAGTAAGTGAGGCATAAAACAGCTGTGTCTCTTTTGGGAGAGAAGTAGTAAAATAGAAGCTAATAAACAGCAGATTATCTAACACAGATTTCCAGCATCTGCTGTGTTGTATGATGATCTGCTTCTCTTGATTCTCCACCTTCTTCTTGTTTGGAATATTACTGTAATGGAAACATTTTGTGTATTTATTATGTATTTAATTATTAAATGCCCTAAATGATCCCAGCAGATTCCAGGAATCTGGAATGAATATTTCTGAATGAATAGGAATGAATATTCTGAGATTAATATTTCATCCATGTGTATCACTCTTCATAAGCTGATTCATGATCTGGATATCATTACAGAGCGCAAGCAATGCATGGATAAGTTGCAAAGAATGAGATTCAAGAATAAAAGATATGAAGAAACAATGAGAAATTCAACAGTCTTTACATTCAAGCGAAATTTTTTCTACATGCAGAACTAGGATTAAAAACCGCATAAACTGACAATGAAAGATTAATTTCTAATTGTGCCTTTTTTCCCACAAATTTCTACTAACCAATCAGTGTCCCTGCAGCTGGAATTTCCCATGTAATTGGGATCCACTGGTTACTTATTTTGCATCCACAGAGAAAAAAATTAAAATAAACAAGGAATAAATTAATTACAATATTTAGTCATGGTATCCAGCAAATTGGCAACAGATTCCACACTCTTTGTGCATTAAAGTTAATAATATTAAAATAATAGTAATAATACTAAATAATATTGAAAGATCCCACAATTAAAAGAAGACATTCAAGAACTGTTACAAAATCCCAGAAATTTCCTATGTTTAGATGCCTGCAAACAGTAAGAAATATTCCAAACAAAGAAAAAAAGATTCCTGAAGTTCTGACAGTTCACTGCTCAAGTTTATATGTGTAAGATTCAATAAATTGTTTTTGTCTCTTGGGTAAATTTTCGTAAGGTAGAAGTCATCTGACTTGCTATGTTGCAAAGTGTTGTGCTTTATATTGCACAGTCAACTTTAAGGGGGTTGTAACAGTGAGTTTTTAATCCATGTGTTTGCCTATATTCATTGCAATATTATCAGCTAGCAGTGTAACTGGGTAATTATTTCTAAACATTGACATACTACTCTGTAGTGATGTAATATGTTCTTGTCTTAGAAAAGGAAAGTGTGTTTTTTCTCAAGCATCATTATTCATTTCTACATTCACTTCTTACTTTCTGTTTTGTTTACTGGTAAGAAACCATTTATCTTTTCTTATGGGTCAAAAATATTATTCTGGAGGTGAAATAGCTTCAGACAGAAGTTCAGGACAAAACTTCAGTTTCAAACTTCTGAAGGAAAACCTATTTTTTACAACAGAAATACACTTGAGCTAAGTTGTTGCCTAAAATCTGCTTTCTAGTATTTTTGATATGAGAGTGATGCATTGCACTGAAGCTAGACCCAGCATGACAGTGGAAGAGGAATTAATCTTGACCTGGTTAATTATCACTTTCTTTTATTCTTCCTGACTTTAATGTATGAATGCTTGGCAAGAGAAAACTCCATGTAATCCCGTGGCGACATTATTTTTCACTTCAGACCATAATCGGAATTACACGTGAACAAATACCTGATCCATAGGATGTAGTCAGAGCTTTTGGGCAGTGTGTCTTATCTTATTCTTTTGATATTTTCCTAGGTACTTGTAAATACAGGAATTGCTACATTGGATCTTACTCCATCATTCCAAAACATTATCTGTATTAACTGTCTATACCTGGTGATTCTGAGGAAGGTGACATGACTTCACAGAAGCAGCAAATAATTTGCTTCCCCACATTAGATCTTAATTTCTAATAGTTACACTTGCGAAGCACAACTAAAAATGCTCCTTTTAACATTTTTGGGGATAACTACCATCACCCAAAATACTCTTGATCCTCCTATACATATCTGTTTTTTCAGTCTACTTCAATGTACTTAAATTATTGAACTCAACAAATTTTCTGTGACAGAAATTCCACATTTTAATCTCTTTTCTGAGGAAAACAAGGCTAGTTTTCCTTTTCTGAGAACAGGCTTTTTCTTTATTTTTATTGCTCTTTTATTGTTCCCCTTATTTTTCAGCAGTCTGAGATGGGATAACCAGTGTGAACATAGTATGTTAGCTGAAGATACACACCTCTGATATCAATAGAATTATCTTTTTGTTTATTCTCTGCTCCATTCCTTATATAACTTAATGTTTTGACAACTTAAAAATTCACACCAAACAGAGGGTAACGGGATTCAAACAAAATCAATTAACACTTCAAATTTTTCCCATACTCCAGCTGTTCTTGTAGTACAGGTACAAAAGCTGATATTTTGAAAAGACAAGACTCTAAAATTAAATTGTATTTACTTCTATGCAGTGGGAACCAGTAGTTTGTCTGAATACTTCTGTAGTGGAATAATCTGTGATTTGTTCAGTCATAAATAAGAGTCCTGCTTGAGTCACTAAAGGTAGCCAGGATCAAGCCAGTTCCTGTAGCACACTGACATTTCATTGCATTTCTGTGACTTCTGTCTTGTATTGGGAACCAGTGTATGGGTGACTATGTTACCTAGCAGACATAGTTTGTGTCTTGAAACAGTTAAAGGAAATAAAAATCAGCTGATCATGCTGGCTACTGCTGAATCTTTCTTCAACATATTAGTAAAAGTCAACCCGCTTTTTAAAGCATCTCTGGACTTTCTTCTACCAAATTTAAAAGCGAACATATCCGAATGATCAACACTAAAGGATTAATGGTAGGATTTTTTTCTTCCTCACTTTCCAAACCTCATGAATTCAGTATCTATTGAAAATCAAGAATTGTTCTGTACATTTTGTATAATATATTAACCTCAGAAACTGGATATTCAAAGCTTGCAGTTTTAAGGAAATGGCTTTTGAAGCAAAGCTAATGTCCATAAAATGTCAGACAGGATTGGATGTTGCAATCCATAAGCTGTAGAGTTTTCCATGTGAACAAAAGAAAAATTAGCTGCAAATACAAAGAACATTATTTTTGTTTCTTATCATTAGTATTCTGACTGGATGTTTATGTCTGTCTTTGTTTCCAAGATATTGATAAAATTAAAACAAAATGCTGTCTGCACTTGGATATATTTTCATCCTCTATTCTACTTCTTATCACCTGCTAAGCTATTCTTTATAGATCTGTCTGGTAAGAGATACAGAGAAACTTAAGTACTAGCAGAAATTCCTTAATTTTAAATTAATCTGTGACTTAGTAGAGCAGAGGTTTCTTTCATGCAGTTAGACAGTTGTCTTATAAGGGTTAAGGATAAAAAGAGCCTGTGATGTGGCACCACTTAAGTCAATAGACTTTTCACTGATTTTGATGGGCTGGATCTCCTTGGTTTTCTGGGTTCACATTTTCTAGAAGTAGTTGAGAGACCTGATCCATTATGCAGTCTTTTCTGTTTTCCTTATCTTCCCTTAACTTTTTCCCTCTCCTTTATCACAATCTGATTTATGTTGTCATAACAAGACAACATGGTGTTAATTTTTTTCCACTCCCTCTTTGAACTATCCTTTGTTCAAAGAATAGTGCTAGTTATGATTATATTGGAGCTTTATTTAAAATCACATTATCGATGAGAATAATTACTGAAGAACGCCCACCAGGGTGACTGATGATGGGAATGGGTGACAAGGCTGGGGATGCAACTCCACTCTCCTCTGCTTCACCATATGTAAAAGGCAGGGATTCAGTCTCACAAGCAGAAGGACATTCACAGTTTTGAAGAAAAGAACAGGGCCCTGCAAATGTAGTACTTACCTAGTATAAATATGCATTTTGTTGAGATAGAGTAACTTTATATTTGAGCAAAAATAATTTTCGTTCAACACCATTATCAATTAGTGTGATGTGATGCCATGAGCACAATGGATTTAAAGGTGTGTTATCTGGCTAATACACTGGAAAGGGATTTTCTTTCCTACATGGTTTATTCTGACATTTACAGGGAGACTAACTTCACCTAAATTTACCCACAAGAAAGTTCAGCATCTATTGGTCCAAACCCCTCTACGAACAGACCTAATGAAAAAAAAAAAAATATCTTCTTTACTATAAGCATCTGGCTACAACAGATGAACAGTCTCTAGAAGCACATTGTTCTCTGTATTGTTCTAAGGGAGTTTAGGAAGCTGTCTTAGACCTCATGACTGGAAACTTTAAAAGATTCAAGTTAGGTGAATGCTTCAGTTTAGATTAAGCCTTATTACAGCATACTCTTCTGCCTGTAAAGGTACAAACCTCTCCAGCAGTAATATATTTATGGGACTTCGGTGGGTCAGTGTTGGGGACAAGGAAAGAAGTCACCCTTAAAAATGAGGAAGGGTTGCCAGTAACCTCCCAAAACTCTTTGGTTTATATTGATGGCTGTTGTTGATGCTGCTTGCTCTTACATGCTCCCATAGAGCTCATGATTATCAATGTCCATACATTAGGATAGAACTAGAGAACTCTCCAAATGCTGTTGTTTTCATTTATAACATTTCCAATTTGAAAACAAATAGTAAAGGTATTTGACATTTTCATGTCAGAAGTATTTTCAGCTTTTTCATATTGAAAATACTTGCCCTTTAAAAGTGTTTTTCAAAATATAAGCCTGAAAAACATGGCAGCCTAACATTTTATTTTTTTTTAATCAATCTTATTTTTTTATTCCTGGAAATTATGTTTTTTTGGACAGGTCTTTGGTTTTTTTGCTGTAGTTGAGAATAAACTGACTCTGAAGCTGCAGATCTTTCTGTGGAGTGGAAATTTCAGTGCCCATACATTTCTGGATTTGTCTGAACTATGCAAACTTTCAACAGTACTTTGTCTCTGACATTTTGACAATTAAATATATGTAGCTTTCAAAGAAGTGTAATTTACACTTTAATTCTTATTTCTCTCTTATGCAACCACAGTGAATCAGAAATATACTTTGTGAAATAACTGAAGCTACAAACATTTTATGTTTTTACAGCCAAGAGAAGAATCATACAGAAATACTTAAATCTTTCTTTTCAAAATGGTATTCAGTGCTTCGAAGGAGAGGTTTGGGTTCTTTTACATTTATTCATCTTATTTTTGGATGCCAGAAATGAGAAGGGACAAAAGCTGCAATTAAATTCTACTGTTACATGAAATGAAAAAAAAAAAAAGAAAAAAAGAAAAAAGAAAAAAAACAACCAACTCTGTACAGCTGTTTTCACAGACTGCTTCAGCTCCTTGAAAAAGTTATTTACACTCTTGTGTTCACAACTATATTAAATCCTCAAAATAACTATGTTGACTGCCTACTTTAATTCTTGTCATCAAAATTACTTAAAAGCCGCTCTGGTAGCATAAACAATTCTTCAAGGAATTTACATATTCCCCAGCATGAGGAAATCCATTTAGCAACATAGAACACAAGACGTCAACACTTTCAATCACATGCTAATTAAACTGAACTGTATATTTGCAGAGTAAATGTGAACAACACACATAAAGCACAGCAGCCTCCACTACCATTATTTTTCAGAGTGGCTACGTTTTAGTTGTAGTCTCTGATTTAGTCCATGATAATTTAAAAGGGACACTTCTGAACAGTTGCTATTTTTTTATGGAAATTCATGAACAATATTCTGCTTTGAAAACATTTCTGCTTATAGCTCATCTTATTTTTCTTCATAAGCGAAGACTTAAGCAATTACTTAAATGCACGGACCTTTGTTGATAGTAAGTGCATATATGAGCATTGATATTTCTCTAACTCAAGGCATAATCTTCTGGTTTTGTTTGAAAAAGATCCTTTTAATTATCAGGTCTCTAACAGGCTCCTCTTTCATCCTTCCCTGTCTCTCTAACTTCCTTTTCTGTAAAAGGTGTAATTCTATGCTGTGTACGAAATGTTTATTCCAATAAAGAGCTGATTTACTTGTTCCTGGGACCTGATTATGTTGATGATAAAGTTCCTGTTATCCAACTTTAATTATATAAATCTACAGAACTTTAACTTAGGCTTGGTTTAGAGGAAATTTAATTTGAGATCCTGTTGAGTTACAAGCTTTGCCTTGGCTTCACATCAGTGGATAAAGACAATCCTTTGGTATGATTTCCTCATGGTCACATTGAATGTATATGTCTTTACATAGAATTTTTCTTTTCTTGTCTTTTTTTTTTTTTTTTAATGGGCAGCCAACTTTAGCAGCTTGGCTTGCATTTTTGCTTATATAGAGAGAATAGCCAAGTCCTTGGCTTGTCTGAGTTTTGATTTATCTGTAGGCCTGCCCAGATTTACTTAGAAATGCCCATGGGCACTACGCTTCAGGGGCGGGGGAGGGGAAGAAAAGAAAGATTCAAAGCTTTTCATTTACAAATTGGCATTGTTTCCATAATCTTATTGTTGCTGCCTCCTATTTCATTTACTCTTGTCCCTTGTGGAGCTCTGGTGTGTGTTGGAAAAGTCCTCCATTGCACAGCAAGTAATCCATGCTGATAAAAGTTCACTGTATGTTAATTTACCTAGAGAGGACATTACACAATATTCTCCATAGATAACTTAAAAACCAAGCATAAATAGGGTAACATTTCATAGTCAAAGTCCTCTACTAGGCTATAGGAACCCTGGAAAACAAAAGGAAAAAAAATCTTTGCAAACAACTTTCTCTTCTTTAAAAGCTATAAAATACAAATGCAGTTTAATTGTGTAAAGAAATGGAACACTGTAGTCAACAAAAGCAATGAATAAAAAATACAAACTTTTATGTCTGACATCCTATGTGTAGTAATTAATATGGAATATGAAAAGATGTAATAACTGTCAGAGTAGAGACATAAGGCCTGATTTTAGAAGGTGAAATGCATCCAGGTCATTAAACCTTCTGGAAATTGTTAGCAATTCTGAAATGTAGGTGTTCAGATAAACATGGCTGAGAGAAGAAAGTCAAGATTTAGCTCAGAGGCTATAGATTAGTGAGTGACTGTCAAGCAAAAGCACACAATTAACTGTACTTTTGGGGTCTGTCCAGACCTGTTCCTACTTAAGCTTTTGCCAATGACCTGAGTAGACACAAACCCGCATTAAGACCACAAGTGGCATGGAGGTGACAGGGACTTTCACATACATTGGGAAACAAGACTGATATCAAAAATCGCAATAGCAGACTGGAGAAAAATATAATGAAATGGAATAAAGCCCAGTGGAAAGTGCTCAATTTAAGAATCATTGACTGCACAGTGTAACATGGAATGAAGAATCAGAAGTGGATTTACTTCTTCAGGAGAGGACATGGAAGATTAAATCATGAACTGCATATGAGATTCATGGAAAAACAGTTCCAGCATGAAGAACAGAGTCGGACAATCATCTTCAAAACTGTTGTAGGGGAGAAAATACCCTTCTCTCCAGCCCATGATGGCTGTGACAGGAAGAAATGTGCTTAAAACGAATTGAGAGACAGACATAGTAGGTGTCAGAAAAATATCCAAATGGTAAAAGGCCTGGAAAGACTGGAAAAAAATCTGCACTGAATTGTGAAGTCTCCAGCACTGAAGTCTATAAAACTGGACTAAAGACATAATTTTACATGTCACTGGAACTGTTTTCTTGGACAGGTCCAGATGGAGTAAAAAAGCCATTTTAACCAATCCTGCTTATCCTGCTTTTGATTTCATGTTGGAACAGAGGTGTACAAAGAATTCCTTCCCTCTGCCCACACCCCAACCCACCTCCCACCCCCCATCCCCGAATATCAACAACTAAAGGACCCTGAAAATAGAGAAACACTTCCATTTTAAGTTCTATGAATTTGGGGTAATGCCTAGGTCTTCTGTTCTTTAATCAAATCTCTCTCTTAATCTACTTATATTAGTCTACAGTTAGACGTTACTTGAAGGTTCAAATGCTGATACTGGTCTAAAATTTCAATTTACAAGGTTTATATGATTGGATGAGTCACTTCATCTGCATAAACATAACATTGAATGCAGACAAATGCAGTGTTATATAAGGTCTAAATTTCTGCTGGATTCTGACTAGATAGAGGCTGAAAAACGGATTCATAAAAGTTTTATAGCCATTGGTTCTAACATTACTGAGTCCGGCACATTTAAATTTTGATTTAAAAGAATGAGACCAGATTAACATCCTGTGCAGCTGCACTCACTCCACTGAAATTACACCAAGGATAAAGTTGGCCCAACATTGTTTGAGCAGCCCCTAATGAAGGTTCCCTCAGCTACCAGGAGAACTGGGAGGGGAAGAGGGGGAAAGAACAGATGTTGACTCATTATTCTTTGGGGACTTGTTTGTTTTTCATGACATCAAACAATTATGGAGAATTCAGCTGTTGTTAAGGCAGCTTTATTTTAACTGAATATATAATTACATAGGAATGTTTCTTTGGAGTGGCATTGCTCTTTGAGAAAATAATAAAAATCTACAGGATGGTGGAAGCACATTTAATAGGTAATGCTTTCTGTTAACACAGCACCTCCACATAAATGAGCAAGAGACTTATTTTTTTTAAAAAAAAATGGAATTAATTCTCTTTTTTTTTTTTTTTTAACATGGATAGGATTGTGACAGCAAGTCTTTGGACTTCTGCTGGCATGGAATCCTACATATGTGCCACTGACACATAAAAACTACCTTTGTGATCCTTTTACAATCAACTCCTCTCCTGGATCCCTGCCAGATCTCTGCAAGTGTTTGATGTTTCATCCATACCCTTGGGGAATAACTCTCATTCACATTACGGCTACTTTACATCATTGTAGCATTATAAGGGTCCTTTAAAATATCACTCATCGTGACACTTTCCTGTGCCTGTATGGTGAAAAATAGCCTTAGTGCACATGAGAAGTAAATTTTAAATACTAAGGAGGAACTTTTCCCACACATTCATGGCTAGACCTGGGAGGTGTCTACTCTACCACATGCAAAGTGGAATGTTCCTTCACAAATATGGGGCAAACTGATAATGCGGTAGTGTTCACAGTATGCCCCCTCAGTGGAAGTAGATGGGCTACTTCACTCACCCTAAAAATGATCAAATTAATGCAAAAGATCATCTAATATGTGAATAGCATCACTGCACAGATTTCCATGAAAAGATGCAAGGTTCTTTTCAACAGAGAAGAGTAAGAACAGAAGTATTTTGTGGGCAGTCTTCTTGGGAAAAAAAGAAGAAAAGTAAACAGAAAAGTTAAAAGAAAAGAAAACTGAAAATAAAATGAAAATGGAAACAAAAGAAGAAAGCAATTATGTCAAGTTGAATTTAAGTTTACAGTTTTCTTTGGAGACTATCTGCTACTAGTTAATCTTCTACAGACAGGGACCAACTGACCGGCTTGAGGTCTTTCCTCCTGCAGAGGATACTTGCCTGAAGGGTAAGAGTCTCGTGAAGCTTGCATTGATGAAAGCATTGTCAAACCTGACACAATTTTTACCTACAGCATGTGCATAAGAGGTCATGGTAACAGACTGAAGATTCTGGCTGTTTTGCTGTTCCTGACAATATTTTATGTCATTCTTTTAATATAGCTATCTTTTTGTTATAAGCAGTTTATAAACAGTAATAATTGCAAGATGTTACTACCTAAACATTGCCTTCAGGCTTTGTTACTGATGAGACTCTTGAAAGTTCACTGGAGTCCAAAATAATGTTAAAAAAACCCAAACAACCAAAAAGACGCTATCAGAGACCGTGATGGATAAAAAGAAGTACAATTTTTCCCACAGCTTATTTTTTCTTTAGTGTTGCTGACTAAAACAGAGCAGAGATCTTTGTCTCTAAGGACATGGTAACTTTGTGTGACATGAAGTTATTAAAGCAAAACCAGGTATGCATGCCTTGAAATCATTCTCTGAAAGGGAAGCATGTATCTTCAAGAAACTAGATTCCCAAAATGTTATAGATACTTGCTTCTAATAGTCTGGTTAAGTTATGGCATGATGAGAAATCGATCCTGTGAAAAAAGGGTACTGTTTCCCAATAGGAAAGGCTGCCCAGCTGTTCAGACATACATGATAAGTAAAGCCAACCACTTGCTGGTGGCTGTGTTCCTCAGGCCCATAAAGAGAAGACCTTTGGTAACTATACAGACATTATAAGAAAATGATGTCTAAAACCTGAGCTCAATGAAGTGCTGGAGTATGCTGTTTGATTAATCCCCTTGGTTCTTATACTGAGAGGGTATGGAATTTAGCATTTGGTTCTGCTGACTTCAACTTTTTAAAATACAGGTTCATTCTTATCTAAGGCACAAGCGCTAGTAATAATAAAGATAATAATGATTTTTGTGAGCAGTAGAACTAACTAGAACTAAGTTTTATTGGTCTTTGTGACCTACAAAAATGTTCTGCAGCACCAAATAAGTTGCAAGCTCTGACCAAAGCTTGGATTTCCTCTGGTGAATTCAGTGCCAATGTCTTTCCTCTGCAGAGTCCTTGTTATCTAATGAAGCTAGTAGTCAGGCTGCATTAATAGGTCTCTCTTCTCTTCTCAACCACTAATTACATGAACAAATGTAATATATATTTGATATTGTGGCTCTTTTTGTTCTGGAGAAAAACTGAGATAATTCAGTAATAGTTTAGATGAGCAACTGGTGAAGATTTGTATGTGCACATTTATCTGTCTATGTATCTGTCTACTTACCTCAAGTGTTTTGTGCATAACACTTGCAGGAAAGTGTAAGTGTTATTTATACTCACGCTGAAAAATTATCATACTGATCTCATACAGAGATATTTCTGGTATATACATTTTCTGGGATGAATGTCTAATTACAAATCCTGGTCCTTCGCCACTTGCTGAAATCCAAACCACACACAAAACATGTCTTTTTGAAGCTTTAATGTCTGGCATCTTGATTGTTACACATTGCAAACTAAATACCCTATAAGCATTTTCTGGGTAGGGCTGAAATCAGTTATGTTGTCCAGCCTAAATACATGCACAGTTAGCTATGTTCATATTTTCTTAATAATTTTCCTTGACTAAAAATATGATAGATGTAAGTGACAGACTAATGCATGTGGACTCAGGCAACTGCTGACTGACCATATTGTTATCACAATAGGTTGCAAAACAAATGATTAAAATGTAAAGTCATTTTGTCAGCTGTCAGTCACATTATTGCAGCCTCCATGATGAACTGAAGTTACAAAACTTTCAGGCTCTGTGAGAAGTTTAGAGTCAAAGCAAACTTGCAGAAAGTTGTTAAGCTAATGTCCCTTTCATCAGTGCCAATGCTTAACTAATGCCCCTGTATAATGTCAGGAAAAAACTGCTGGTATTGTGAGCTGATGTACTAACAAAATGCAAACTGAAAGTCCTCTTTCGTTTCAGCAATAAAGACCCTGTGGTACTCTTTATTATCTGGAAAGAGACTATGGCTGCTGTCAACAGCATATGATGGCCAAGTTGACCAAAATTTATGTCACACTACCTTTATAGTCAATGTAATAATAATGCCCTATTACCTTGCCTAATGGATGTTGTGCATTGTGGAAAAAAAGGTATTTATGCCAAATAACTCCTCGTATTTACCAGTTTTATTGCACATGAATTCTGTGTAAGCTTTCAGTCTTCAAATGGGGTCTCCAGAAATCAAAACATCTGAAAAAGCTCAGGTTTTACTTATATAAGCAAGTTGGATTGGATGGAACAATTGAGCCAATTAAGGGTTAAGCCTAATGTGTATCTTGGAGTTCTGGAGGCTTGTATAAGTTTTACTAACTTCTGCATTTAGCAAAGCAAGAGCTCAACAGTATTTCTCCCACACTTCCCTTCTCCTTTTTGTCTGTGCCTACAAGTTAAGTGCACAAATACAAGGCTTTTTCAGTATCTCCAACTCAGTTAGAAATGATAAATTACACCAGAAAAGTTGCTCTGGGAAACTTCTTAGCCTTGTTTGCAGATTCCAAAGAAGAAGTATCAAAAAATCTAAAGGCTCTTTTCACAGTGAGCCTTAAGCAATTTATTATATACATTTCCACATTTAGTTATGAGAATTACATACATGCATACCAGTTTAAATAATGTGACTTTCCACACATACCCAAATATTTGACCTCTGTGAATCGTTTGGATATTTGAGTCCACCATTCCAAGAAGGCAGCGAATATGCACACACTTTGGCAGAGTGTCCCTAGAGAAGTTCATTAATTACTTTTACCTTTAATTACTCTGCATACTTATCAAACAAATAAACATTGTTTATTTGACTAGGGCTTAAGTAAGCTTACAACAAACTTCAGATTTTTACCTGGTGTTTTTTTCCCCCCTTTCCCATCATTTGGATTAAAAGTCTTCTCTAGTTGATGTGATGCTTAAGGAAGATGCTAGAGCCTGTGCTTCACTCCTGCAGAAGTTAAACCCCAGGAAAACCTACAAAGCATTAGATTCCAAAGGCATTAGTGTTAATGCTAAGGACTAAGTGAAGCAAGGAACATGCTGAGCCCAACGAAAACACCAATTACCTCAACTGATAATAAAAGTAAAACAGTTTGTGGGAGTGAATGGAGCATTGTTGAAATCATAATGTCAGTGAAGTGGGGGAAAAGCCTGTTTTAGGATTGCTTGCTTCTAAGTAAAGAGTTTGCTCTTTGGATTTCTTAGGTTTCTGCTGATGTCTATGTTGTAATCTAAAGCCAAACAGGTAGATCAACAACAATGATTGCTTGTTATTGGAAATGAACATATTTCAGAAACCAGTATTAATAAAATTGCTGAAAGGCTCTCCAATCAGAGCTCAGGGGCTACAGAAATTTCCTTCATCAAAGACTAAAAAATAAAAACAGAAAAAAGTTTTGTCCATAATATGACATTAACATAATTTTGTATGTCTTTAGTACTGAATTCCACTTACAATTGCATGTACGTTGGATCTCCTGTAACCTAGTAATGCAAAACATGACATTAGTTACACTGGTGTGGATCAAAGAAACGTCCATGCCTCCCCTCCCACTTTTTGCTTCACAGATTTATTAAGTATGAGACAATTCAGTGTTCATTCTCAGATAACCCAATGGCTGACTCAACTGTATTTTTTTAATATTGGGGTTTTTTTCTCCATTTCCCCTGTTAACCATCTATTTGAATACTTCTAGAGTATATCCTTTCAGTCAGGGTATGCCTTCAGCATATGTTCCCTAGGCTTCCCCTCCACTTTTCTAGTGGTTTATTTCAAAGGACTTCTGTATTTATGTAGGACAGACAAACAGTGATCAGGACTTCGCATGTAATTTTTTCCACTTGTTCTCCTTTCCTCTTTAAACCCATTCCAAATCTTTGTACTGTGTTCTTAGTATGTATTCTGTCATTTTATTCCTGCACTGTTCACCTTTCTTCAAATACATCACGCTCCTGTAAATAATTCTCTGCAAGTTACTCACCAGCAGCCATCACTCTTTCAAGAATCAGCACTGCTATTTAAAACAATGCCTGAAAATAAAAGCACAATAAAGTGAAGCAGAGATAAATGTGGATTTGAAACAAATACCATATCTGACATAAAGAAAATATGAGAGGCATGACAGTGTGTTAGACAGCAAAGCAGGTAAATCTCTTTACCATGTGGCTATTCAAAGAGTAAATGTACAACTTCATAGCAAATTCTTCCTTAAAAAAAAAAGCTGTTCCTATTGTTTATTAAATGTACTTCAGTGGAGGCTAGAGATCCAGGAGAGTCCTTATTCCCAAAGGCACAAGTGCTATTCAAATACACAGTACAGGACAGCTCTGTTCCAACAACAGGCTTCATATATTGCAACATGCAATTACCAAGGTGTTTTTGGCAAATACTGTAGACAATTATGTGTCTTTTTTAGTGTATCAGTGGTGAAACCTACCAGTAGTAGACACAGTTATGTTGTCATACACCTAAACAAGCATAAAGAGGTAGGGCTTGTCTAATCACAGTGCTTTCCATCGGTTTTCCTGCTATGTGTATTGCTCCTACTATCGAAAGGATCAATAGGTAAAAATGAGGCTGATACTGATCTTGACTGTATCTGTATAAAGCGGGAGGAGAGTTCATTTTGTTTCCAAAGTTCCTAGATCTATGCAACATGAACACAACCTGGAGCTGAGTCTTTTGAGGAATTTTGAGATAAGATGTTAGCATGGAATTTGCATCATTTTCCCCCCTTTAATTACAATGTGTGAAGGTCAGTAATACTATGTAGAAATGACAGTTGTAAAGGCAGAGGTGTGTTTACTAGCCTGAGTTACTCCCCTTTGTTTTGCCCGCTTCTGGATGCAGAATGTGAATGTATATTGAAATTATAGTCAGACCCCTGCATTGGAATGTCCTTCAGGCACAAAAATCTGCCTTTTACAGCAGCCCAAAGCACTTTCCTTCAACTTATTTGATTTTAAACTAATGGTAAAAATCTAAAGAGAGCCCCCTTTTGGTTTAAATCCCTCTCAGGCCTATATTGTGTTTCTGTCATAGGAGTGATTCTGAGAGGGACTAATTAAAAATCCAATGAATGTGTGAGGGTTAAACTCACAGGCTCTGCTCATTAACAGTTGCTCACCTAAGAATATTTTAAGGCTTTCCTGTGATGGGAAAGAAAGGAATAAAACTAGACAACACTTAAAACCTCACATTTTATTACACAAACACACATTTATGTTGTATTAACTAGGCCTGCAGTGATGACAATATCTAATTTAACAAGAAGATTCCTCCCCTTCCCCTGTGTTTCTTCTTGGAAAATAACAAAAGAAAACAAAAAAATCACTAATGAACACCCCTTCCCCCAAGAAATAAGGAAAATCAGAACCATTTTGTTAATTGTCTTTTTCCTGCTGTTTCCATGGCAATACTGGCTACTAGACTTTGCTGCAGAGTGACAGTCCAACAATTCACACACTACACCCTTTCAGGCACAATGAATGGCTGTGAAAGAGGCAGAACAGGCACTATTCAGGAAACATGTGATAGCTACTCAATGCACTACCTTTCATCCACATTTTCCAAATTGCAGTTAATTTAATTCTAAACAAATGGCTAAGGGGTACAAATGAGGATTAAAAGGAAAAGAACATCTTGAGCTCTAATGGGGACGGTTTGTGTGAAGAACAATATAGCACTTTCTTCTGATGCCAAGGCTGCCGAATATAAAGATGCACTTTCCCTCTTCTTCTGAGGCCTTAATTTATACTCTATATCAATAGTGAAATAAACGTGGCAGTTTTTGTGGGTTTTGTTGTTTTGGTCTTTGGTGGTGGTTTTTTTTTTTACAATTTATGTAGATTTTGGCTTTCCATTTGGAAACATTTTTGTTACATGGAGATGTAATCCTGATTTTCTTTAAATGAAGAAGAAACCTCCTGTATTTTTCAAGCAAGACAGCCATCTTGACCAGGCCTCTCATTCGATCTGTCTCTGAAGTTATTAAGTCCCATAGAAAAAGCCATGACAAATACTTTCAGGTCACCTTAAGAAACAACGGACCTTTTGAGAATGTCAGTGCCCGGAAGGAAATTATTATTCACATTAGATTTAATGACAGTGAGACCTTTTTTTCATGTGATTCTTTTTATGTTGACATATATGAACATCTTGAATTTTGCCATATTCAGTTAAGCATGAGGCAAGATGCTTAAAAAGCTTCCATATTTGGTAATTTATAACATGACATCATAAGCATCGACAATGTGTCAGATCTGCTAATATTTTCACTTTCTGTGCTAATGCAGTTTATGTTGAGAATGCAGATGTTGTAAAGGGAAATACAGCAGAACAGCAAAATAGCTTTAAAGCTAAATTGCTTTTCACTGAATTTTCCTTTTTCTATCTTAAAAATTGAAAGTTAAAACCAACAATCTATGTGAAATACTTCCTACTCAGGAGAAATATTGTAGCCGTATTTTTGTCCAAGTGATGTATGCAAAATGGCCGTTTAGACATAATTACTATCGATATCAATTTTTACTATATTTATTTATTCTCCAGTTAAGAAGACTTCAGCTTTTAATAATTTCTTACACGGAGTTACTAGACATGCCATTTTTAATCTGTCTAAACCAGCATTTGTATTGTATTGCCAATAAACAAAAGAACAAAAATAACTTGTGAACAGTTTTCAGGCTTTGCTGATAATCGTGTTTTGCTGATAATTGTGTTTTGCCTTGCAAATATTTTCTATTATTAGGTTTAGGTAATCATACTTACAGATTTGGTTACCTGTTATCTGCAAATAATATTTTCAGATGGGATGAACCATTCCTCGCCAGGGCCTCAGAAAGAGCAGCACTGCTTTGCAATATACCTAATATGACACCAATCTGTCATATTTTTAAACTATGAAGAAAAGCTGAAGACTTTTAATGAACAATTTTGAATGCAAAGTAGTGGGTTTAAAACTTAGTTAGCAAATACATATTTTTTTTTTACTTTTTTTTTCTTTTTTCTTTGGTAGCAGGATCAAACTTTTAACAACAGTGTTAAAGCATTTTCAAAAATCCTGTTGAAATCAATTTTTGGTCATTTGTGATAAGTACTCAATTATTAATTACTTTTTTTTTTAATATGAAGTGACAGAATATCAGTATAAAATGTACTTACTTATGGGCAATAAAGTTAAATGAGCTTGGGTACCAAACAAATGTTTTCAGAGATCTAAATGCTTTTAAAAAATGTTAAATCAGGTCTTATAGTTCTATATGAACACTAGTAAGGTAGACTGATTAATCAATATTCAAAATAAATCAATGAATGGTATGTCAAAACTTCTTGGGTAGCATTGCATTGCTGTTTTTAACACAGGATGCGTTTTTCAAAAGTTTCACTTTGCTTTGCAGCTCCCCAACACTCAGTCTTTTAAGGGGTGATAGCATACTTAAACACCTGCTGTGGTTTAAGAAACTTTAGTAAGTTCAGTTCAAAATCTCCCTCACAAAGAGATATTACCTCTTTGCTTTACAGTCTGCACTGGTTTGGGTTTATTATTATGCAGTGTTCAAACTACAGGAGGGCAAGTGGAGTAAAGACAAAATTGCACACTTCTCTTAACGTTACAAAGACAAATTTTGTATTGAAACAGGTACCAGAACAGTAGTATAGTCTTATGCAATTATATGTGGTTGTCTATGCCAGAAAGTGGCTATGGTATGCCTTTCAGGATTATTTTAGAGCATGTAGTCCAGATTTTAGCACGTACATTGCTGAAAAGGGACAGAGATAAGCACACAGGTAAGAGATAACCATGTCAGAGCCTGGAGGCCTAACACCTTTGGACTAGTCTGGATAGATGTCTGTCTATGAGCTTGTGATAAACATGTTCTTATGGAAGGCTGATGCTGATATAGTTAGACAATGGAAACAGCTGTATCTAGATTTCCCATGGACTACCTCATCCAAATAGCTAGTGGAAAGCATTTCTTCATGGCTTCCCTGCCTCATCCACAAGCTTCGGGTGCCCAGAGGATGGACATCCAGGGCTCTGCTTAGATGACTTCTCCACGCAATCCCTTGAAAGGAGAATACTGAAGATATTTTCTTCAGTTTCAGCTCCTTTATCCAAGAAAATTCAAAACTTCAGAACAAAATTCAGACAAAGATTTTCATTCTCTTTCACTGACGCCACCAAAACTCCAGTCACTATGAAATGCAAAAAAAAAAAAAAAAAAAAAAAAAAAAAATTAGCCTCTTTCTCCTCAGACCTCGGTTCAATTCTCAAATGTTAGCTAAATCTTTGAAGTTTAGGGCCTTTCAGAGAAGGATTCACTGAGCTTGTAATGAAACCTGAAAGTGGGTATTATCAGGCTTTTGATTTTTTTTGCCAGAAAAAGCATGCATTCCTGTATGATACATGTTGCAAAACTGGTTTTATAATATTAGAGTTTCATCATACATGAAGAAGTCTTTTCGCCTCTTTGATTTCTGCTGGAAATACCTGAGAAGGTAAAAATGGAAAAATTCAGAACCATTGTTCTCTTCAGCAAACAATGTTGCAGCTAGTGTTTCTCCAGAACAGCATGTTGATTTTCATAGTGAAAAAAAGAGGAAAAAAAACCAAGCAAAAGTAACAAATCTCTTAAGTAGGAAAGCTACTAAAACCATCACAACTAAAGCAATTGTCTAGAATTCTATCTACAAACCCTCCATGCTTTTGCTATATTTACATTAAAGTCACTGAAACACATTTACATGCCAATAAAACAGTGAACAGACAAAGATTTTTCTGCCTGTAGCAAAGTGCTGTATTCCAAATTTAGCTCCAAATTCTTTAGCAGATCAGGCCTCAGTACGTTTTACTAGACAATTTCGTTGCCTGACCCCAGGCTTTGGTTTCTGTTTTTCATTTCCACTATGAGTTGTTTACTCTTGATAGAATGACAGACATGCTTCCCTCTACAGGTCACAGATCTATCAGTGTACTGATCAGCCTGCCAGGAATATCATTACTGCAACCAACATGTTCATTGGCAAGTTAACATACCATTCATGTGAGAAACATTGGGCCAGTTGCACAGCTGATGTAAATCATCGTCGTGGAGCAACATTGATTTACAGCAGCTGAGAAGCTGATGCGTATCATCCGCTAGCCAAAACAACTCCAGTCATCCAGTGATTCCAGTATCCCTTTCCAAATGCGTATTCCCACACAGAACAGCAGTCTGTTGTCAGGTCATCCGGATGTACAATTGCTTATTGAATGTTCCCATTCCTGGAGTATCTTCTCTCCATTTACAAAACAAGTAGTATGATGCATATTAAAATAAGGAATTATGATTTATTTCTAAATACAGAAGCATTTTGTAAAGATGACCCATATGACCATGGAATAATTTTATTTTTAGTCCTATTTTTGATAGGAAAGTCATGAGAAAGCAGTATTGGTAGAAAATTGATGTTTATTTCTTCCCTCTTCCCCTTTTGTTTGGGCACACATATGTAGATTTGGGAATCTTTCACTGCAAAGCCCTCTATCATTCTCAGAGGGGTTTTTCCTGACTGACCTAAGCCTCATCCTGGTTCTAATATAAAACAGCTGAAAAACTTCCACTCTGAAGAAAAAAAATGGAAACAAGGCAGAAGGTATTGTCACTAGACACATATTTGCTGCTTGTAAAGCAGATATATAGCTCCCTAGGCCCACTTTAAAACCAAGGCCAAGATCTGACCTCAGTATTTTCCTCTCTGAGCAGATGCTTAGCTATGAATTCACTTGTCATTTAAGAAAGAAGCCCTTGATTTTTTTTTTTTCTCCTTCCTTTACCCTAATAATAAATGTTCCTTTAAAATGATTGCATTGACATTTTCTATGTAAAGATTTTCCTCTAGTGTCACTGGGAGCATAACACTTCATGAGATGGATTGTATGTAAAAACTGAAGCCATCGCTTTCCAATAACTTGAATTATTTTTCCAGAAGATTGCAGTTGATTCCTGTGCCATTTCTATGGGCAATTTCTCAAATGCAATGTTTCAATTTGGGAGTAAGTATTCCTATGTCCTCAGATCAAGACTGTAAGCCTGCTGTACAATGTCAGGAAGAGGTGGAGAGAGGAGCCAAATGGACTGACTGAAGAGAACCCTCTGCATGTTGTCTGTGCTACAGAACCAGTGAGAAATGCATGCAAGCAGAAGTTCAGGGACCGTGATAGGTCTGTGGTTCTGCATCTATGAAGATATGACATCACTCAGCTTTATGAAGATGGAGCTAGCTTCATACATAGTGTCCAAAACGCAGCAGGTTATCTGTTCAGCAACCTTCTCGTGATTTTCAGACTCTGAGTCACCACAAAGAATGACACACCACTGGTAGACCTTATTCATCAACTTTTTACCCACTACAGCTGTGTAAAACATTCACCGTGAAACAAGAAACCACCCATGACTCTTCTGGTTTCAGGTTTCCTTACAAATTCAAAACTTAAGTGAAAGTCATTGTGATAGGCTAATGTTTGTGAATCTGTTGAGAAAAATAGGCTGAGTTTCAATGATTTGAAGTGTGGGAAATGAATGGCTTTTCAAATGATACCAAATGTTATATGAATAGTAGATCTGGCTAATTCCGATTATTCAGTTTGGATTAGTCTGGAATTTAACGCTTGGTATAGCACACAGACACTAAATTTAAGAGAATACTGTCAGAAACTGCTGTAAAGCAAATATGTTAGATGTAATGCAGTAGGTGTTTCAGTAAAGAAAGGTACAGGAAACTAAAATACAAAATCTTTAATATGGATTTATAGAGGATTTGGGAAAAAAAAAAAAAATGCAAAGTGGATATAGTGAGCAGACCTGATAGAGTAATGTAAATATGGAGTAAAAGTAAAAGATATCATCATGAAGAGAAATAAGTTTCAGATAAGACTGAAATATTAAATACAGTGAATTTAATAAATATGGACAGGTCTGGAGGCAGCAGCAGAGACAAGACTGAGCCAAAGCGGTTAGTTAGTAGTAATGAATATTTAATTTTTGTACTACAGAGCCTCTCAGAAAATTTTCTATGAAACCGTGAGCATTTTTCATAGCATAGGAGAATTAAATCATCATTTCTTGTAACATGCAGAGAAGCTACTTCCAATGTGAACGTACTGTTGTTGAAAATATTTCAGGTTTAAAATACAAGGACACTGCTTGTAAGACCAAGGGTCTAATTGTCCTGGTAAAATCATGTGATTGACTGCTGTAACCATATTGGATACCTCAGCATTGTAGACCCTTTTTCTAAAGATCAGGAATGAGGTCAGACTCATCTTTCAATGCAGGGTGTACCCGACTCTTCAGAATAAGGACAACTTCATCTAATGGATTTTCAGGGAGGATGTTACTATGGACATAAGGATTTAATTTGTCTAATTCTGAACTCTTTCCAGCATTACAGCTTATCTTGGCTTACAAACGGACTTTCAGAAAATACTGAGAAAGTCACAGCAGCTGTATCAAAGACTAGGAGGCTGCAGCTTCTTTTGCTGGTCTATGCAGAGGGGCTCCTGGATCTAGAAGGACTGCCGTGGCTAGTGTTCATTGCCTGAATGGCTGTGGTTGGGGTGACAAGTGCCGGTTTCCTTGGAACTGCTTGAAGGTGCATGTTCATTAAAATCTTAAGGTTTCAGTCAGAAAATACTTTGTCAGCTATCCATACAAGTACCAGTAGTTACTTTGCAGGATTTGTTGTTCACGTGCTTGAAATTTTGGGAGTCCCTGACAACAAACCAGATGTTTAGGTGAAGCGCAGGCTAGCACGGCCAAGCTAGATGACTCTCTGAGTGAAGCGGAGCTGCTTCGGTGCCTGGAGATGAGTCCTGGAGAAGTCCGACTGCTTCGGACAAATGATTACCCACAGCTGGCGAGCTCTTCCTACTGTTTTCAGTTTACTGCTAAGTAACAGGCTTAGGTTAAATAATTCTTGTGACAGGACCATTTCCACAAGGTAAGTGTAGTTAGGACACGTTAGGACCAGGAACTCTTGCAAATATTTTGGATTAAAAAAAATAATGTAAGCTCCTGGACCTTGGGTTTTGGTGCTGGCCAAATGTTTTTCAAGTGTGTGGTAAATTTGATTTCTTTTCCACCAAGGCATTCTATCACGGCAAATTTGATTTTCCCCTCTGTGTTACTGTGTGGTTTTAAAAGCGATCGGGAGGCTGAGCTGTAGGTTAGGCATACATCCTTGCGACGTGCTGCCAGCCCGGCATTCTGCCTCGCTGCCACCCGCAGCAGACAGCAGGCACTCCGCACCACCCAACCCCGCCAAGTAACAGAGCTTTCACGGACGGGCATTCGGCATTTCTGCCGCCGTGACGCCCGGCTGCGCTCGGCTGTTCCCTGCGAGGCACCGGTGACCCAGGCGGAGCGGCGGGTCGGGGCCGAGGCCGGTCGCTGTCCCCCGCGGCCCCACGTTCCGCCCGCGCCCGGGAGGCGGCGGCCGCTGTGGGCGCGTGGGCGCGGCGGGGCCGTGGGCGGGGCCGGGCGCGGCGCCGCGCTCGCGCAGGACGGCTCGAGGGCGACACCGCGTGGCGGCGGCGGGAGCAGCCCCGCGCGTGGCGGGGGGCGCCCATCGCGGAGCGCCGCCCGGCTCTGGAAAGACGTTCAGGCGGGCAGATGGGGAAGTAAGTAGTCCTTTGTGTTTAATCCAGGATTAAGGAAAACATCGGGGTTTTTCTCTCCCTATTTGTTGTCACTTATGTATTCATTTCTCTCTTTTTTGTCCCGTCCCCCCCCGCCCCCCGGCGTTCGCTGCGCCGCTAGCAGCAGCTTGCACCTGAAAAGGACGCCTGACCCTCTCTCCGTCTTTCTTTTATTATTTCCCTCCGCTCCTCAAGCTGGCAGAATAAAGACGTGCGAAGAGGGGACGCGGGTTTCGGCACAAAGCTGCGCGCAGCTGGAAGGCAGGGCCCGGCGCGCGCCCCGCGGTGCGGCACAGCTGTGCCCCGACGGCCGCCAGCCCCTCGCGCTGCCCACAGCTGCCCCGATGGCCGGAGGGGCGGGGGGGGCTGTGCTTCCTGCTCCGTCCTCTTCCCTCCAGATTTCCCTCTGCTACCTGCCTTGCGAGAAACCAGCCGTGCAGACTTTACGGGTCTCGTGGTCTTCCTTGGAGAGGCGTGTTAAAGTCATTACGGAACTGGAACTGAACCATGGCTTCAGCTGCTCTGTGGTACTTTAAAGTCTTGTAGCAGCTTGAAATCTCTACAGAAACAGACAGAGAAATCACTAAAGTATGGTGGTGTACATGCACCTCAGCTTATTTTTCTGTAGTCTGTGACTCTGACATATTACAAAATGCAACAGCACGAACTGACAAGGCTATTCTTTAGTTTCTATCTTTGTAGCATTACCTGTCTCGCATACTTTGTATGTACATCATCACCATCAGCCGTGTCTCCCAGAAGAAAGCCTTGTTGTCTTCACCACTTTTTACAAGACAGCGTGATAACCCAGACGCTGTTCTATTCCTCAACGGGAACAAGTACGTAAGTTTATTGCTGCAGTAAAAATAAGTGTAAATCGGCAGACTGGCTTGATTTTAATGTTTCATACTGAAAATTATCTTGAAAGCCCGTGCCTCAGTTGTTTCCATGTCCATGGGAAACTTGCCAAACGCTATATTGACTCTCCCACTCTCATTTGCATACATTAAAAAATATAGGCCAAACTTCTTCACTATGGAATAGAAACTGTGCTCACATACATCTCAAAGCAGGCTTGAGAGCAAGGATTTGGTACGTTCTTATCTTCTTTGACAGTTCCCCTAGAAGTTAATGTTCCGTTTGAACTGAAAAAGGTTTTTTACATAAACATCTACTGTTTGAGAAATTTACTGTTTAAACATGGAAAAACAAAGATGACTTTAGTCTTCCACTGGAAATTTTACAACTGTAAGAGAATAGTTTTCTTTTTAATTTCTTTGAAAAAAGGTCAAAACCCTCCCCATCTGAACATTTTCTGACTCTCGATACAGAAATCTTGGTGGCTGCCTTTCAGTGTTAAATGGTATGTTGTGTATAAAATCAGTTCTAATTTATTCTAAGCCTTTTGAGTTATGTGCAAGGAAAAGACAGAAGTTTTCTGGTTTTGTAAGCAATGAGGTGCTTAGCTGATTTATTAAGCGAACCTGTATGTATTGCTGCTAACCCTTCTGGTTTTGTCATGAGTTTACGCTGCTTCTCTTAAGCAATAATCTCTTGGAACTGTGTAATTTCATGACACTCCACTATTTTTGTTAAAAATATTATATTTAGACATAATTCAAGTGTAAATTGTTTGTGAATATAAATTAAATTTATCTCTAAGGCTGAAAAAACCCAGACAAAAAGAGGAATGAAATATAATTCATATTTATTTTAACTACTGTATATTCAAACCTACCTTATGATTTTATTGGGTTTTATTCTTAGTTTTCAACCATTACAGTATTCTATATTTTAAAAAGTAAATAAAAAGTGGGAAGCACTCACTGTTACATTTCTAAATTAACTCTATGTAATTTTTAATTAAATAGGCTAAGCACATATAATTTATTGTTTTTCAAGACAAAACATCCCATCCAAAACACTAATCCTTCTTGAACCGTGCACTATCATTCCCCTCCACCCCACCCACAAAAAACCCTTGCAACTCAAAAAGAAACAAAACCAACACAAATCACTAGCTTCTAGTGGCATTATTGCAAAGTAAAAATATAAGTCAGAAGAAGCAATGTTTTAGTATGTGGTAATCTTATAAATGATAAAATTCCTTTCTTATCTTAAACAACTCAGTAGTGTAAATCAGTAAATAAATATCAGCTTTTCATTGACAAAGTATCTTCAAGAGAAGAAAAAACAGTGCAATTCATTGGAAATGTATACTATATATTTAGTGTGTTTTTTAAAAAAATTGAAGGCAAAGATGATCACTGAACCTTGACTAACACATTTGTAAGAGTGGTTTTGGTCAGACTATTAGAATTCCAGTCTCCGTTTAACACAGAGAAGGACTACAGCTGTTCCACGGTTTTGGTGAACACCATTGTCCAGCTTCACAGTCAGTAGTTACTATTTTCTCTGTGCTAGAAATATCAAGTCTTCCCATTGTCTGAGAAAAAATAAAACTATTTGTTGGTATAAATATTTTAGACTTTTTTGCCTACTTGCAAAGAAAACTGTCCAACTCTGAAGCATCTCTGGAAACCCAGGCTAAAACAAAGAGTAAACCTTTGGTCAACTTGAATTGTTGCAGTGATGGTTTTCTGTGATCACCCAAAGGCTAACCTGCAAACAGTTTTATGCTAACATTATCCCAAACATACAAAGACAAAATCTTCTCAAATACTTCGGCAAAAGCCCTGTAAGTCACAGAATGTGACACTATAGGAAACTTTAGATTCCTTACATCATTGAATGACGTATTATGTACCTGGCAGAAATCATAGAACATTTCATATAGCTCCATTCTTTGAAAGATATAGGAAGTCCAGTTAATCCTTCAAGGCAGAATTATTTATGTTGGATTTCAAACTGTGGTTCTCTAGTCAGAAACAAAATCAAGGCAACTTCTCCTACTTAAACAGGTACAACAGTGAAAATCAGAAACTGCAGTTCTGGGTGGATGTAAGTGATAATCTTGGTGTTGGCAATGATTTCTCAGGCCCTGAAGTCTGGAAAGGAGTAATTAACAGATGGGATATTTTACTACCAAGAGATGAGACCAAAATTATTTTCCACTGGATGAAAATTGCTCAAAGGGAATATTTTCAAAACAAGGCCTCCATGGATCTTGATTCCTATACCTAGAAGCGGAGAAGAATAATGCAATACTTGCCATTAGGGCAGGAACTCGATCTTATCAGGTGTCTGTGTAGCCTTAAGGATTAATGTAAACCAAAAAAGGATTAATAACGTCCATAGCTGGTCTCCTAGTTCTGTGAGTCACAAACTTTGAAGAGGTTTGCGTTCCCCTGCCCAGGCCAGGATAATCTTTCTTCTTGTGCTGTGTTAGCAGGTGAATTATCACACTCTGAATAGAAATCAAAATTAAACCCCCCCACACATTATATTCATCTCTGCCCTAGGAAACAAAAGCTGATTTCAAATGAAGATTACTATCAGTGTAAAAGCCTCAAAAACATATGGTTCTAAACTTTCCTTATTTTATTTCTTAACAGTTGAAAAGCTGAAAATATTTTAGTCTTACTGTAGGTCTTACACTAATGGTAATTTACCATTTAGTCATCCATTGCCAGGAAACATAGTGCTGTAGTCTTACTGGGTGACTGAAGTGGCTTTTACTGAACTGTAAGCATGACTAATTATTAGGAAAGTGGAGTGCACCATCAGAATTTGAGAGATTTATATTGTTTGAAACACACGTTTCCTATAATAACAAGAGTCCTGGTTTTGCATTTGTAGCCATATGAGGCAGAGAACCATAAAAAAAGGAAAAAAAAAAGAAAGGGGAATGTTTACTGGAAGAACTGTGTGCCTAATGAAAAAATCACTAAGGTTAGCAGTCCTGCAACTTCAGTAACTACTTAGTCATATAAGTGTGTGCTGAGCTACTCCTAGCCAGAGGACATAAAATGCTTTCTCAAGCTGCTATGTGCAATTTTAACTAATAAGGCCTCTCATATAGACAGGCAAACCTCAAAAGGTTCCAAGTTTGGACTCAGTTGCAGTAAGGACACATGCACATTTGAGTGATTATCTCCTTTTGTGTCTGCAAAACTGGACTGGAATCCTGAGAGGAGTAAGCTTTCTTCTCCTGGAATAATTCAGTATTTCTAGTCATGACTGCAAAGCAAACTCCCTTCTCTTGGGGTAATTCAGCACTTTGTTGTAACTGAAAATGCAGACACACAATTAAAAACCAAAAAGGGATATATACACACAGGAAAAAAAAATATTTCCTTCTGAAAGATTGCTGACACGTCTTTTATAATTCATTTATACCTAGTCTAAAAGCATAAATATTGTGGAAAATTAAAAGAAGCCTACAACTTGTATTTTCCAAAATGGCATATAAAGTTCATATATACCAGCATGTGCAATATGAAAAACAGAAATAAATTTAGATTTTAGGATGAAGAGGGGAGAAAAGAATTAGTTTGGTGTCTTTTTCAAGTATTCTCTTAATGTGTATCTCATAATTGAAATTAATTAAATTATGGAGGCCAGGAGACTCCTAAATAGGAACATACTTATTTGTTCTTTAAGAAAGAAAGGGTATTTTCCAAGTTTTTTTCATCACAATAATATAATTAATTGAATATTGCAAGGTTTAGACTATCATATAAATTTGACTTTAGCTACACTCAAGATTTCTAGGTGAAAAGTACTATCATGGTTTTATACAGGGAGAGAAAGAGATGCAGATATTCACAAACCCAGTGTGAACATAATATTATAGAAAAGCAGCACCAGCTACACACTAAACCACCTCTGATTAAAACTAGGTGACATACTACTGAGAGTCCTCTATGCAGTGACTTCTGTCTAGCAAAAACAAAAAAGTAGATCTGTATACTGCCTGTTTAAAAAATACATTATTTGTTTCAGAAAAAGCAAAGGAAAATAATGTTTGATGATAGTTTTACTGAAACCTGTAAGATCCAAGCTTATTGATCTAATTGATAGCAGTTACCTAAGTCGTGAAACTCAAGAATGGGACCCTCCAAAATCCCTGTGTCCATGGTGCAAAGGGAGGTGAAAAGTCTCTCTCAACAGGCTCTTACTTTTCTCCTTTCATCAAGGAAAAAGTCAAATGTCAGTATTGCTATAATGTAGGTGTGCCGGGAAAGTGCCTAAATTCATGATTAGAAAGAGTCAAGCCCAGGGTAGTTTTGTATCAGCATTGATTTACGACAGTTGTAAACTGTGGAGGCTGTTTCACATATACAGAGTTTGAGAGGGCATTCTGCATATGTAAAATAATCAATTGTAGTTGTATATGACTATAATGTTTGCTCTATTTGAATGTATGCCAGCATATTTGTATCTGGTTGAGTAAACCTATTGCAAAAGAAATTTGGTGTTCCTGCTTTAGAACTGAATGCGTGTAAACTGCACCACTCAACATGGGTGCTTTTTTCCTTTGCCTTTTTGTGAGATATAGGTGCTTCAGGAGGGGTGCTTATGAAAAATGTATCCACAAAAGATAAAAATCTGTCAGCTTGTGACCTCAGTGATGCTTACACAACCTCTACCTAAGTCCTGAGACTGTTGCACCACTCAAACAGCAAATATAATGAGGTGGGCCAAATGATTTGGAAGACATTTCAAAACATTTGCACAAAGTTGCAAAGCCCGAACAAAGTCTTTTGTGGTTAAAGCTTGAAAAATCTTTTCAGGATAGCAATATTCTGTGAGGACTTGAGGACAAATGGCTCAGAGCTGATGCAAAACAGGCTGGGGAACTGGTAGATGTAAAAAAGAAAGGGTGGTAGGATCAATGCTGCACACCAGGAAAATCATCTTTGCAGAGTCATCCCAGATTGGTATGCAGAGGCAGAGCCCCTGTGAATATCCGAGGGAAAACACTAAGCTAACTGAGAACCTGGGTGAAAATTTTGGTTGGTAGAGAGGACATGAAATGCTGTGCCTTTGAGAAGTTGTGAAAGAACAAATATTTGAAAATTAAGCATACCTCTTGCAGGATAGTTCATTACTGTTTAGCATAATCAAGCAGAAGTGAGTCAGAGTGAGGGCTGGGAGAAAGACTTTTTTAGCCCTGCTGTGCCTGAGCTGATATTTAAACAGCTGGGATGAGGTATCGGAGACAGCCTGAGACTTTACACTGAACAGGAGGCAGTCTGAATGAGAGACGTATCTCTACAGATTGTCAGCACAGAGATGGAAACTGAATTTCTACATTCTTTCCAAAATAGTCCAAGGAGGTGTGTAGCAAAAGGAAGAGTCCCATGCAGCAGTTTGTAGTGAAAGGTGGAGGGAGGAATTAAGGCATTCAAGGCTCACATAGAATCATTTGAATCATAGACTGGGACACCGTGGAGAACAATGTTAAGGATATCACGATCCAACAAGATTTTTTGGAAGAAAAACATGTGTCAAGGTCACCAAAGTCTAAAGGAAGGTGTGAATTCAGTATCAGTTTGTGAGGTTTGGGTACGAAAGCTTGGTTAGTTTGGGAAAAACTGATGCAGTGGAATATATAAAGAACAGGAATTGAGTTACTTTTAATTTCCTCTGGCAGGAAGAAATGGAGAAAGGAACAGCTAGGAAGGAAAGAGGGACAGCAAGATTTTTGGCAGCAGAAAGTTGTTGAGCTTATTTGTAATGTAAAGCTGAAGTCACAGAGGCAAGGGGGCCTCCCTGGGGCTTGGAGAGAGCCACTCTCTGCTCTTGTCTCAGGGATGAAGAAGAAAGTGAGCTGGTCACTAGCACTTAGGCAGATGCTGAGACAGAAAGAGCTTTTTGATGTCTGTATAGGAAAGACATGCTTTTTCTGTGACAGTTCTGCGAGAAGAAAAACTAAAAATGAAATTAGAAAACAAAGATATCTCCAAAGAAGTCTCCAAATAAAAAATAAATAAAAAAAATATCCAAAATGTGATGCACAGATTTGGGGAGAAAATTGAAAATGGCAGGTGGGTCGTTATATTATATACACCTCTCAGTGGAACACCACAGGATATGTACCCTACATGAAATCGGCCTGAGCAGCCTGGATGTTCATTTAGAGTCTGGAAGTGCCGCCGATCCAGACCCTGAAAGTTTTGAACACGCTTGGGGAACCACTTTCAAGAGCAACTCTGTCAATTCTGTGAACGCTATATATACACCAAAAAATGAAAAATAGGTTTCTGGATGGCACGAGAAAAGTATGAAAAAGAAATAAAGTCTACAGCTGTTTCTTATTTAACACTATCTTTAGGACTTTTTATAAGCTGTAAAATATAACATGCCGACATTAAGTCATTTATAATTAAGCTTTTATTTCAAGATTCCTTTAAAAATGTAGACATAAAAATTCTTACACGAAAGATGAATAATAGGCTTTTTATAAGCCTTGCTGACATAAAGTAATTTTGAGGTGTAAGGGCAAACTATTTTAAGGACCAAAAGAACCCATGGATGCTTCTAAAGTTCAGTATCATGGCAATTTTTTGAAATAGCATAGAAAACATTTCTGAGTGTAAATTTGCACGAATTACTTGAAGTTACTGAAATTACAAGAAACCACAGCAGTGAAAGGCCTAGTTCTATACCTTTACAATACCTTCATTACTCCTTCAACTTTCAAAGGAAAAAGCATCTTCTACTCTAAGATGTGGCTTCTGAACATTTCAAGGGCACTTGTTTCTTTTCAAGCATCTGTTTCTTTTAGAAGGGTGAAATTTGCCTTTGCAATTATATTGGAGGATAAAATTTATCTTCAACTGAAGACTCATTGCTCCAGCATAATATTGGGTACCTACAAAACATAAGAGTTTTTGGCTCACTTCACATATTAGTTCCAAGATAAAATCCAGCCTCTACAGAAGCATTTTTATCCTGTAATTTGAAACCTCAAATTTTATAGTTTTTATCTGGCAGAAGTTTAACTGAAATTGGACTCTGAAATTCCCACATATCTCATTACAAGGAACTCATTTTGTTCTGAACAAGAAATAAATTAAGAATAACCATTACTGTAAGACTTGCACTGATGTCACCCAGTTCCATTGTAAACCTTTAATTTCTGACTCAAAGCTGTCTCTGTCAAATCCAAAGACTGACCTGCTTTTTAAGACTTCCAAATGTAACAAGACTACTTTCTAAGGTATTCTTTGCATCTTCTCTTTCTTTAGACTTTTTTTATAGATCATGTGAATTTCCTAAAAAATAAGATCAATTATCCAAACTACACACCTGGAACAAAACCATGAAACTTATCATTTAGGGATAAACCATCTTTATAGTTCAGACATGAATCCCAGATGCAAATGCAGAAAGCAAACTCGGATTTTACTTGAAAGCTCTCTTTTTCCATTTCTGCTACCCTTAAAATACCTACATGTGTACGTGTGTGTATGTAAGCAGAGGAAAAGATATAAAACAAGTTACTTCAGTGGTCTGCATGATTCTGTATTTCCAAAATTCCTTTTCCTTCACTTATTTGTGAGTTACAATAGGCAAAAGAAGTATGTAGATATATTTGGGACTGTCCAAGTGTAGGAATTTTTATTTTTTTTTTCAATGTGCGGGTTTTTTTAGCCTTAACTAACAAGTTATTCAAGGCGGTGTGGGAGGTGGAGGTAATTCCTGATTTTAACACAGAATTCGCATACAAACCCACTATTTTCCTGTGTTTCTGTAAGCCATATGTTACAGGGGATGATTCCTGTCCAGAGCATATGTTACAAAATGAAACTATTTTAAAATGTCAGACACAGCCTATTGATACAGACCACACATATATCAAAATTAGATAATTCGCTGGTGATATCTAGTAACAAAATGGGTGAAAAAAAATCCTTTTTCTGCCTTTAGTCAGTCACACATAAGGAATTTATTGTTTTCATTTACGTTTTTCTCTTTTGGAAAGAGGAAGAGTTAAACACAGATTCTCCTCTGGGAGCAGTCTGTTTATTCCAGCAGACATCAGATTGAAATCAATGTTCCCCACTACAGATCTGACCCTCAGGTTTGTGTTTTATAGGGAAAAGCAACATCCATTTGAATTACTATACAACTTCAGGGTTTGAGCTGGATTCACCTTTCTCAGGCCATGCCTCCCCAGCTGGGCACTGTCAGATTCAAGCTTTTAGTAGAACTAATTAGCTCAATCACAGCATGAGCTAATGCAACTGGATGGACTTCAAATTGGAGCTACCTCACACCCATCTGTCTTGAAGAGCGAGCAGAGGACTGCGCTTTGCCTGCGTGTCGCCTTGCCTTAAGCCTCTAGCATGTTTGCGTCCAGCTTCACACTCCAATTCATAGCGTGAAACGAGAAGTGTAAAAGTCTAAGCAGGCTACAAAGCTATACAAGTATTTTGGTTCTGCTTAGGTGGAACAGCGCTCGCCCTCCGATGGACCACTTCCCACTTTTTGGTTTAGATTAATTGAAAGTACGAACTTTGGCCAGTCTCATAACTGCGTTGCGCAGCCAGTGCCTAGATTTGTATGTAGTTCTCAAAAACTATGTGGTATGAACTGGGAGACACAACAGGTTTATTGCAAGCAGAGGACAATGGTAATGATGTGCCTTAAGCTACAGAAAAATTTCAATGCGTGTTAATATTCAAGTGGCTAGGACTAAATCCAAAGCAAGTATTTGCAGCTGTACTAATGACTGGATAGCAGTTCTACACTGAACTAGTAATTATACCGCCAGGGGCTTTATACTCAGGAGGGTCAGTCAGAAGTAGCAAACACAGCTAAAATGAGGAGCATAATCAGCTGCTCTTGAGGAAGAGGAGGAAAATCAAGAATCACTGGCTTTTAGAGCTAAACTTCTAGCTCTCTTGGTTATTGTGGGGTCTTTTTTTTATGCGCGTGGAAATATGTCATGGAAATACAGCAAGGAGGAAGGGAGCAAGGACAAAACAAGCAACCTGACCTCCACCAAGGACTGTAAGCTTCCCACCACCTTGTGAATGTGTGCAGGGCTGACCACACTGGGAATGTGCTGACTTCACTTACTGTCCCTCATCAATGTAATGTGGATCACTGATGTTCCCTCCACATTTGTAAAGGTCTCCCGGAAAGGAGATCAGTAACTTCCCAAAAGGAGCATAACGCTCTCTGAAAAACAGCTGCACTTCTAAGTAGAAGTTATTTGAGATTTAATTGAGATTTCTAAAATTCTCTGGAGTCTTCAAACTATAAGCACAGCTTACACTGTAAATAACAACACTTTGTCTGAAAGCTCCAGTTGGGCTCTTCCTCCTCCTCCTCTCTCAGGGCCATATTGCTGTGCAAACAGCAACACTTGCCATGGCTTGTGGTCCCATGAAAAGCAGCGAGCTTGTCATTCTAATAGCCATGTTGCTGCAACAAGCAACTCGCTGGAGTTGCACAACCAAGACCGCAGCTCTGCCGGAGGCTTGTTGTTTCCATCCCTCCCCCTTCCCTTCCATGAGTGGCCGGGCTGCAATCTGAGACAAATAGTTGCACTGTGTCTGCTCGCTGCATGAGACGAGGTGAGCTGGGGAATGGTCGCTGCCAGGTTCCAGATTGATGGTGTGTTGAAACCCCAGAGCAAGATACGTTGGCAGCAAAGTGATCCTCCATGGGGAATCCGGCAGAATATGCTTTCCAGATTTCTGGGCCAGCTTCCAACTTCTCACTCCTATGTAAGCAACAGCTATCCCTCATGAGGGAGAAGAAGGGCCCTTGCACTTGCTGCTGATGACTGCCCTAATAAATGTGTTTAACATATGTATGTTTATAAAGCAGCCATAGGGAAGCAATTTGACTACCTCTTTCCACATATATCTTCCTCCTGCCTGCCTGAGGGCTGGCATGATGCCAGCTTGAAGACAATGCAGTATAAACTTGACAGCCACCTATCCATGCACATGGTCACAGAGAACACTATTCCTTTGAGATTATTCCTCCTATGCTAACCACGCTGCCAAAGGAAATTACAATACACTTTCCGTTTTATAATACAGATAATCAACATTATAATATTCATGTTATCTCTGAATATTAGAATTTTCTTAGTCTCCAGAGCAACTGAGCTATTGTGACTGTATTGTCCACCATGGGTCTGAATTAGTAACCCAGACCTAGCTTTGACATTAATGTCATGCAAGCTCTCAAAAGCCTCAGTTTATAGTTACGTTTCTCAGGATGACTCTGCATAGGTAATGCTCTGTGCAACAGAATATAAATTCCTGTGTGTCTCTGAAGCACCTTTTACCAAGGGTAATTCTCACTTCCTCCAAAGTCTGTAGTGATTTCACCAAGTTATGACAACTGCCTGCACTGGGTATTGCCCTCTGAATAATTGCCTTGTAAAATCTAAAAGAAAAAAAAAAAAAAAAGTATGTATCTTACATTAGTGGAAAATAAATTAGCTGCCCTGTAACTGGAACATGATGTTTTTGCATAGGCGTTTGGGGTGCCCTGATTAAGGAAGACAGGTATACCCTAACTATAGTGATTAAAGCGTCCAGCCTGTGCTACAGTTATCAGAGAGATACAGACATCTCCAAAGGCTGAACTATTCCTCTTCAGAGACAAGTTCTGGGAGGAAATCTTTTCCATTGACTATTGTTATAGTTTAACCCCAGCTGGTAACTATGAACCACACAGCCACTCGCTCACTTCCCCCCACCCTGAGGGATGGAGAAAAGAATCGGAAAGGAATGTAAAACTTGAAGGTTGAGATAAGAACAATTTAATAATTGAAATGAAATATAATAAAACAATAATATTTATAACAGTTATAAAGAAAAGGAGGAAGAATGGGACAAGAATGAAATCCAAAGGGAAGGGATAAAAGAAGACAAGTGATGCACAATATGATTACTCACCACCAGCTGACTGATGCCCGACTAGTCCCTGAGCAGTGATCAGCCAGCCCCGGCCAACTCCCCCCAGTTTATATACTGAGCATGACATCGTATGGTATGGAATATCCCTTTGGCTAGTTCAGGTCAGCTGTCCTGGCTGTGCCCCCTCCCAATATCTTGTGCCCCTCCAGCCCTCTTCACTGGCAGGGCCTGTGAAACTGAAAAGACCTTGACTTAGTATAAATGTAACTTAGCAAAACCTAAAAACATCAGTGTGTTATCGGCATTGCTCTCACACCAAATCCAAAACGCAGTACTGTACCAGCTACTAAGGAAATTAACTTTACCCCAGCTGAAACCAGGACAGCTATATAGGCAGCCTGAACAACTGACTAACACTGGAGTCCTGAGTTTTAGACAAGTAAAATCGGATGAGACTAATTCAACCCTAGAGCTCTACTACATTTATAAGACTAGCCTAAATTTAGCCAATCTCAATAAATCCTACTTAAAAAAGAATATTTCTATTCTTCACCGTAGGAGCTCTTAGGATGAGCTCACAGGTAGCTCCAGGGTTGAGTAATGAGACTGCATCATAAGAAAGAGTTCTAAGATCAGCCTACTTCTTTAAAGAATTACTTGCCTGAGCCTGCTTGCCACTGTTACATGAATTTGTCATATTCCATTACCAGTACTGATGACACTGTATTGGAAAACAGCCCCACCAAATATGTCACTGGGATATGTGACTGGAAAATAAAGAAAACCAAAATCAAAGCTGGAATTTTGGTCTTGGATCATCTTATGTGCACACTGAGAGACTTGTAGACTAGCTTAGCCAGGAAAAGGTGACAACAAAAAACATCTCCTGGTACACAGCAGTATTCTGCTCTAAGGAAAGAGGCAAAATATTACCCAATAGACTGTGGAGATACTTCTCAGTTCCAGGGTGCAAGTACCACACTGAATGTATATTCACGTATTATTATAAATAATTTTATATTAATGATTTATATGATTAATATATTAATTTATATTAATATTTATATAATTAATATAAATCGGGTATCATTATAAATCCCATTAAAAAAATGGGATAACATTTTTTTCCCCCTCAAATACATGAGTTAAATCCTGAGCCTATCTCATGTATTGACAGTATGGTGGTCTTAAGACCAACTGTGCTGTAGGTGAATTAAGATAGTGTTTTCTTACAGTTCTTGTAAGGGAAGGGACATCTGCAAGGCAAGATGCGTATGTCTTTCCAGAAATGCGTAATGATACCTCTACCAACAAATGGGTACTCATACTGCAAGTTCAACAGGAGATACCAATAAGCTTTGAGAAATGGCCAGCCATGTCAGATTTATCCAAGGAGCATTTACCTTGCTTTTCTTCCTCTGACCTCTGGTTCCCCATTTTCATGAACTCTAGTGTTCACCACCTATGATGGGGGATATATACTTCTTCCCCCCTGGGGTTTCAAGTTATAATTTAGAAACTATTGCCTTCCTTTTCAAAGTATGCGGGAGTGAAAAAGTTCCTACAGAGGTTGATTGACCTTTGGGAATACTTAGGAAAACAACTGTCAATGAAATGAGGAAGCTATTATAGGTTAGACATGAAGCTTTATCCAGTTGTTCAAATTCCTGTACAGAACAAAAACATGGAGAAGAAAAGAAAATATATTTAAATATTGGCTTCCTCTTTCTTTGGTCATTCAATACTAAAGTCTGGAAAGTGCCCTATCACCTTCCATGCTGTGACAAATGGTGTGGACCTATTAAGAAGAATGAAAAGTTGTGGAGAAGCAAGAACACCCATGCAGGAATTATTTAAAATATTCTTCTTGCTACTTTCTGAAAGAAAAGTATTTTCTTAAATTAGTGGGTTTGCTAATGAATATTTAGGGGTCTTCAAGTTAGTAAGAATTGCTAGGCACTTTCTGTGCTTTTTAGAAAAAGACAATTTATGGAGATACTGTCAAACAACTTATTTTTAAATAGTGGTGTACACATCCCTGTTATCTATATTAAGCAAATACTCAAGCAATATTCAATGGGAGCTTGACTAGAACTACATTACACCATAGCCTATAGTATTATAAGTAAGTGACATTGTACATACCTCTGCTTAATCACCAAAAGCATGAAACAGAGTTTGAGCTTTTGGGTTATGAATATAGTTTCTCTATACTTAATGCACACACCTTTTGTTTTCTGGACCAATGTATTTTATGGTAGTACCAACAATAATTGAAGAATGCTACAAATTTGTAAATGAATAGGTTATTAAGGTATTTTATTTTATAAACACCTTAATTTACTGAGTTCACTCACAAGCTTTGGCATTTATTTTTTTTTCATTTGCTGTTTAATAACCCAGTTTCACTGTGTATCGTGGTTTAACCCCCCCCAGTCAGTGACTAAGCCCTACACAGTGGCTTGCTCACTTCCCCCAGTGGAATGGGTGAGAGAATCAGAAGAGTAAAAGTGAAAAAACTCATGGGTTGGGATAAAGACAGTTCAATAGGTAAAGCAAAAGCCATGCGTGCCAGCAAAGGAAAACAGGGAATTCATTCACCACTTCCAATCGGCAGGCAGGTGTTCAGCCATCTCCAGGAAAACAGGTCCCCATCACACATAATAGTTACTTGGGAAGAAGGCAAATGCCATAACTCTGAAAGTTCCCTCTTTTCTTCTTCTTCCGTCATCTTTATATGCTAAGCATGCTGCCATATGGCATGGAATATCCCTTGGGTCAGTTGGAGCCAGCTGTCCTGGCTATGTACCCTCGCAGCTCCTTGTGCACCCCCAGCCTTTGCACTGGTGGGATGGGGTGAGAGGCAAAAAAGCCTTGAATTGGTGTATGCACTGCTCAGCAGGAACTAAAACATCCCTGTATTATCAACACTGTTTCCAGCAAAAATCCAAAATAGCCCTATCCTAGCTACTGTGAGGAAAATTAACTCTACCACAGCCAAAATCAGCACACTGTGTTACTTTAATAACACTGTGATGAGTTACACGAGAAACCGTTTATATGTACAGTGCAAGCCAACACCACCTCAGGAAGAAAACTACCTTTCTGTTATTAACTCAGTGTCCTGAATAGTTACTAATAATTTTGCTGACATATATATAGACACATACATATACACATATAAACACACACATATATATAGTGATAATACCTGAAATTTGACAGAACTGATTAAAAATCTGAATTCAAAATGAAGGCAAATGTTTGCTTTTAAAGAAAAATTGACACACAGAGTTGTGAATATAAACCTGGCCAGCCTGCAAAAAAATTAATGAAGTATGTTATTTACCTTGAATGACAGGTCATTTCCTTTGGACGACTTGGTCTTAAGTAATTTTTCCAAAGTATTCATACATTTTCTGCTGTATTCCTCCCTGTGTGTTTGCACCTATCTCCATTAATTTTTGCAGATATCTTTTTTTGGCTACTATTTCTAAATACCTGTTCAGACAGAAAGTGGAACTCAGCAGTCCTAAAAGCACCAAGCTATTTTGCTAGCAGTATCCTGAATGTTTTTAAGGGTATCACATTCATGGAAGTTCATTCACAAGAAAATAATTAGCAGTGACCAACTATACTTTGCATTCCCTTTGACATTTTCCACAGGTAAGAGAGAAATACGAAGCATATTGCAGGACTGGATATAATTTAGTTCGCATTTAACTAGCTAGACCTATTCATCAGTGATGCAGAGCTAACTTGATGATTTGAACTAGGTCCTTCCCAAATACTGTTTTAAATGGTGGAATAACTAATGAAAAACAAGAAATCAAATAAAAATATTAATAGCCTTTATTAATCGCAAAATCCGTTTCTCTTTAAGTAGCATTGACTACATATTGTATGAAAAATAATATAAGACAGTTATTCATACTCAGAAATCTTTAATGTCTGGGCAAACATTCAGCAGCGGCCAGGTTTTTCTACTGTTTATTTCTTTAAGAATGTGAGAGATATTTTCCATATTTGTCAAAACTGTCTGTACTATTTTTGCTGTAACACACAGAATGATAGACTCACAGAACAGTTTGGGTTGGAAGGGACCTTAAAGATCACCTAGTTGCAACTCCCTTGCCATAGGCAGGGACACCTGCCACTACACCAGGCTGCTCAAAGCCCCAGACATCTAACCTGGCCTTGAGCACTGCCAGGGATAGAGCATCCACAGCTTCTCTGGGCAACCTGCTCCAGTGCTTCACCACCCTCAGAGCAGAGAATTTCTTGCTTATATCTTAGCTATGTATTTGCCACAGAAAGATTCTTGACTTTGGAGTAACACCTGACAGTTTAATACAGCAATGTCCTCTGACTGACTTGTGAGGTAAAATAGTAGAAAAACTTGTGTAACTTGAAGGCACTCAATCATATGATTTTGCAGCAGTCTTGATGCCAAATACATATTCTTTTTTATTTTCTCTTTTGGAAACATGAAGATTCTCTGCTATGAAGATTTTTCTTTTTTTTTTTTTTCTTTTTTTTTTTTTTAACTTATGGCTATTTAAAAACATATGATATCTTAGTGAAAACTTAAAATTCATGGAGATTTCGCTTTAAGAATTATGACTCTATTTAAATAAGCATGAAAGCTAAAATTTCCAGTTGATGTAGTATATTGCATGGAATAAGAAGCTCAGAAGTTTTCTGTAGCTTTAGGAGAAGAGCAGCCGGTTACAGGATTAGCAGGGCTCAAGTGCTTCAGTACATGGAATATCTTGCAAACCTCCTGGTTCCTTTGAAAGCTCACGAAGGAACCTTGCTAGGTTGGCCTTTCTGCAAAATGGGTGTGCTGGGGCTGATTTCTGTGATAATCTGCTAACAAGAAGCTTATTATTTAATCACTTTGCACCATGAAGGCCCTTATATTGAAAGGGAAGAAGTCAACAGCAGAGCTCTACTTGCGCAGTAGTCCCACACTTAGGAGCATGGAGCATTAACAAGGAGTTTCTCCCCTATGCTATATTCAGAAATAGCAAAGGGCAGCATGGCAAAGATCAGATGTTAGGCGAACATATGGCTTCTGACATGCCAAGATTAAAACACCCATAACTTAAATTTGAGGTTCTTTTTTTTTTCATTGGTTTTGGGGTTTGGTGTTCTTTTGGTTTGTTGGGGTTTCATTTTTGGGTTTGGTTGTTGTTTTTTTTTTGGGGTGGTGGTGGTTTTGTTTTTTCTCCTAAAAAAAAGAAATAATAGAAAAGAATTATATAAATTCATTAAAACATAAGATTTTATTCCTGGATTAAAAGCTCCTTTGATTTATCAAAATGACAAGTCTACCAGAGCAGAAACAGTGGGTTTCAGTTGGCTTATCTTTCTGCTAAATGGAAAGTTCTCTTTCCCTTATTATGGAAATGGGCATGAATTTTCTGTGATGTTATATTTCCCCAAAAGAATAAATAATTTCCCAGATACTGGGGGGCTGGGGGGGGGGGGGGGGGGGCGGGGCGGAGAGAGGAAAAAATGTTTTCCATATGATATTTCTCTTTTTATCTGCATTTCTCTCTGAAATCTAAGATATTAATATAAGCTGACAGCTAAAAGTTAATGCACAGATTGAAGTAGACAGGCAGTGAAAGCTAAGAGGAGGTGACTCTTAAATTTACTAGGAATTATTAGCCTTATTAAAATTAAGTTAAAGAAAATTATTAAATTTATTAAATATACTAGCAAAGATTCTGGCATGTGTTTTAAAGGTGATATATTGGGGAACTCATTTGATATACAGGTAAGAAACTGGAGTCCCTTACTGCTGTTAAAAAAACAGTGTATGTCTCAAATACTGCATAAAAACCTGCCAGCAGGATCACAGCCTATGACACCGGGATTTCAAGTGTATCATGCTTGAACATTTCAAATGAGATGAGTTGTAACTTTCAGGTCTAATGTTTTCATTAATGTCTTAAAACAGCCATAAAATATGGAGACTTGCTTTCTATAAAAAGAGAAATAAATCATACTGGTTACCTGGGTGGGTGCTTGTTTTGAAGTCAGTCACAGTTAAACATATCTGTCCAAGATCAACTCATCCTTCCTACACAAAAAAGTTAGTCAGGCTCTGCCTGGATGAAGTATATTGGCACTACACATGCGACATGACATTGCAGGAGACAATATGACATACTAAGAGAAAGAAGGAAGAAAAGGAAAGTGCTATGTCTTAGGCAATACACCTCAGTAAAGCCATGATGAATTCTGTCTCTCCATCACCATATCAAATGATTGTTTCAAGCTTATGTTTTACCACATGGAATCAGAGTTACTTGCTGATTAGTTTATCCAAAAAACCACTACTGATACAGCTTATTGCATTTACTGGATACTGACTTAGGCTGGTGATGACCATGTGGCTGATGAACATACCTTTATTTTCAAAAGTTTACATCCCTTGAAATACTTATGTTTTTTAAAGTGAATGCTGCAACTTTATTTTCCTTACCTTTCAAGCAAGCCTCAAAACCTGGTAGTTCCAGAACAGCAAGGAGCATTTGCATGCAAAGGGGCCACAGTTCACTGTAGGGAATGCCAGACGCGTTGGCAGAATGGGTAATTGTGCATCTACATAGTCTGCACAGTGAAATACAGTCTTTAAACCAGAAAAATGTGAAGGCATCTCTATATACTCTTGGCCTTCACTTCTAAACTATATCTGCATCTTGTATGAAGTACTTTAAAATATGATTTTGAAATGCTCGGTTGGCTGGAATGTAACAGATTAGTCAGACATTTCTATGAAACAGGAATTACTTCTGTAAAAAATTGTCTTCTTTTTTATTTCAGCTATGGTCTACCCCAGATTTGATGAGACCATCAAAAATTTGCCCCAGGTGTAATATAATTAACAAAGGGAAAGTAATCCTGTAACAGAAAAAGAATTGTTCCTTTAAGTCCCGTGTATTAAATGACTCTAAGGTTCCCATTTCTTTAATCCTCTCTCGCTTTCTGCTTTTATTTTTTTAATTAATGAACCAACTTCAGTTGTTCTAAATATAAACTATATTTAGACACTAAATATATATTTATTATTTTCTGGGAGGTGGTGGGGTGGTGGTGGTGAGAAAAGATACGACTGCTGTAGAGTGATAAACAAACCAGCAACTCCCTAGAGTGTTCTCATGACATCCACACATTATTCAGTTATCCTTTTATTTTCTAAAAAAGGCTTTTTCACTGGGATAGCTGCCTGTGTGCCTTTTACCAGGCAAATGGCCTTGTAGCCAACACACAGAAACCTAATCACTTTTCTCCTCTTGTTCTTTAGTGAGGTCTTAAGTTGAGATAAGTATGATCTGTGGCAGATGGCGGTATAGCTAACGAAACCCAGGTCAGTGTGGGACCAAGTGAGAATTGTCACCAGACAAGGTCAGCGAGCCTGGCCCCAATTCAGCTAATAGCAGTGTCGAGCTCTGCTGCTGTTTTGGCACAGCAGCAAAATTCAGCCTTCAGCTCTGGCCCATATGCTGGGAAGAGCTTTCTTCACCTGAGCTCTTTTAATAACCCTCCATCACTATGAAATATCTGACCACTGGGGACTTGCCTGGCAAGTCTAACAAATTAGGGCTGCCGTTACAAGTAAACAGCTATGCCTGCCAGTTATTTCCATCTGCCCGGTGCTGCCAGGTTCATTATGAGCATCAGGAGATGGAGTTAAACAGATGGCAGGAAATGTGCTTGGCCCTTGCACTCAGGAGAGGGGAATGAGAGGCAATTGCTTTGCATAACATCCCTTTCCCTTCATTACTTCACATTATAATATGTAAATAAAGTCACCCCAGGAGGAATTTAAAAAGCACTTAGCATTGAAATATAAGGGTGCTACATGGAGGGAGAGAAAAAGGAAGGGATGAAGTTTCAGCTGTTTGCAAACCAGTTTGGTCATCCCCCCCCCCCCTCCCCTTTCCCAAAGAGATTTCAAGGGCTGTTTTTATTTCTGACACACTAAATGAAACTCTTTCTGAACGTGTGTCTCTCATTCTCTTTCTCTGGCTGTCTCCAAAGATTGCAGGAACCTGTCAATCACCAGCTTGCAGGAAGGCCTGCAGTGTGCATATGAGAGCATGAGGAGAGCATGGTTAAACAGCCAGGCTCTGGTAAAGGCCTTTTTTTTTTTTTTTTTCTTGAGTTGACATTGGAAATGCAGCAAGCCTGCAAGCTGGTAGGGAGACATCATTAAATACTGCTCCACACAGGATTAAAGAAAACCATACAATTTTCATATGGAAATATTAACATCCTTGGATGAAAGCGGGAACACAAATAACAGTGCATGGGACTTAAATCTCAAAGTAGGAAACATTTGTATTCTGTGCTCTGCCTCAGACCTATCAGAGGATGCTGGGTGTTTCAGTTTTTGCTTCTGAATCCAAATAAAGACAACTATGACTTTGAAATAAACATTTGAAATCACTGGACATGAGGACTTTTGTGAGACTTAGGCAGTCTGAACATGGATCTGAACTTTCTGGAAGAGTGGTGGTCTACTTCATGCATTTCTATTATGCTTAATGCACTGAGAGCCTCATTTCAGCTGAAGGCTGCAGCTGCTGCTGTAAAACAAGGAACAAAAAGAAAGGAGTGAAAGGAGAAGGCTGACACGCAAGAGGGGTAAAACAGCCTGGCATCAGTGGACTGGTATAAGTATGAATCTGATGATCTGACCCACTAAGTTATACCTCTTCATCACATATTAAGGATATAGGATGCATAACAAAAATCAACCAGTAAGGCAAGATACAGTGGCAATAGTCTGTCAAACAAGATATGCCTCTTCATTGAAACATCTGGAGTTCATATAACAACTGGAAAATACATGATATTCAGTAGGACTTAGCCAGCTAAAAATGAAATCTGGGCAGCTTGTCAGAGGAAGGGCACCACAGAGTCTAATCACACTGTGTCCAGGACAGGTCCAAGTCATATTTTGAATCTTAGACAAATACTGGAGGATAAAGAAGTCTGTGAATATGATGCATGTAAACACATAAGTCGGGAGCTACCAAGGAACAGCTGCCAGCACACTTTCTCCAAAAGGGAATTATATACCTCAATTAAATGCCCGGTAGTAGCAGCCTGGTGTCCTCTTTGCTCCAGCTGAGAGCAGATGTTCAGAGGCCAGCAATGAGTGCTGTATTTTAAAAGAATTGTGAGGAAAACTCGCGCTTACAGAAGAAAAGAAAAAATGTTTCACACTTGCCAACTTTCTGGATCTTGATGGTAGACTGCTAGATTTCAGGATGGCTAGCAGCCCGGGCTACCAGATGTTCAAAAATCCCAGACAAATGACCATGGTGTCTATAAAGAGCAGCTCTGCTGCATACCAAGGGGAAAGCTTTGCACTGTCCGGATTTGTCTGTGATACAGCAGGCTTGTCACGTACATGCAGATCTACTGAGCATGTATGATAGGTCCAAAAATGAGACATATGAAACTTACTGCCCGTGAACCTGCCAGCTTTGACAGGTCTGTCTGGAAGCTGCATACGGACTGAAAGGGTTCCTCTGTGCTTGTAGTGGCAGATGGTGGTATATCCAAACTTTAAGTCTCAAACCTTCCATGACTTCTTGCTAACAAAATCCAGAAAACAGATTTTCCTCTTGATCATCTTTATCACCTTAAATATAACCAACTCCACATCCTGTGATGAAAACAGAGTGTCAGTATGTTTTCTATAAATGTTTTCTCTCCTATTCCTCAGTTGATCCCCTAATTATCCAATTTCCTACTTCTGCGTCAAAGAATTCATTAAACTTCTGTATTTCACAAGTATGATTATTTTTTCTTTTTGATGGCCTGATTACTTTATTCTATGCTTTTATTTGTAAGGATTTAACTTGTACTTTGCTTTTTGCAAACCCCATTTCCAGCTTTTCAAGCATTTCTGCCCAAAGGCTCAGGCACCCTCCACACCATTGCTATTAGGAACAGCAGTGAATCCTTTAACATCTTCCTCCTTGCAAGGTTAGGCATGGTTTCTGAGGGTCACTTATCCTGCACAGGAATTGCCTTCCACACTAAATACAGGGTTCAATTTATATTCTTGCTTCTAATTAGTGTAAGATTTCTTTGGCCCTTCTAGGCCATTCTCTTTTACACAGACTAGCATCACGATTAATTTTGGCATATGTGGCTCATTGTCAAACCCAATTATAGAGTGGCTTAAGTATACTTAGGTGTTTGACAGCAGTTCATATTTTTATTTATTTATTTATTTCGGATCTGAGATTAGACTCTCCTGCTCTAGTTTGGAGCTGGTGACTGCCTTCCTGCAGCTGCTTTTTGTGCATGTTTTCTTACCCTTCTGGAAATACAGTGGTGCATGATGTTATTAGATTTCAGGATGAAGTGGAAAGGAGTATCCGGATTCTTACTGCAGCCATCCCAGGGGTATGCTTTGGGTGCGTGATCCTAGACAGAGAAGCTGGAAATGGGTAATATCACCAGAGAAAATACTCTTGTCTTTAGTACCTTGCACTAGCATTCACTCCTTGCCATAGAGACCTGCAGCTTTTCCTCTTTAACTGACAAAAAAGAAGGATATGCATTTACAGGCTTATTTAGCTGAGCTAGGCTCAGAAAGGGCCTGCATCTGTCATTTAAAAATTAGACCTAACTGAAATGATAATGTAGTTACTATTTGCTTTCTCTTCCATTGCTCTGTGCACCTTTGCCCATTGTCTGCTTCTCCTGCCATCTTGTATCTTATCACTATCTCATGCTAGCAACATGTCTGTACACTGATTAAAGATACACAGACACACAGAAAAATACAGATACAGAGAAAGCAGACTGTTAGAACTGGGATACGCATGTGAAAAGACTGTTTAAAAACTTTATGGTACACCAATTGGACATGCAAATACCATGTGAAGTTTCAACCACATATAATCCCCGATGAAACCCCGTTTACTCTGGCTTTATGAAACACAATATATGTTATATTTTCTACAGCCTTATATTTTATAAATAATTGACAAGGGTTCCCCCAAGTGCTATATCCTTATTCAGCATCTCCAGTCACCAGATTTTATTTAATATTTTGACTAGCTAATAATCCAGTACCTTTCTGCAGAAATTGGACTTCTCCATTTGCACAGGAGGTGTTTGCTACAGGGTCCCAGGCAGACAGCAGGTTACTGGTTTGGCTTTACCAAGGTGTCAGGAACCTGTGGGATCACCTTAGTTGCCTTTGCTCTGCTATTGTATCTGCAACATCTCCCATCACAGCAGCTTCAGCAAAGGCTCTTATGGCAAAATCTTTCATCTATATTGTCTCTCAGTATAGTTCATCTCAGCTTTATTTTTATTTCACATCAAGAACTCAGTGAGGAAAATGAAGGAAACAAGGATTTGGAGCAGGGACCAGAACACATGTCTACGCTTTCCTGAAATGGAGAGAACTTTTGCAAGTTCCAGCATGATTTTAAAATTCTGATATCAGCCTTGACTTTTCTAGTTAAAAACCCCTTGCATTTCATCAGTGGTTAGATTGTTCTGATACAGGTGGAAGTAGCCGTATTTCTTCACATGAAACTATTTAGTATTGATTCGAAGAATCAGTCAGCAGTATGCAGGCGAGTGGAGGTTATCTTTATTTGGCAGCACTGGGTGTGTGTGGGATCACTCCACCAAAGTCATGCACACCGAGGGGATTTTTCAGCCCCCCCCCCTTTATACAAGCTACTCATACCTATTCATTAGTTTTCCAGGAAACAGTTTACATATTCATTACAATTCTGAGAATTCATTTATATATCTCATGCCTGTGCAATGTCCTTGAGGAGTTGTCTCTGCTCAGACTCCATTCCTTAGCGACCATGTTTAAAGTCTCCATCTTTGCCACGTTGCATGTACAACAGGAATCTAAGACAAAATGTCCCTTCTAAAAATAACCAACCCAAGGACTTAGCAGTCTCTGCATCCGTCATGTTGCAATAAGGGTCCTTGGACATTTCCCGACTTTAACTAAACATAGGTGCGTCATCCTTTAGATAAGTGGTACAGCATTCACTATTCAGTATAGGCAAAAGTCAAGAACATTAAAAACATAGTTTCTACATATTTTACATTAACTGTGGGCATTGCAGTTTGTTGATATATAAATTTTAAAAAGTAGATGTCCTGGATCTTTAGTTTGTCATAAAGAGGCAGCAACCATACTTTTTTATTTTGCCTTGTTCTGCAGTTTTATGGAGTATGTCAACATTGTCTCTCATGCCTCATCATTAGCAGGCTGAAACACCTTCTATTTACTGCAGATTAGGCACTCCAGAGAGAGGAGGTTTTGCTGAATCCCCCTCTGTCTGCTGAGACAGCCGTAATGGCTACATGCACCTGTGGCACAATAACCACCAACAGCCAGCTAGTATTGTTTATTGCTAATGAGGCATATAATTGCTGCAGTTAATCCAGCTTCTGTGGTTACTAGGTAGAAGGAAGAAAACTGCAGTGAAACTGGATATGGTAACAGAGCAAGCAGAGTGTCTCCAGCATTTAATTTAGCTCTAACAAGGCAGTTAGTGTTAGATCTCAACTGATTGTTAAAGAGCACTTACTGATGTTAATAAGCATAATAATCAGCTATAACTGGTATAAATTAATTCAGCATTACAATACAGAAGTAATAAAATGGGTAATCATTATGGTCTTTAAATTATATTAATGTGCACATTCAACCATATCAAATGGTTTAACTCGTCACCAATATAGTAAATTAATTTGAAAGAAATGCAATGCAGCAAACAAACCCTAATTGCCATTTAGTAAGTATGGTAATTTCTATTTAATTTGGCTACACTGTCCTGTTGAAAGGCAAAAAAGTAAAGTATGTAGAGTTAGGAAAAAATATACTTAAGTGGTGCAGCGTGACTAATTGAAAGAAAGCTCCACAGTTCTGCGGCCTCATTTCTCCAGGTTTGGTTCTTTCTATACAGCCTCCTTTGGCCCTCCAAAGTCTGCCTTGCTCCAGATTTGCCTTTGATATTGATCCAGCCAACAAGCAGCTGGCTGTGAGTCCCCAAATGTCTCAAGACAATGTTGACTGAGTGTGCCCAAGTGTTTCATTAATAGATTAAGGGACTGGAAAAAAATATAGACATACCCTATACATCCCCTCCACCCAAGAGTCTCAAAAAAGAAATACAAATCTTTTTAAGAAGCTACTTTAGAAGAAGGTTAAAATTTTTGTATAGCTAAATGTACAGCCAAGCAAAGGTCAAGGTAAACAGAAAATGGATTTCATCCTTCACTTAATGCTGAAGCAGCAACACACATCTTTTAAAGCTTTGCTGCTGTGCAAATAAACCAAAGGCAGGGAGATATTAATTAAAAAGACAACATAAAGAATCTACAGCTGCTCCTCCTGTGGTCCCACAATGGGTCTGGTTGCTGCTAAGCTTTTGTATCGGTAAATACAAAGGTTCCAATTCCAAATACACATACCTCAGATAAGGTTTATTTTTTTACATGTGTGTTTCAGTTGAGTTGTAGGTGGCAATTCTTTGTACTTTTGTTGTATTATCTTTTCAAAATGTCATTCATATATCTCCAGAACACTTTCCTGGCCCTCTTTCTGGATTTCAGTGTTTAAATACCAATGGAGGAACCAGTTGTTATTATAGAGAAGAAAGATGTTTAGGATAAGCAGCAATACAGGGACAAAACAGGTGAGGGGTGGGAGCACAGATCTGTTGACAGGGAGAGAGGGGCAAAATCGTGAACGTTTTGTCTTTGTAATCTATTCCTGCCACCAGTGTAAAGCCTGAGATCCAGCTGAACTGTGAACTGGTCGCAGCAACGTAAATGCAACCTCTTTGAAGTAATTTGGTATCAGCCCATTAAAAAGGTATGAAGGAAACAATAGACCTGCCATATAAATATTCAAAAAGAACAGAGTAAAATATCTCTTATTTCCATCTACTGTTTTCAACCAACTGGAAAACACATTTTGAAAAGTCTTTTTGCACAGAATGCTTGAGATTTCTACTAGATTGTGGCTGTGTTGCTTTCTGCTGCTAACCCACAAGATGCTTATGAGATCTGAGTCTGCTGATTTTAACCAGTTTATGGGAAGATAAACATCAGCCATTTGACAAAGTGCTTTAAAAGTCAGGTAGTTGTTCCTCTGAGTTTTCTTCAAACAGCCCCCAGGAATAAAAATCAGAGGGAAATCTTTTCCAGTCAACAGGACCAGCTGAACACTCAACTATGCCTTCTGGGGGAGAGGTGGGGGGAAATGTATATAGTATCAGCCAGTTCTGGAGACAGTTAATCTGCCTCTTTTATACTGGGACTTAGGAAGCTGGAATTGTCATTATGTTGTCATTTTATATGTTCAGTAAAATATACCTGAATTCCCAGTGAAGAATCAGCATTCTCATTGGATTCTTTTGATAGGAAGACCTACCCTTTATGAACTAAATCAGATTTTTCTTCAGAAAAACAGCAGCATGTAAAAATTTTAGAATTAAAAGTTCGTATTACCACTGGTTAGGAAAAAAATACTATCTTTCTGAATCTCCCATTGCTAATTTGCTTATGTCAAAAGCAAGCAAAGCTGGAGTGAAAGACTACTTACTTCTCTTCCTCTTTATCTGAGTCTATCAATAAATACCAGACTATGACATACTCATGTATGTGATACAGTCAGTGTAGTAAATCTGTTTTGCCTTGTGAAGCTATTTTCTTTATGTTGAACTCTTTCTATTCCTGGCACCTTGCATACGGTCATAGGAAAGGAACTATGGCATTCATATTGTGATCCACCATGGGAACGTGCTCACAGACCTGGCACAAAACATTTGTCAGGTTTGTCCTCTTTAACAGCTCGTCTATTGACCCTGAAAGAAACTAAACCATTGTTCTTTGCTATCGTATGATTTTTTTCCTTCTAAATCATCCTCCAAAATGATTGAACATTTTTAAGAGAGACAGAACCAGGGCTGTCCTTGAGGACTGATCATACCAAGCTGTATCAGAAGGTTCAGCAAACAAAAACTTGGAGAGATTCATTGTTACTTGTAACCACAGATAATTTCTTCTTTATTAGCCAGGGTGGAAGAAACTACTATTTCCAAGAAATGCATTTTAGTTATAGGTATTTTCCCCTAGTTTATATGCAGGCTGGAGCCTTAGCCTTGTGTGTATCATATGTTAATTTATGTAATCATGCAAACCAAAATGTTCTGACAAATAATATCTTGAAGTTTGATTAATTTGAAACTGCTGATCTTCATTATTCTGAATCAGGCAAGACTGAAAGGAAAAAAAAAAAAAGAGTGAATGAGAGCATCACTATTACAGAAGATTATGTCATACCGATGGCACAAGCACCTTCAGTCCTTCCTTCATGTGACAAGTCTGAACAGACGCTCGTTGCCCGGCTGGCTCTATTAACAGGTATTTAGTGCCATCTCGTGGTTTTCTAAATGTATAGTTTCTGAATGTATCCGGTTTATGTTCAGTTACTATAGGCTATTATGTGAGGGGAAAAGTATCACAGGATCTTTACGATAAGAATCGCAAAAACATGTTCCTTATAGTGCGCTTTTTTTTTTTTTTTTTTTTTTTTTTACTATGGCACTTGATTCTGCCTTATCAACACACTGAAATGTGACACTTAAGAAAACCGTTTTTCCTGCTATGTAACTTGGCACAACTTCTGAAAAACAGTACATTTCAGACAATATATTCTGTATTTACTGGGAAGTAATAGGATCAAAAATTAACCTGTTGTTTTTAGAAATGATGAAAAAGAACATGAATTTCTAACCAGTAATTGAAGCAATTATTAAGGATAAAAATAATTTCGCCTTTTTTTTTTTTTTTTTTTTTTCTGGCAACACCTAATATAGTCAATCACTGTTTCATCCACACCAAACAACTCTGCTTCTGTTTGTCACCATTATCCTACATATTCTGAGTTAAGGTGGCATATTGGCTAAACAATATGTTTTTCCCGCTGTTAATGTGATTGCTCTTCTCTGAAAATATTTCTTAATTTTATGAAAGCCTACTAGGGGACATTAAGAGCAATAGGAACTTGTAGTGGAGATCATCTGAGTTAAAACCTTTCTGTGCCAAGGCAATCAATTTCTGCAATAGAAGCAGAACAGCTCCTGCCTACAGTTGTTGCCTCCTGAAGAAGTTTTGTAACTGAGGATCTGTTGGTCCATTTGCACTTGCACAGTACAATCATAGAATCATAGAATCATTTTGGTTGGAAAAGACCTTTAAGATCATCATGTCCAACCATTAACACAGGGCTGCCAACTCCATCACTAAACCATGTCCCTAAGCACCGCCTCTATGTGGTTTTTAAACACTTCCATGGATGGTGCTCCCACCACCTCCCTGGGCAGCTTGTTCCAATGCTTGACCATCCCTGTGAAGAAATTTTTCTTAACATCAATCTAAACATCCCCTGGCATAACTTGAGGCTGTTTCCTCTTGTCCTGTCACCTGTCAGCTGTGAGAAAAGACCGACCCCACCTGCCTACAGCCTCTTGTCAGGGAGTTGTAGGGAGCAATAAGGTCCCCCCTGAACCTCCTTTTCTCCAGACCAAACCACCCCAGTTCCCCCAGCTGCTCCTCATCAGACTTGTGCTCCAGACCCTTCACCAGCCCCGCTGCCCGTCTCTGGACACGCTCCAGCCCCTCTGCGTCCCTCCTGCAGTGAGGGGCCCAGAACTGAACACAGGGTTCAAGGTGCGGCCTCACCAGTGCTGAGTGCAGGGGGAGGATCGCTGCCCTTGTCCTGCTGGCCACACTGTTTCAGATACAGGCCAGGATGCTGTTGGCCTTCTTGGCCACCTGGGCACACTGATGGCTCATGTTCAGCATCAGCCAGTACCCACAGTTCCTTGTTCTCCAGGCAGCTTCCCAGCCACCCTTCCCCAGCCCATAGTGCTGCATGGGGTTGTTGTGACTCAAGTGCAGGGCCTGGCACTGAGCCTTGTTGAATCTCAAAGAGTTTGCCTTGGCCCATTGATCCAGCCTGTCCAGATCCTTCTACAGAGTCTTCCTACCCTCAAGCAGGTCAAACACTTCCCCAGATATCTGGGGTGCACTCCTATTAAGATCTAGCAAAACCTATACTGCAAGCAAGTAAATGACTTGTGGATACAGCAGATTTTGCTATCTGGCCTGTGTCTTCCTAAACTGTGAGGCAGACAAGATTAAACCTTATGGCTAGGAGCCAGTGGTAGGGAACAAAGCACATATTTATGGCCTATTATGATTAAGCAAGTTTGAAACCTAAAGGTTCAGAGATGAGCAATCCTTCACGGTAGTAGATTATTACAGTTTTTCCCTTCAGCATTTGTTCATGGTCACAACTGCTGATTCGGGGGGATTGTGCTTGCAGTGTTTCAATAAACAGTGAGCAGTACTAGCAGTTTACAGAGTTGTTTCCTGTGCTATTTGCTGAGAAAATTAGTTACCTGATCAACGCAGTTAATTCCCTGTAACACGTGGGTTGTAACTATCTTGACAGGGTTTTAAGTACTTTGATATAGTAGTCCTACATCATACAACACGTAAGTAAGTAGACAAGGTAAAAATGTGGGACTATTTCACTTCATATGGCTGGCTTACAATTAAAGTAAGAATTTAGTATACTCATCAAACACAATGTAAGTGATAAAAAGACCCTTCACATCCTATAGAAGCTGAAGACAGGGTCTGAGCGTAGTTTGGCAACAGGATTTTTTTTCTTAGTTTATGAGGTTTCAAGATTTATTCCCTTCTCCTGTGTACCAGATATGTTTTTCTCATTTAAATTCCAGTGAAAAATAACTTTGCTTTTGGATAAAAATGCACATTTTCAGTTTTTCTGTCTCTCACAGAGAACCAAAAATCCCAATGGAAATGTTTCCAAGGAATATTTGGTATTAGTCAATCACATTGAGCTATCATTATCTTTAAAAGCTCTCAAATAATTCTTCCGTTTACTGTATTTGCAATCTCTAAGTCTTATAGCAGTAGAAGGCCTCATTAACCATAACTCAAAGCTTGATACACTATGCAATCTCTTACACTGGCAAAAAATGTCAAAATTCATAACGCTACCTATAGCCTAACTTATCTTCTATGGTAAAATAAACAAGGAACTCTATGATGATGAGTGTGTTAGTCCCTGGTTATGTCACTTAGAGACTCCTACCTAGGAAATGTCTTAAATTTCATTTTAATTCTCCTACTTCTCCATACATTTTACACACTATTAAAGCCAAACAAAAACTTGTGGCAAATCTCAGAAGTCTGAGATTTAGGATCATATATACAGCACTAAACTACAAATAAATAGGGTGTCTTTTAAAAGATAGTGCTCCAAGCACTCTATATCTGCAGGCACTGACTGAGTAAAAAAACAACAACAACAACAAAAAAACCTACATCAGAATTATTTCAATCATATCCACTGAGTTTACTAGCAAATTTCAACAGGGAAACCAACAAAAGCAAAAATAGAGGTAACTCTTTTACAGTGCTTGCCTTGGAACTAAACATCTTTTCATTATATGTATGGATTCAGTTTTTCCTAGTTGTTATTACTGACTGCACAACAGAAAAGCATGTAAGTAGATTATCTGCAAAAATGATGCAAGACACAAATTTCTACTTATTATAACCTGATTTCCTACATGCCGAACCCTAGAACTCCTTATGATCGTCATGACTTCTTTGGATTCATTGTTTTCTATCTGACCCTATGAATAATTTATCCTGTCCTCTCTAATCTATAAGAAGATAACTTTTTACAAGTCTATTGATCTTGGATTTAGAAGGGGAAATCCTACATTTCCAAAATCTTTCTTATGTAACAACAAAGCTGAAGCTGTATAGCCTATAGTTCTGCCTGTAGTCAAAAGGAGATAATGGTGCAGTTAAATCTAGGGATATTTCTGTTATATCTAGCACACATTAGATAACTTTTCGATAGCTGATGTAAAACCTCTTCTAGCTGTTCCCTGGACTGCCCTCCTCTTTTCAATAAACAATTTTAAGTACTCTAAAAGTACTGTACTTCTTTCAGACACAAAGAATAAGGGAACAGGCTCTGCAAGCCCAGCTCTTCCCTGTAAATGCACAGATACAGAGGAATAAAGCCCAAAACGTTAGCAGTAATATGAACATAGACATCTGAAGAACAGTAGGAATGACCACGGTTGGAAGCATTAAACATCCAGTCTGACACTTCAGATTGTTTCCCCTCTGCCAATTACAGCGATTAGGGTAAAGAAAAATATTATACACTTTGTAAGTGAGAGGTAACATGTAAACCAGACAGGTCCACCTTCAGACTTCATCAAAGTAGGCTTACATGAAATTAGGTCTCTCCTGAGAATTGCTCCTCTAACAGTTTCAAGAGTTGCCCCAAAAGAGTCCTTTAACTCTCACCACAGCATCTTCAGGTGTTTCCACTGACCACCATTATTAGAGTGCTTCCCATCTGAGACTCATCAGTCTGAGTCCTTTTCCATCACATATAGTGAACATGATGAGTTACCTGCAGGACAATGGCCCAAAGCTGTAAGTGAAGTCTGTCTCTGTGGGACAGGAAAAACCAGAAGCCTCCTCCATCATTCACTAATTTACTCACCTGAACAGGCTGCTCTGCAGGCTGAGGAGAAATCACAGGTGTTTGTCAGCACTCAAGTCTGCCTGTAAGCTACCTTGTCACCCCGTGATCTATTTTATACTTCCCAAAGGAAGACATTTTCTGTTGGAGAAAACTAATCCTGCTCACCTTTGTGCCAAGGTAGGTCCATGTTACTTGTCTTGGAAAAAACGAGTATGCCTAACAAACCTGTTGCTTAGGTGACACTCTTTAGACTGAATTGGCATTTTTTCCAAGCAATTTCACAAGCACTCACCAGTGTGGTCTACCTGCTTCTTTCCTGGACAGGTTTCCAGCTCCTTCTCACTAGCACTCTTGCAGGTAGTCTGCATAGTAGATACAGGACACCTTTATCACACACATTCTAAAAAAAAGTATTTTAGGACTTAGCTGAGAAATTTAATATGGGGATATTTAGCTTTCATTAAGTCTCAAGAAAATATCTCTGTGTTTGCTTAGTCTGGTGTTGTTCCCAACATCTTAATATGTAAAGAAGAGTCTCTCTGGGAAGCCATCTGGTATGTTATAGCACAGTGTGTACTATCTTTCCTTGTTGCCAAATACATGCATTCAATTAATGATAATCATCTGCTACTTCTATGCAGTGATACATTCCCCACCCCCCTCCCCTTTCCTGAGTAATCTTAGCCAAGCTTTGCATAATCACCTTAGGAAACCTTGGTGCTGAAAATTTGATTTTCTTCCCAGACAGCAGCGTACCATTGGGGTCTGACACAACCCTTGCTTGCTGATGGGGAGGAAGTGGAAACACAATAGCATTGCTTTCTCTCACATGTTCACAGCTGGGCTTCCAGGCACAGTCAGCAAAAAAAATATTATATAGCCTGCAGAAATGTCATCAGGACTTGAGAGGTGCTGATCTAGGAGTAACAATTGCTCTAAGAAAAGCTGTTGTCATCCGTAGAGGTTTAGCAGTTTCACTAGAGAAACACTTCAGCCAGTTTTCTTCACTATCATGGAAAAGCTTATTTCAGATGTGATGGTGAATGAAGGTAGAAACAGCTACTTTCATGCTAAAGCAAATGCACAGAAAAACAAGACTGCATTCAGGACTGCACAAAGACTGAAACAATCCCTAAATCATAATTACATGACATACCAAATAATAAATGAAACAAAAATAAATTTAACATGGAGAACAATTACCGAAAAGACACTTCATACACATTTCAATTTATCAGTCACTTTTGCTTTCATATCTTATAAAAAAGACAAATTCTGACCCAAGTGGTTCTGCATTGGAAAGTGAACCTAAATTGCCCACTCCTCTAGCTGAGGACAGGACATCAAGTGAAGACACTTAGGGAGTTCAGAACAGCAGTACCAAAGAACACCTTTGCATGGCCACACAACAGAAGCCACAGACCATTCCAACACCTATAGGAAAATTCAGACCTTCAGTAAAAAAAGAAATAAATAAAAAGCCCAGAGAAACCATAGCACATCTAAGAAAGCCAAGTGGAGAGATGAAGAGTTTTGCCATATTTCTCACCCTTGAAGCGGTACCATCAAGCTGGTTAGTACAGCACTGGTTCTGCCAGATCTTCCCAGGCAGTGGGTGGGAAAGAGTGAGAAAAATTGTGTCTTGGAGACTGCAAGGTGGACGTCTCCCCTTCTGTGCTCCTGTCCTTTCCTAGCCTGTGGCAAGAGCTGCAGACAGGCTCCTGGTAGGTCTGAGGCAGTGCAGCCAGCATACAAGGACCATATGTTGCTTCCTCATTTCTCTCTCCACCTGCTCTGGCAATAACCTGACTGCTGTATCCTTATGGCATTTTGTGAACACCACCAGCGATTTGCTGAGCTGAGGAATTGCTAGCCTGCATGACACACTGACCTCTGTGGTGTTTGTGTGCATCCCTGCTCTGTGTCAGGGCTGGAGTGAAGCAGCATGAAGGTGCCAGTGGTGCTGGGCTGGCAGGGTTCACCCCAGTGCTGCTACACTGAGAAGCAGTCTCTGTAGGGAGCCGATGCTTCAAGCTGCCAAGCTTCACTTGGCAAAGCTGGATGAAGCTCCTGGTGATCACTACAGAAAGTGTTGCTCCAAAAGCCTTTGAGACTACAAAATTTGGTTTACTTGTCCTATTGACAAGCCTGAACATGTACTGAACACGTGCAGCTCACAGGGAGACAAAATGCAGAACTGGACTACACTAAACTGTTTTGAACACTAAAGAACCTGCATAAAGAGAAAAAGTAGGAAGACAGTCCTGTCTTTACTGTAGAAAGGGGATCTGTAGTTGCTGATTTTATGGTTAGATGGATCACAAAAATAGTCAACTTTATGAAATTTATGATATGTTTCCTAACAGTTGTTATATAGATTGCATTGTGGTGATGCTTCAGTCAAACAAAGCAAAAGCTTCAATGCAGCAGCACACAAAATGTGACCTTACACAGGTAGACAAGAAAGCTGTTTTTTCAAGCTATTGCTAACTTGAATAAAGTCTGTCTGTATAGATTTAAGCTGCTTCTCTCGATGTATAAAAAAAGAACAGAGAGGAAAAATCAACTGAATAATTAATTTGTCTCAGTTTCTAACGTCCCATTAGAGCACTGACAGATGTTATTAAGCCACATAACACTGAAGGTTCCTGGAACCATCTTCCAGTTCTGCCTGTGCTACCTTTGCTGCTCACTGCACGCAGGATACATGCTCATACAGGGGTTTACATTTTCACAAACTTGAAATTTCTTAAAGTAACTCTTTACTCCCTCTTGTGGCCTTTTAGCAATTGTGTTCCTTCTACTTGGAATCCAGGATTATATTTTTCATGGCATATATTTGATGCAAAATTAATTGGTCATAATACTGGGTCATGAGTTCTGTTGATTAAATATATTTCATTCCAAAATACAGTAGATTACTAATATATTTGTTTTGAAATAGATCTACACATCTATTTCATATTAAAACAATAATATAAAGTAACTTGAAAAATATTTCAGCATGACTTTTACAGCAAGCATGAATAAAAATTTGACTGTAGTTTTTAGAAAAAAACCTTTCAAGAGTATATTAACTACACTCAAAATAATTTTTTTTTTATATAAGTATATGAGAACAAAGCCATCTTTAATATACTGAACTGTTTTGTATAAATAGAGTTTTCAGGCAGCAAACACAATCTCTGACCTGGACAAACCAAGCAAAAATTTTTTTTTTTTTTTTCTGGTCTGTGCTGACTATGGGTATATACCCCGTGAATGCAGAGAGAATAGGAATGAGCTGTGGCACTTGCACCGTGAGGGAAATGACAGAATTCGTTATTCCTGTGGCACATCAGTCATCACGTTCCCTTACTGCTGGCTGTCACACTGCACACTTCTCTCACAGATGCAGAATTCTGATGGGAGACATTATCTTTCCAGCTTTATTTCTCCTTTTCAGTTTATATAATGCATTCCCAGTGGGCAAAAAAAAAAACTCCAACAGTGTCAAAACTGTATTTTTCCCATATTAATTCCATGAAATTTTGCTATTTTTTTCTATTTGTTATGTGAACTCTTCTCAAGGAATTAGGGTGCAGATAAAGAACCAAGGGCCAGAGGTTTTACAGAGCGTATGGGTGACAGCTGAGCCCCTGTAACTCCACATATACATGCTAATAGTTGCAGCAAATATGCCTTTTTCACTGAAGGCTACCCTAAATTGTACCTTTCCACAATTGCCACCAGCTAAGAATGGGCACATGGGGAGTTACTCTGGCTTTGTTGATACCATTTTAAACCTCTGTTACCTGACTGCGATTCTGAGTTTTAGGTTGTTTTGCCAGCAGTCTCCACAGATGAAGCTGTTAGAAATTTTCACCTACTGTAAACCAGTTTTATTCAGATCACTTGGCTGAATCTTAATATTTTCCTTTTCCAGATTTCTTCTCTAGTTCTTAATTTTGCAATCAAATATGTGCTGGGCATGGCCATATATATGATAGCAACACACAAGGTAGTTATTTTGTGCTTCAGATTCTTGGCCATGTTATCTTTAAAAACAGAAAAAAGATGAGCAGTGATTAGAAGGTATCTGATTTAGACTTGGATTGGTTTAAATTGAAAGAAGTATACACTCAAGAGTCAATTGATCTGCCTTTCTGCATAAAATAAGAACTGTGGAGAAGATCTCTGCTCTAAGAAGAGAAGAGAAGAGCAGAGAGATCTCTGCTCTAAGCAATCTTGTCAGTAAACTTGGAATTCTGAGGTTCCTTCTCTCTGCTTCTGCTGCAGAGATATTTCTTTGAATCCAATGCTGAAAACCAGGCCAGGTTACAAGGTTTAAGTGAATCAGCAGTGCAGTCTATAAAGCCTGGCTCCTGCTGAATTACCCAGCCTGTGGAGCTTCCAGGACCCGGCAGTGTTCATTTTGAGATAAAAAAAGCTCAGTTCTGATTTCCAGCAGTGAACAATGCACTAAGGAACAAGAATCAAAGGTCTATTTGCTTGTCCATATCTTGGTGATGACTAGCTACCCAGGACAGAAAGCAAGGAATGAGATAAAGTCGTGGAGTTAATTTGCTTGGAGCCTTATAAAAGGGAAAAAACCCAAACAAATCCAAGCAATCTAATTTGTCTTAAATTTTTTTCAGACTTTGAAGAGGAAACTCAGCTAGCATGGACTGGATTATGTTCATGTGGACATAAGGACAGTGTTTCTTTGTCTTTGCAAAATATGACTTGGCATTCGCTTTTCAGTCTGATGGGAGTGGGGTTTTGTAGTAATTTTATTTTAGAAGCTCACACCAACTAACTGACTTTATTGTAATAAATTATTTAATGTGGAGCTTTCCTTTCAGAGCTCTTCTGCTGACACATTTCTCAGCCCAGCCCCGCACATTTCAGAGTAGTCACACCACCAGCGTGGCAGACTGTAGTATCCCTTGGGTTATTCAGTAGAGGAACAGTGTGGGACAGATAAAGGTAGTTGTACATCAAGATGCTGAAATATTCAGTTAAGATTTTTCCTTAGGGAATTCTTAGATACACTTTTTGACAGGGCAGGTGCATAGCCACTGAGTTATTTATTAGACAGCAGAAACAAGGCAAATTACAGTCAAGATTTATCTTTAATTTTGAGTATTCTTTAGAAACGACAATTCCGTTGGGAAACAATGGCTGCTCTGAATTGCTTTAGCTAAAGAAAATTAACAGTTAACATGTGTAGGAAACTTCAGTTATCACTGAAGACAAGAGACAGGAATTCAACTAGGATTAATGCAGAAAGGATGAGATGGGAGCATCTTTTCCTAGCTTACATGCTTTGCATGAGTGAGAGTGGCTGCAGGGAGTAAGGGTGAAAAGTTGTAGTATCTTATTCCTTCTGTTCATTGCTGTGTAAAGGAACTAAATAGGTTTGCCTAGAAAATAATGACATAGCAACAGCTACTATAGGGTGATGGGGGAAGGATGCACTAAGGAGTACACTACCTATGTACTCTTAAAATGTGGTAAATTGCAATGAGCACACTGTCACTTAAACCTCAGCAAATGCACAGTTAGATCTGTGGTAACAATTTTTACTCCCCTGTCAGTCCAAACGTGAAAAAAAGCAAAAACAAGATTAAGGACAACTTTTAAAACACAGTGGCCTGGACTTTAAGCCACAGTGGACTACATGACATCCTACTGTGGAATTCAGTGTTGTGCCCTGTGGCCTTTCACTGCTAAGTGGCATGTGACCAAAATATCAAAAAAGAGTTGCCTGAAGAAAGGTATGATTGAAGTCTATAACATGTAAGAAAGGGTGAGAAGTGTGAATGCTCAGTCTGACTTCTAATGTAAAAACTAGGCAGGATGTTACTGCTGTCTGGCAGATTCAAGAAAACCGAAGGAGAAGGCTATTCAGTGCTCTGTTAAACTGTATAACTTCTTGCCATAAGATGCAAAGGATGCTAAACATTTACAGGATTAGGCAAGTTCATTAAGACATACCCTGGTGTACTGGAGCACATCTAGTGAAGGGCCACCAAGATAGCTGTGGGGCTGGAGCACATGGTGTGTGAGGACAGGCTGAGCCACTTGGATTTGTTCAGCCTAGAGAAGAGGAAAGCATCGTGCACTTGTGTGCCAAAAAAGAGTGGAAATAGAGCCAAAACATAAAGGTATGGACAGCCAGAAGATAAAGACCAGCAGTTAAGGGTTGCAGCAAGAAAAGTCATAGTTAGTTAGTTACAAGGGAAAATATTTCACAGCAAGGGCAAACTGCCACAGGCTGCTGGGAGAGGCTGTGCAACCACCTGGTTTTGGAGACACTCAAAACCCACCTGGAGAAAGCCCTGAGCAGCCCAGTCTTGCATTAGCCTTGATTTAATCCTATAATGTTATGTAAGGGAAATCCACTGGATCTCCTAAATATACATGTAATCACTTCTGACTCAGGAGGTCCCTGAGATAGAGATTGCTGGCAGCTGAGCGTGCTTCAAAGAAATGTCACCTGTCCTGCATCTACTGCTCCAGTCACCCCTAGGCATCCCTTTACTGGCTGAGGTCAGAGACGGGTTGCAGGGCTGGGTGAACCTTTTGTCTCCATCTTCATGTCCCTATTAAGATGTCCGTGAAGACTTTTTGGGTGCCCATTATACAAACAATGCTGCCATTTTTTCATCACAGGTATACTTACTAAATATATGTCATAGTCACACTGTTTTTATAGGGCTGCCTGTTGCATCCAGTTGCTTTCAGAAGATACTAAATGCTACAGCTTCTGAGTAGATTTTATTCTTTATTCAGTTCTTATTATTAAATTCCTATTGTGTATGATGTTTATGCTGCTGGGAAAATGAATATTTAATAAATGGGAAAAAAAATGAAAAGGAAAGCTGGACTTGCAAAGCAGGGGAAGAGGGACAAGAACCAGGGAATATAAAACTGACATCTTTCCTCTTGTATCATGCAAATAAGAGCTACAGAAAATTTGAGAAATTAAATTAGAAAAGCCTATAGAATACCAGGGAGAAAAATACCAGATCCACCAGCAAATATAGGGCGGTGAAGATTGGCTGCTTGTTTCACTTTTGTAGTCTTTGACTAAGAAAAACACTTATTTTCTCTTCACAGTCATCTGAACACACAGAAAACTTAATTTCAGGCTAGGATGGGTGCTCTAGATTGAGAAGATATTTTTCTTTTTGCTACTGTGTTAGAAATCTTCTCCCCCATGTACTCATGCACATGAAACATTTACTATTGAATAAGATTTACCATAAGGCTCAATAACAATGTTTTGCAAATACGCCCGCCCCCCCCGAACCTCTTGTTGCCATAATTGTTATGGTCGTAACAAATATAAGTAAAGAAGCTCACTTACTTACACCAGTGTTTATGTCTAAAAAAAACCAACTCTCTCAAGCTGCTAGCACCGTCTCTGAGCACTTGTAGACTTCCCCACACACCCCTCCCCACTACAGCTATGTTTAGCAGAAGAGCATATACTAACAAGCCTAATACAGTTACTTCTCAGTATTATTTAAAAATATTGGCTCTTGTGTAAAATAAATATGCCTCAAATGGTTCCTTATCAAGTTCCTTTATTTAACTTTGGTTGACCAGAAGGAAACAACAAGCTGTACCAAACCCTGTGAGAAGTTTGATTCATCCTCTTAGTTTACTATTTTCAGTCCAGTTTTTCTCAGTGCCCTGATGGGCATTCTACTTCTACTAGCATTTGTTTAAATAAAGGTTGTTTTTCTGAAACCCATTTTCTAAAAAAAGCCCCACCATATGGTTATTACTCTTTCACTTTAATTTCTCCTTTCTTCCACCCCTCCCAGCACTTTCATACTCACTGTTGTTTAAAATACAGTCCTAAAGGTTGGACATTTTACCACTGGGTCCATTGGAATCTGAACTGGTTTATGTTAGCCTCACAAGAATACTTTTAGACGGCTAAAACTATTAATAGTATTAAATGAGAAAGAGGATACAGAAGAATACAATTAACTTGTTCCTTTTCCATCTTATGCTTGAATTCTGCCTGTACAATATATCCAAAACAATTGCACTGAGAAAACCTAAAGAAAACAAAAAAAAAAAAAAAAAAAGAAGAAAGAAACAGTTTTGACATGAGAGGCAACAGTTACTTAAATATATTAAGGTCTCTTGAACTTCCTTCTTAGATCCTGGCCCCATCGATCTATTTGAATACAAAATTTTGTTATTCAATCTATAAAGAAAAGTCTTCAGGTGAAATACATTTCTTCTTTACAAGTCCTCAGATGAGCCCTTAGTGGTATTTTTTGATTATGCCTTCCTGCTGCTTGTCTCCTCAGTGTATTTTGTTCCCTTGTGTGGATTTTCTTTTGGTTTGTCCTTTTCATTTTGTGACTGAGGGCTGACACTTTTTGTGGAAAGATGTGGGTGAAGGAATGTAACAGCTGTTTTACTCTTAAAATGAACTAATCTTGGCATCTGTTTCTGACCCATTCTGTCTCCAGCTGACCTACCCTGTAAATCTTATTTGAACTGATGTAACTACTTCAGCCTTGGGAGATACAGTTTAGTACTTTGGACTCAAATGTAAGTTTCAAAATATTGAGCCAAATAATACTGGACTTATCCCTGAATTACCCACACTACTACTGACAACAGCCAGATACCTAAGGAGTGCACAGATATTTGGCAATGGCAATTTATGAGTAAGAGCTACTTTGGGAACTAAGGGCTTTACTTGCCCTGCGGTGCCCAGCAGTTACATTTGTTTTGTATGACATCTTGTTTTCAGTTGCTGTTGTCTTGAGTATCTGAATCTGCCTATTTGCTTTTTTGATTAGCAGGTTACAGACAGTGTTGGTAGAACAGTTGAATTTTCTTTGTCTTTTTTTTTCTCTTTTTTTTGCTAAGAGCAGAGAGATTAACAAATATAACGCACAGGCACAGAAAAATTCTCTGTACTGATTATGAAGAGTGGAGGAGGTTTTCTTTGAATGGTACTGATGTCTCAAAAGCCCCCAAGAGTGACAGGATGGCTAGTGGATGTAGATAAGATTTTGACAGGAAGGCCAAGTTCTCTTGACTCTAAAGCCAAATGTTGATAGCAAGACTGTCATTGTCTGAGAGGCTTGAATTGTATGTTTGCAGATGTCCTTGGATTCACTGACCAGTTTCCTACAAGGAACGTAGGATTTCTTCACCCTATCTTTGCTTTGGTTATAACCTGCAACAACCACAGTTTTCTCTAATATAATGTCATCCATTTAGCTAATGTCACCACAGGCCTTCCTGGATGGCATTTGCCCTCTTGGTTCTCATGACTTTATTCAGAATTTGGCATGCAATCACTAAAACTTTGATTTCTGTTTCTCATTTTTACAGGGCTACTCAAAACATGTACAATTTACAAGTCATTTGTCCCACATTATAAATTTGTCATGAAAGCTTTAGCTAAGTTTGATGTGACTGACGGTCCATGAAATTTTGGAAGGTTTTGTGGATATTTTATTAATGCAGACAAATGTTAACCATATGCTGGCCTACTTAAATGCCCTGTGGTGACACTACTCAAATGTGATTGAGATTGATTATATCTTGCAAGTAGAGTTATAGCAGCAGGAAATTATTTGTTAAGCACAGCACATCCCCCCCCTTCTCCCCCCCAAACCAAACCAAACTAGCTGTAATAGCCTTTATAAACAAGAACAGAAAAGTATGCAATTCCTTTTGACGAGATTCCTTTGAAACCTTTCCTCTCTAAGTTTTCTCTCAGTAAACTCCTTATATTTTAGATTCTAGCACATGAATTCTGACACCTAAGAAAGCTAATATTTTTATTCATAGGATATTTCCTTCCGATTTTATACTTTCAGATTTTTCAAATATTATTCTGAAGAAAATCTTGAGATACTTTTCCTACCCATTATGCTAGGAAGTTCATCTATGCTAGGATATTTCAGAAAACTTATGGCTGATGTCAGTGTATGATATTATTTTCCATATTTGCTAGTGACCCTAACACGTGGACAGCTTTTCTCTCCCATCTTATATTTTTCTAAAGTACATTGAACTCAGAAATTTTTCAGTGGCAATGGTAATCTTTTATTTTGAAAAGTTTGTCTAGTTGCATTCAACTCTCAGGACTGGACATATCATCAGTTACACTTGCTGAAAAAAACCCAAATATTTGAGTTGCAGCTGGTGTGCTAGAGTGAGGAATAAGAAGCTGCATATCATAAACTGTTGTAGCAATATAAATAAGATTACTGAAATTACCAACAGCTGGTTAATTAATTCTTTTGCATATGTTTCTTCGAAAAAACTGTTACTCACTTTTGTTCTTAAATAATAGAGTATCTCCAGCATTTTCAAATGTAGAGCTTTTTTTGAGATTTAGAGGTAATGTTACTGGCATGGGCTGGAGAAAGTCACTTACCGCTGGAATATGATGTTCTCTGTGCTGCTTCTTTTGAAAACAGAAGGACTTTAAGTATTTTCTGGTGCAGATTCTGTAGGAATGAAGTTGAAACTGGCTATTTGTTTTACTTCTATCTGTGAATAACAACAATCATAGCAGTCGCTAGTAGTCATCTACATCTAGAGATGACAGAGATCTTAGAGGTGAAAAGTTTTGTTTCTTGTCTCTGTGTCACCAAACTCATTCACTCATGTTGAAATGTTAATTAGTAAAGCACATTAGTTGATGTCTAAGAAGTTCTTAGCAATTTGAACAGGAAGGTTACTATCTACTGACTTCAGTGAGGCTTAAAAATGTAAGAGTGTATTGCTGGATAGGAAAGGTGCCTGGATGAAGGCTTACATGACAGGCTAAGTTCTATATGGAAGTTATATATACATCTGAAGGATTGCTGAATCATGGCAAATTTATGTTTTCATTCCATTTGATGTTTTAGGTTTCATTAAGACTTTGGATAGACATCTGAGCAACACTCGTACATCAGGCAGCTGAGCACAGAGGCATGACAAACTGTTGTATTGTTTATGAAATTAAGACAATTGGTCCAGACACTCCTCAGTAGGAAGGCAGGTAATATAGTATCATAAAATTCTCACACTTCTCAGAAAAAAATAAACTACAAGATTTTTACCAGAAAATAAACCAGATAAAAATATAAACTGACAAACATAATAAAAATGTTGTGTTAAAAATAAAATATACTATCAGGTAACCATTTTTTTGGTATTCTTTGAAGTAAGGCTTGTGTACCTTGAACTTGGAGATATTTTGGACTGATAAAAAAATTTTGCATTTGTTTGTGTAAGAACTAGGTATAACTGACATTTGCAATTGTTTCTGTCTTGTTCTTTCTACATAACCATGAGGTCCAAGTCTATAAATATTTCTTATTATATAAACTATCCTTTCTATAAACTTAGTGGCCTTGGAGTATTTACATAATCCAGTCAGTTTCCTAATATAGTCAACTTTCAGTTATCCCTGTTACATCATATTTCCTTATTATACCCATATGTCTCAATGCTGTGTCATACGATCCCTACTATTTGTGTGGAAAAAGCTCAGAGCTCTCTTTCAGTTTATTTCCACTTCCAGTTTCATCTTTCCGTCTTTGAACTTCAGTCTGAGTATTTTAAACTTGTACTACTAACAGTTCCTCCTGATTTTTCATTACTGAGAAGTTTGTGTCTTTGTCCACCTCTGCCATTCCATTATAATATTTTCATTTGCTTTACAAACAGGTCTGGCATGCTTCCTCCTGTCTTGCTCAGCATGGTTCCTTTGCCTGTCCAGTACTGCTTTTGCCAAAGTGTCTGCCCATAATAATCTCGATGCCAGTTCTAGTGCAGCCATAAAGCCTTTTCTGCCTTGATACTCTGCTGCAGACAGTCTACCCAATGCATGATTATGCACCCAACATGACACTTCTCCATGTGCAATAAAGAGGTTTTGTAGATTTTTAAGGACCCTGAAATGTTTCTTGGCCATTTTCCCGCTCTGAAACAGAGCACACTTGTAGCCTTCTTGTTGGGCTACAGAATACATATTTGTAAGGAGAAACAAACCTATTTGACTCTTTGTAGTATTTCTCTTCTCAGTATGGATGCTTACAGAACCCTGGAGGTAAAGTCTGAAGTATCAGTCTTGACATGTGACAATCTACTCAAAGAATTTTTTAGCAGTAAGAGAAAATTGGATTGCATGACCTAAGGAAATTAATTCCAAATATTAGTGAGAAGTCCACTAAGTTGCACAATACAGATAATACACTACTCAAATAAATTGCCTTTTAAGTAGGTGAGTATGCATGACATGCCAGGACAAACTTCTCCTTTAGATAGATGTAAAAGTTGTTAATGTAAAAATTAGTAAATGAGGATGTAAAAGTTTATAAACATTTGCATATACAAACTATGGGTTTAAGACTTCTGCTGACATAGAGGTCTAAATATCAAGATCAAAGCTGTCAGGAAAAAATCATAAAAATTCAATGTTGCCTGGAAGGTAATAGAAAGTAAAATGAATAATGTTCTAAAAGTCAAAGCAAAATCCAAACATAGCTTACAAAAATTGGTGGGTGCAGAAAGTCTGCAAACAGGATGCATGTAAATGTATAGTTCTCTGTCACCTAGAGCTAAGTGAAATTTGGATCTGAGACCTGAGGTGAGTTTTTTTTTCTAATCATGGCTTTTATTGTGTACAAGGTAAATTGTGAGCTCAGACACAGCTGGACTCAGCTGGACTGACTCAGGTTGCAAAATCTGTCTTCTGGAATTGCTGCAGACCAATGCAATGTGTAACAACATTCTCCAGTACAATAGGATGATCCTGAAATGACAGGATTTAGCAGTTGGTAACATCCAGAACCTTCATTATCTGGATAAAATAGGGAAAAGAGAGCCTCCGTGTTGCTGGAAATGTGTGCGGATTGAGACTTTTCTATCAGGACAAGAGGATTTTGCTTTCATTCTTTGAATGTTACAGTGGTCCCTAAAAGAAATATTTAACTGCCAAATTGCTAACTGCCTTGAGTTAAACCAGATTTATTTGTATAATATACCACAGACTTTGGTTTCTGAGGATTGCATTTTTTTCTGTAAATGCCACATAAATAACGTGGGTGTAAATTATGTTGGTGGGTCCAGATTGTAAGGATCTGGATCCCTTAGCTGCTTCAAGGCTTGTCCAGATCTAACTCACTCACACACCAGGATATTCACATTGCCCCATTGAGTTAATTGAGAAAGTATTAAAATCTGTTGTCATGCAAGTAAGCTGCAAAAAACTAAGAATGGTGTCAAAATGTCATTCATGATGTACAGTATTATTGAACTGGAGCATCAAAACATGGCCCAAAGTAAATAGACATTAATAGTCTATGTCTAGACTAAAAACTATGTGAAGGCAAAATGACCAAGGGGAATATTACATTTACTTGAAACTTAGGCTTTGTGTAAAGGCTATGGACACATCTGGAGGAAAAGAAAAAGAACATGGAAAATTGTTTTCTTTGTATGATATTTGAGTGAGTCAGAACACTGAAGTGTTACAACGGAATCACTGAAGTCACTACATTGTAACTCATCCCTCCCCTCTGACTGCACAGCAACATCACTGTCAGCGAGGGAAAATGGAAGTTAGCTTACATGCTTAAGAAAGTTTTATTTTCTGATAACTATGCTGTCAATTTGGTGTGTCAGCCCTATGGATTTTTTCCTATTTTTCTGGTCACTGGCAGATATGTTAGACCAACAAAAATATTAGGAAATACATTGATTTAGCAGTACTATATCCTTGTGAAGTTACCTGTATTGTAGCACAACCTCTGCACTTAATGAGATCAGGTTTAGCCATGTTAATACTTTTACTGTTGCTCTTTAGGATTATTTTTTTTTTTTTTTTAAGAAATTTACCTTAGAATGCATGCTTTGCATTCTAATGCATACAGCTTAGCACAGATTTGTGTTAAGTGTGGAAGGTCGCACTGGAAATGATAGAGGAGGATTTAGTCACAGCTGAAAAGGAAGTACACATAGTGATGAAATGAGACCGTTGGAAGGGAACTGTCATAAGAAGAGCAAATTATAGTTTTGCAGAATCTTTTTATTTTATATATATATATAGTGATCCACAAATAGATAGGTTTGTACCAATTGTTACTTATATTTTATCAATAAAGTCATGCATAGAGTAATGACTATGTGATTTGCCAGCAGAGCTAAGAATATAAAGTTGGTCTTTGAAATTGATATGTCTCCAAAAGGGAGAGGCCTGAGAAGCATCATGTGGCCTGTCTACAGATGCCACATTTAACAGTGGAAGTACATATTCAAATACATTGGCTACTTAAAAGTTTTGCAGAGCAAAAAGTTTTGCAGAGCAAAACAGGTGACTCCTGCTCAGTCTTTGCTTCTTGCCCCTTTTTGTGTATCTGACTTCTTGTGACATCTCTGCAAAGATGTCAGCTGCCCCTTTCAGCCCTGCTTCATGTTACCTGCCAATGCTTTTAAGCCCAGTTATCCAATGCTTTAAGCTATAACTAGATAAGTAGAAAATTTTCAACTACCGAATTTCTTAGGAGACAAATTGCTGTTAAAAAAGTGAGCTGTCTTTGCTCCCTAAACAGACTGAATTTCAGCTTTCAGCCACGGGTTCATATGTTGTCTTTATTGTCTAATGAATCCTCTGAAGCCATTCTAGATCTTGAGAAGGTACTGTTGGCAGGAGCTAAAGACAACATACATTTGCAAAATGGAATTTTAGCCAAATGAGGAACCTACATTTAGATTTGTGGTGCAAAAAACCTCAGTTTTCACCTTGAGATTCAGCCTGAAGCTGCCTGAAATGGGAAAATTCAAGCTGTAAATCCATAACAGTCTTTATACACCTATTACTATGCTTGATTTTCAAATTTCTTAAATAAATAGGTAGCTGTGTTGCTGGGGCAGGATCAGGAAGAGGAATGTGGCTCTGTTCCATAGGCAAGATGATGAACACAGCCAAGGTCACAGCAATTCTGGCCCTGTGCTGCAGAAAGTCTTTAGAAAGTCTTCTGGCAGAAATTGAGATATCTATCTAATTTTTAACAGCATTTTTGTTGATCATTATCATGGACTTAACCACTTAAAGGTTGTATCCAAAAAAAACCACTTACTGAGATCTAGTCTTCCCTTTACGTTCTCTTGGATAAATTTTAGACAGATATTTTAAAATTCTTTCCTTGCCATAGTTTTCTACTGTTGTTTATTATACTTACTTCTTCTACTGTGAACTACTTTAGATGCAGTTGCCTTTTTAAACACCATATAGTACTGAACTCAAAAGTAAAATATTTAAAATTTACCCTATTCATATGGTTCAAGAATAATACTGGGAACTGATGTTCTGCTAACTTTAAGTAAGTGAACTCCAATACTTTTTTTTTTAAAGACATCTTTCTAAGGATTAAGTTTCCCACCATGAATATTTGGCTTCTCTTTCTTAGTCATATGCATCAATATAGAAAAAAACCCCAAGCAAACAACCCCTACCAATCTGTAGGGGAGCACAGTATTTCAAATGTATCTTTTCACTGTGACTAGTAATTATAAGAAAGGTGGGGACAAACTTTTTAGTAGGGCTTGTAGTGATAGGACAAGAGGTAATGGTTTCAAACTAAAAAGGGGTAGATTTAGATTAGATATTAGGAAGAAATTCCTTACTGTGAGGGTGGTGAGACACTGGAATTGGTTCCTGAAAGAAGCTGTGGATGCCCCATCCCTGGCTTTGCTCAAGGCCAGGCTGGATGGGGCTTTGAGCAGCCTGGTCTAGTGGCAGGTGTCCCTGCCCATGGCAGTGGGGTTTGAACTAGGTGATCTTTAAAGTCCCTTCCACCCCAAACCATTCTATGAGTCTATAATTCTATGGTTATGTTCTCACTGAAATAACTAAACTTCCAAGTCAGGTGAAAAGTTCAATAAGTTTTTATCAAAATTCACTTGAAATCCTGGGCATTTTTTTCTGCTGAGTTCAGTAGGTTTGGAATGGGGAACTGGTAAACATACTAAAGCAGGTGCAAATTAAGGAAAATCACCTTGCCTTTACTTCAATTAATGAAACATAAAATCAAATATCTTAAATAAAGATATATGTACACATTATAGGAGGGGTTAAAAAAAATAATTACTTTATTTAGCTGCTCTTTTCATTATTTTTAACTGTACTAAGCAGTTTTCCCCAAATAACATTTATAGAGTACATTATAATAAGGATGATGGAAAAATAGCTACAGATTAAAACATCCAACTGTTTTCAGCTTTCCAGTGGCACTTTCCTATTTTGGAGTGCAGCACTCCAAAACCAAAACTCTTGGCGGATCTTTCTGTGGTTCAAAATTCAATTACTGTTCCATCAGAAATAGTAGAGGCATTAACGGAAAGATTTTTGAAGATGTTTGTGAGACAGATTTCACTCCCTCCTCACACAGCAGAGGCATTGTTGTAATTTCTGACAGATTGACCTAGGGCCAGAATTTCCAATCTGTTGACAGTGTTAGTGGCTAGATAATTTCTTTGAGTAAAAAAGTATTCAAAACAAAACGGAACAAAAAAACCAAACCACTCCAAACCCAACCCAAAATTTAGATCAGCATTTGGTTGAGGAACTGCTTTCCTTCACTCTTTTTAAGGAATCTACCACTATCATGTGGTGAAGTGCCTTAGTTTCGTACAGCAGATAGTATTCTTAAAGGACAATTGCATTCATTTTTATTATCTTACTACTCAGGCTGTTTTGATCCCAGTTCAAGAAAACATTTGAGTCTTAATTTCAATGCAGTCTGGATGATGATCTTTTAAAAAGAGATGTCAGTCTTTAAATATAAGAATAAGACTTCTGGTTTTAAGCCAAATACTTTCACCAATGAATCCTGCTGATGTGTGACAGCAAGGCACTACTTATTTTCTCTTTATACATGCAAGTCCTATGGAAGTTTGCTAGAGTGAAACAGAAAAGCTAAAGGCAAAGAAAAGACTGGATGGTCCATCTTGCTGTAGCTGTTGAATGTTAGCTTCAAAATGATAACACAAATCCTTTTTTTGGTGGTGATGTCTTTGGGGAAAACCATGGCTTACAAATATTGCAAAATCTAGATCGATTCCTTCCTTCTCCTATGGTCTTCTATAAATAGGAGTTAATTCAGCAAGGGTCTGTGTCCTATTTTACACAAAAGGTTGAACTAGAAGTTCCTAGTAATTCCCACCAGTGTTATAATGTACAGTTATAGATATAGAAATAAGGAAAGAACATAAAAATTAACCAGGTTGATTTTCTTTGAAGATAGAAGATATTTCCTATGTTGTGAATTCAGATATTGTTTTTAACTGAAGTTGTAATAGATGTATGGGATATGAGGATGAATATGGGGAAAAAAAGGCATCTCACTGCATACTGTGAATTGTCAAAGGTAGAATTTTTCATGTAGTCTAGGATTAATGTATGTAAGGTGGATAAAAATAGGCACACAATTTAGCTGTGAAATATTAGATTTTATTGAATTAATCTGCTTACCTATTACTGTATAACTTCATTTATTATTCCTTTTGAAGACCTACAATACAACAATTACGTCCTTGGTTATTTAAATACACCCAGACAATTAAATGAGTTTCTCTTAAATGAGTACATGTATTTTACTTTTCAGCCTAGAAACTCCTTCACTGTCTCCTCTGCTGTCTCCTGTCTCCAAACTATTATTAGTGTCATATGGCTATGTCTACAGAAGTTAAAGAATCAGTATTTTACTTAATTAACTTGCTTTACACAACCAACAGCCCTCAATATTTGTATTCCCAGTGAGCTCTGTTTCAAAATCAGTCTGGTATTCTGTGAGCCAGAGCTTTAAAATATACATGCAGTTGCTGAAGGTTGTCTAGATTGAAATGCAAAATTGGCACTGGAATAAAAGAAAAACCTTAGATAAAATATGAAGTCATTAAATCATTATATTCTTGAATGCATTTCCTGTTCAAATCTATAACTTCTGTAGGTTCTAGTAATTTCTTGTTTAATAAATTCTGCCACAGTCTGAGTTGTTATATCTCTTATTCTGCTGGCATCTGAAGGTATATTTAACAGGCATTAGTTTACGTACTTGAAGACCTATAAGAGACCAGCGTCTTTGGGGAAAGTCCTCAGTAGGTACTCTGTACAATTCCCTTTTTAAAATATTGTTTTCTTGACTAGTGCTGCTACCAACATTTTTTCTCATCACCCTTGTAGGTATCAGGAGAAATCTTAAGGTCAAAGGAGTTACATCAATGTGCAAATCATATAATCAACCAGAACATCTGTCCCTTCATGTTCTCTTTGACAGGCTAGCCTTGGCACTTTTGAGACCATGTTGTGGCTCACAGTGATGCAGCCATAGCAGCTGTCAGTTTTTGTGCTGGGTAGGTGCGCAAGAAGAGAATTGCATCCTCCTCCCTCAGCCTCTGCCGTCACAGAAGCAGTTTGAGTTCAAAGAGCTGTGGATAGATAATGAAGGAGGTCTTTTGGTTCATAAAGCCCTGCCTGCCTTTGCATTCCTATTTAGGGAAAAAATGTTAGCTAGGTCATAGAAATTTTACTTTCAGTCCTGGCTCAGCTGTGCTCCTGTGACCAATAAAACACTAATTACATTGTAGTTTCATGTGCATTAAGCAATGATACTGTTCTGCTTTTATGAAACAAATTTTCTTATATATTGTTGATTTGGCAAAATTTACAATTGGTCTTGCTCTTGTGCTCTGCAGGATATGGAACACATAAAAATGAAAGTTTACTGTAAGTTAACTATTTCCCATCCTTTCCCCAATCCATTCTAAATCCATTACAAATTAAGATTAGACACTGTCCAAACATTTCATTCCTGGGCTAAATGAGAAATGACAGGGACTGTTGGGGTTAAACACTCCTTTCTAGGTGTAAATATTACACTTGTATATATTTTTGACAATATTTCACTCAAGCCTGTCTCTAAGGAGCAGCAGTAGATCTTTGCAAGTGTTATTAGTTCAGTTCAGTGTTTCTATTTTAACATAAAGATGTTTAAAAATCTACAACCCAGTGTGATCCTCACTACAGAGACAACAGAAAACCTATCCCTTCAGAGAAAAGAAAGACTGAATGCTTCTATTTGTGCTTCTGATTCTTTATGAATACTAATGCTCACAACCACAGATTAAATTAATCTCAGCTGCCTCAGTCACACTTGGTAAATGAATCATAAAATAGTTTCATCTTGATATGGTAAGTTGTCCTTGACAGCAAATTAAAATCTTAATAAGTGCCCTATTCAGAAAACACACACATACACATATTCTTCATTCCTAGAAATCATGGTCAGAATGCAGATTCATTGTTTTTGTGTTTAAAGAAAGCAGAGCATAATTATGTGTTATTTCTTCAAGGCTCTGTTATGGTATACCAGGAATTTTAAACCTTAAAGGAAAATATTTCTGGCACTGCCTGAGCACTTTGATAGGGAAAGCCTCAATAAAATATTGAAAGCAAAAGCAAAAGAAGAAACCCAACACTATCTTTAGATGGTGTTTAAACTAATGATTTTTTTTTTTCTCAAAGGTACTGTTATTTTTTCCTTGGTTTTTTTGCTCTTAAAGGGAAGTTGACATCCTCATCCTGAACTGAAACTTGGCTTTTGTAAACTTTTGAAAACAAAGAGGATGTTTGTTATTGGCGTACAGGGAGGGCAGTTCTTACGACTCAAGCCTACTTATCTCATGTCTGTGTAGTAGTTAAAGGAAGAGGGAGGAAAAAAATGAAGTCTTTCATTTGTTTTGGAAAGGTGGGTAAACGAACAGCCAGAACTGTGCATGATGTCAGACAGACTATTTGTACTGACTTCCATAAGTTACATATATTTAGGACTGAGTTCAACATAGTGGAGCATAGTATGTAATTTTAGAAGCCATAAATGACCTCTTGCTCTCTCTCTCTCTCACAACAACAAAAAGTTATACAATATATGTAACAAACCCTTCAGTGTAATAAAATGAAACATAATTATATTTGTGACTATTTTGAAATTCAAGGTTGTTTTTCATAGCTGTAAAGATAATTTCTCTATTTCCTTTATTCAGTACAAGGGCAACGCACAGTTTAACACAAGCTGTCATTTCTTGGTAAGAAGCTTCCTGTATTTTGATGACAGTAGGTGTTTGAGCAGCTTTCTATTTTTGCAGAACTCTTTCATTTGTCCATATACATGCATTATATTTCAACAGCTAATTTAGAGATTTTAGGCTGCGTAGTACTCACGTCCGTACAGTACCATATAACAGAGGTTTTAATTATGCAGTGCAAGTCTGCTGATAAATAGCGCTTATGAATTTCTAACAAAAAATAATTACAGCACATGTGCAGATCATACTTTTCTACATTAAATAAACCTAGATTTTTTAATTCATTTTGTCAAACAACTAGCTCACATTCTGGACTAATGATCTGTAAAATTTCATTCGTAGTAAAATGTGTGCAAAATAACACTAGAGATGAGATCTTTTAAAATCTTTGTAGAAAAGTTACTGGTATATATTTCTATCATGGTATCTGCACTTTATAATGGAACTGGTGACAGTTCTTTTCAATGACAGAGCAGCAGCTGAGCAAGTAGAGCAGCTGAACAGACAAGGGCAACCAAAGAAAAATGATACATCATGGAATATGCATCATAGCTCAGACTTAGCACAGTGTTGCCACACTCAAAGCAATCTATAATAAAAAATATCAAGATTTTGCTAAAATAAATGAAAATGACCATTGGTTACTATCCTCAGATGAAGTTGGGTCAACCATAAATCTTAGGACATATAAAACATAAAGATATACATGTATGTAGCTCTTGTTTTCATAAGGTTTCAGTTTAAGAAAGATGATCTGCTTTTGGTTGCTATACCTCTGTGACCTTTTTGATATTCACCACAAACCTTGTGACTACAACCCCAGACACAGAACAATCCATTTCTTCGTGGTCTTCTTTGGATTCAGTTATAGTTTCGAGCTCTCTGTGAAGGATAGTGAATGAATTGCCACCTGTATCACAAACTTCAATAAAACTGTCCATAGTCACTGAGGTAGAGAAAAAAGGGAATTTAAAAACAAAATTATTAATTACTATAAGTAACTATTATTAATAGCACTATTAATGATTAATGATTATCAATACTAAGAAACCTCAAGATGCCAGCTTGAGTCCCTCTTTAAGTTTTCTGGTCATTCTTTTTAACCTTTGGTTTCCTTTTTTGAGCTGTCTGCCTTTATAGTCAAAAGAAGAAAATATAATGTGTACTTAAGGATTAATTTCTTTAGCAAATTTTAGACAGCTTATTTAAAATGACATGAACTGTGTCCTGCACTCCACTGTTTATATTAATCTCTGTTGACTATTGACTGTGAAGGCAAGGTGCGGTAGAGACCTCTCTGTTTAGTCTGACTAATCACATTTTTATGTTGAGACCTGGTGATGTGCATGTAGAGATTTATGGTGAGACTTGGTGACGTTTTCATGTAGAGATTTACTAGCACAGTAGCTAGCCTGTGGGGGTTACACTTTTATGATTTGCTTGGGGGACCTAGTGTTATCTTCCTGAACTCACTCATCAACACACATTCCAGCTTCTGAAGCAGATAAAGCTGAGGTTTTACAGGCAGTGGTTTTGCACAGCTTGACAGCCCCCCGAAGGGACGTGGCATCTCAGCACTGCCCATGCCAGGAGGCAGGTTTCAGGGCAGAGGCACTAAGGGGCTGCTGTCAGGACACACAGACAATTCTTACTACGAAGGTAACTATTACTTTATGTCAGAGATTGAAAATTGTCGATCTAACATAAGTTAATAAAACCCAGAAAAAAATATGAGCTTTGCCAAAATTTACAGATTGAGAAGACAGAAAAAGTCACAAATATTTGCAAGTCTTTCCAAACTCACACAACTCAGGTCCCAAAAAGCAGACGTTATAAAATGTAATCATAATTTTCAATGCTTAATGAAACTCTTTCTAATTCTACCTGTAAAAATAATGGAAGTTTAGAAAGAAATACTGATTCTGTGTATTTCATCCAAGTCTGGACAAGGCTGTTTCTTTTTAAGTTTTTCTTCTGTAGCATAATTGGGCTATTACATGTCTTACTTCCCTCGTAAACTTCATCTCTTTCCACAGGACAAGCAAATCTGTTAGCCTGATTATTCTCAGGCATTACTTATGTGAGACGGCATCTGTCATGAAAACATAAATCCTTTCGTTACTACCAAGAAGAAAAAAGATATTATCATCAAATGTTTTGGTTGTGAAGTGTTCAAGGCATGTGCACTTCATAGTCCTGCAAAATAAGTCTCTTTTCAGTGCATATCGTCGTTGTGCAGCGTGAGAAAAACACTTCATTCTTGATTGATGCACACTAATGCAATACGAAGAGCAAATGGGAAGATACTTCAAAAGGAGTTTTTAAATTTCATTCTTCCTTTAGATAGGACTACCCACCAATGTGCAGTGCAGGTACACATGTATGTGTCTCTGAACTGGTGGAAAAGGCATTTGGAAAAACAGGTTTCCTGATCCCGTGTATTTTTCTTTCTACATGAGCTGTGGCTGTAATAGGCAGTATCTTGTGTTTAAGGAAGAAAACTCTCCTTTTGCATTTAGTCAGCAATCATCACCTTTATCTGCAAACATTTCTAGGGTTGGAAATCTGATCTTAATGGAAACTGCTGGCAGACGTGATGTATTTTATTGCTAACCTGCTGTCTGCCATCCCCTGGCAAGATATCCTGAGATCAGTAACTGACAGTTATCCATTGCCTGTGCTGACTAATATTTCCTGTGCTCTGCTCTGCAGCCTGCTCTCTATGATTAAGTGACCACATATAACCATATTTGTTAATGAGTTCATAGTATTTTCCTTAGTCAGTCAGCTAAACAAATGCTCTGTATCTTTGAAGGCAGGGATATACTTTATTGCTTCCACATATGGCTCTAAAAGGATGTGATACAGAGGAACACAATGTGCCTAAGCCAACAGGAAACTTTAAAAAAGAAACATGTACAAAGGCTCTAACAAATTTGTTTTTCTTCCCACTGAGTTTCTTGTTATTCATTCCAGAAAAACAGACAAGCAATTTGAACATTAAAGGAGGGCAGGAGGTGGGGGGAGTATAGATATCGGAAGACAATTTAACAATATAAAGTGCTAAGACTGTACAGACCAAACTGTCCTGCTCTGAATTTTTACCAGAATCAAAGAGAATTGTTTGGGATAGGTTTAAGCTTTTAAGGAGGAGACTGAGTACTTCATCATTTAGGTAGTGAGGCATGAAAGCCCCGTGTTTGTAAACACTGCTGTTTACAGGCTAAACTCTGCACCGTGGGCAGATACATTTGGCCAAAATGCTTAGATTTGATCTCCTTGATCAGAAGGGATCCTCTAAGCACAGATTTCACCTCTGTGAGTAAGACTTGGGCATTTTCAGCCATCCACTCCTTGCAAATACACCACCGTCCCCTGCAGCAGTGCTGTGAATTGCTGCGGGACAGATACCCCCCAGCTCTGGGGAATCTCCAAGTCTGTGAAAAAGACTATGGTGGAAATAGATCTTCTGACCTTGTGTGTCTTTTCTGTTTTTAATTAAATACAGATGTCTTATGCAATAGTTTGTTCCTAAGAAAAAATAATCTGTCTTTTTTAATTGTCTTTCACTTAAAACCATTAGGAGGAGTAGCAGGCTTTGGCTTCCACCTTTGCTGCAGATCTGGTAGAGTACTGATGACAGCAAAGGGAAGACACCCAGGAAAAGTAGCTGAGTAGGAAACCTGAACCATGTCAACACTATCAGGTATTTTCATTGGTCATGTATGTGGCCAGTGAGGGGCGATGAGAAGCATGGGGCCAGATAAACAGTTTCTGTGCACCAGGGTCTCCATGGAGTGGAAAGCAGGGCACTATACTGGAGTAATTATCACAGAATAGTCTGGTTTTATTTTTATTTTCTGCAGGCTGGGAGGGTGGATTTTCTCCACGCACTTCCAGCTGTCTGCCTTCATTTTCCTAGCTGCTAGCTGAGTCACTGGGACTTGGTGCAGTGCCGAAGACCCTGGCTTAGATTAGTTCTTCCCTAATCCTGAATCCCAGTACTTGAGCTATTCTGACAGAGTATTTTATTTGTTAATAACTCCTATTTTTATATGTTTGCAGTTCTGTCCAATATGAGAATTTTATAAGTTTCTGTGTAAAGAAGTGACTGTTATAGTTTGCTGCTTCTTGACAATGATGTTAAACCAGTTTTCATTGGAACTCTGACTCACTATAGCCCGATTCAGAAAACTTTGCTGGTTTACCACACTTAAGATAATATTAAAGAGAATAGTGCCATTAAAAACATTACATATTAAGTATCACTTTTGCTCATGTCTTTTCATTGCACTATATTCTGTATATTTGTTACTGTTAATCACTTGTTTCTGAATTCCTGTGCTAAATCCAGGTTAGACTTTTGTGGGGAATCATATGCAAAAAGACCTGACCTTTTTACAGGTGGCAAAGCAGATTTAGGTTAAGACACCAGAGTAAGCAAACAGGAGTCTTTCTAACTAGTATATTCTGGGTACAACTACACTATTTAGATATGCTTATATTTAGAAAGTGGTTGTGTCCAAACTTACTGCCCTCCCAAGCTGTAGAAGAAATGGGAAGAGAAAAGACACTTTTTTCCACAGACTGTTGTGAGATTGTAATACTTGTTTTTCTTCCGATATGAGAAATGGGTGCCAAGTTTCAAAACTGTGACTGACAGGAAAAAAATTCAGATCAGTGAAAATTTTTCTAACAAAGTTTAAAGATTTAATTATTTTATATTTTAAATAAATCAATTATATCATATAATAACAATAGGTTTGGAAAGAAAAATAATTTAACCCTCTTTTCAAAAGGAGTTTGAAAGGGAGTGTTACAAGTAAATTTCTCTTTTCCTCAGACACAAAACAACAGCAATATTGACTCACATTACAGAATGTTTTAATTTTTAAAGAAAATTTTCAATCAATATTCTAACAAGATTAATCTGTAAAAATTTTCAACACCTACAATAGACATGTTAAGTAACTCATAAAACATTCAGAGTACTTTTTTCTTATCCTGAAAGGAGCAGCCAAGGTAAATTTTTATCCATCTGCAGAGCCACTTGCATCAGCTCAGTCACAAAAAAGGTCATAAGCAATGCCCAAATATCACTTTGACCCATAACTCAGAGAAGATCTTACCCCAAAAGAGCCTGAAATGTTTATCCATGTCCATGATGGATATTTCACTTGGTAGCTGCTGTCAGAACCACCAGCAGATGGTGCCTCAGCTAAACCTCCATGGATAAATGGAAGCAGAATATACCTTTAGAATCTAGCTTGGAAAAGACCTTTAAGATCGTTGAGTATAACTGTTAACCTTGCACTGTTACAACAACAGTTCTGTTCTCCAGGGCTGATCAGAATATTGAAGCAGAAGAAAGAAAAATTTAAGTACTCCATTTCAGGAATGGTACAACTGTGTCACCAGTGCTGGATCTCCCTTTTACTGAAATGTCCTTGGCATAAACCTTTAATAATAATATTCGAACAAATTTGCTAGTCTCCATTTCTTAAAGACTGAGATGGTGATGAGCGAAATGGAAAAGATTTTGTTATATGCTAATAAAAATGGATGTGAGCAGTAGAAGGTAACAGAACCATGAGACTTTAAATGGCAATTCAAGCCGTGCCAAAATTATCTGATTTATTTAGCTGTCAGAATGACAAAATGTACCAGATTAAGAGAATGGGGTATATGTACGAAAACGTTCATCAAGTTTCATCATCTCTAATTGGAGACAATGACATTTGGGAAGTTCATTGGTAATAAATCTGGAATGGATCAATGTGTATGGAAGAGCAAAGGAGAAAATAGCTCTAGAGACTGGCTGTAGACTCAGTCAGCTTTGTACATTGCTTTCAAAAATGCTTTTTGTAGAGTCCAGTGGCTGCTTGCTTCTTGAATAAAGCTCACACAACTGTCCCTTGCAAAGTTATTTCCTGAAATTTGTTCATGAAAATAGTACTCATAGACACGTGCTATTGTTTACACACATGAAAGGTAGCAATGTTCAGAGCTTGCAGAAATTATTAGACAGAAGTTAAAAAAGAATAAGCAAAAGCATCAGTGACACCTTTATAAGAACTGTTTTCTCATGTTATAAAAAATCTAATCGAGAATAATTCTTTCACTAATCAAAGTACAAAAAACGAGTGTAGAGGAATAACCCTTATTGCAGCCTGGAGAACGGTTTCAGAAACAAACAGAGAGCAGGAAGAAAAATGCTTTTCTAAAACAAACAGCTGTTTAGATCTCTATGCAGTCTTACACAGGATAAAAGATTACAGAGATGGCTGTATACAAGAAGCTATGCTGCCTTCCAACAATTTTTACATAACTTTTAAGCGCAGGTTTAAGTTATTGGATTTATTTTATTGACATTCAAGAAGAAATAGGTTGCAAATATATTTCATGCATGGTTTCTAAAAGAAAAAAAAGAAAGTGCTTACTGGAGAGGATACTGCACTTCAGTTGTGGACAAAATGATCTCTGTATGCCATACATGACTTTAATGAGTGTTGCAAGGTTTGATTAATATTTATTTGCTCAGTTCTAGAAAAGCACTGCAATAGATGGGACACATATTGAAATACTAATTTCAATTCTTATCAAGCTACTCTATTTGAAAGTATAATGTTTGTCCAGCCTGTTGAATTTGTGAAAGAAGTCTTGAAGAGACATAGTAAAATCCAGAAGAATCATATTTTACAGATAAACATGTCATAAGGAATGTGCCTATACTTGTGCCATAGAAACACTGCTTTTTTTTTAATATATGACATCTATTCTGGCAGTTTCTGAAAAAGCTTCTTAGTCCTGACTCATTTTGATGCAGTAGCTTTTAGATGCTAAGCTTGCAATACAAAATATAGTCAGCTTTAAGGAAAAGTGTGTTATTTATGAACAGCAAGCACCAGTTCAATAATTCAAGTCCATTAGTCATTTATTCATATCAACTTTAAGTCCATCCAAGGCAGATTTATGAATACAGTTCGTAACAAACAGTAGTCACTTTCCACTTCCTAAATCTGCTTAATATTTGTAAAAGTTGAAAAAAATGCACATATATGTACTAAGGGGTTTGGCATCTTTATATATTTTTATATAAATGTCAGAATGACTAAAATGCATTTTAAAATTAAAGATCTTTAACATGTAGTTTTACTAGATACTTTATTTTGAGAAAAATCTGAAGGCTTGTAATCATAGAAAAACTGGTGGAAAAAAGTGGGGGTTTACATTTTTTCCTTTGTGATTTCTATTTTTTACAAACATTCCTAGAGTGGTGTAATTATATTGACATCATTAGACCTTGTGATTCTTACCGAAGAATGAAGCAATTTCAGGATTCATTTTGTTTGCATTGTATTATTTTTACTTTCAACCATTCAGCATTTTTCAGGGGTTCAAAAATATCAGCCCGTAATTAGTTCAGTGATAGTGACTAAAGGCAATGGTGATTAGTAAGGGTGACTTCTGGCCACTCAAGCAGTTAAAATGATCAATGGGTCTCTAGTTTGAACATTGTGTTTTAGTAGCTGATGAGGAATTCCAAAAGTCTGGAAGCAGAATATAAAAGCAGAAAGATAATGCAGTTGGAAGGTATTACTAAAGCTGACATCATGTCTCTTACAGCCAGACGTGCAGAGCACTGCTGTACCATACATGCCAGATTTGAACAATGTTTGGAAAGGTGCCGGCATCATTACCTATTTGAAAGGAAAAATATCCTACTGATCATGGAATAATATTTCACGGGAAGAATGAAAGCCCCAATATTCTCTTTTTTTTAGACTCCTCCAGTTTTTGCCAGTACCAGCAAAGAATGGTTCCCAGTAGCAGGGAACCACAGTCAGTTCCTGAGAATTCCTATCCCACTGGTTTGTAGATACAGCAGAAGATACATCTCAAATTTTGTTAGGTTTAAAAATACACTAAACAAATAAAAAAACAATCACCTGAAGAAGGAGCTCTGCAGACCAATGAAACAGTTATCGTCACACAAGATCCCTAACATCTCCATATTCTTCTTCCCAGTATTCAGAGGGATTGGTACCCAGCTCAGAAGGGAGTTAGAACATATTTTAAGTGTAAGCACACAACTAATCCAACTGCTACAATATGAGTAAGATTATAAACACCTTTTTGGACCGACGCATAGAGGGACAGCTACTCTGGGCTCTAGTTCATGCCCCACATAATGCTGACTTACATATGAATTAACCAAGAAAGGAAAAAGATTGAAATGAATCCAAGAAATTCTAGACTGGAGTTAGGATGGTTCACATAATCTAATGATCTGGCTCATGAAGAAAGTTTAAAGTCCTTATTATTTCAGAGTTGCTAATAATCTTAAAATGATTATGTTGATATAGAACCAGGAGAACCATCAGGACTTCTAGATTTATTTATTATGCTTGCTTCATTACTTTTAAATATGCAAATTTAATATGTAAATATTCCCATAATTAATGTATATGCCAATTCTTATCCCCCCCCCCCCCCCGAATATTGTGAGTAAAACCAGGAGAAACAATAACACAAGTAAAAAACCTGGCATTTCATAGTTAACTTTGAAGTAAAGCCAACACAGTACAGAAATAACTTATAAACAAAAGCTGAATGCTACCATTACAAACCCACAGTAATTTAACTACTGCCAGTTTATCTGAAGTTCTGAAAAACTGCAGGCTAAGCCACTGAGGCTTTAATAACTGTATTGGTACAAGTGCTGCTTTCATTGATGAATAACTCAGAAAACCAGAAATGTTGGAAATTTTATCCACTATTTTAGCTGCCAGTCTACTAGGACTGGTTGCAAAGAGAAGATCACTGGAGGAAGATTACTTTATAATGAGTTTTTAAGATTAATAGGCTAAAAATAAAATGTGCAGTTCTTTAAGAACACCTGGGTACGTGCCACAGTCCAGTTCAACTTCTAAGCAGAGTAAAGATATAGAAAAGATTATAAAAAGTTTGGAGAAAGGACTAAGTTAAATGGAAATAAGGTTTAATAGCTATTGCAGAGTTCGCTATGTGCTGCAGTTCCATAATTTTCCTTTCATATTCATTAATACAGACTGCTAAGCCAGGAATAGTCCAAGAATCTGGGACCTTCCAGTATTTCTCCCATTAGTTTTGTCACTGATTTTTCCATGCCACAGGTTCTTCCCTCTACATCTCTGCTATTTATTACAGTGTGCTACATTTTGTGGTAGACAGAGATTATTGCAAACTTCAGGATCACACTGAATTTTGAAAAGAAAAGATCAGTTGAGTTTCCTTAACTTTTTGATGTATTTTCAAAAGCACTCAAATGAGCACAGTAACCTGCTACTTCCAGCAAGTTACTTCTGAATTGATGGGACTGGATTTGCTTTTAGTATTACACTGTTTATGGCTAAATGATAAGAATTGGTTCCCATGATTTTTAACCTGATTTCCTGGAAGCCTGGAAAGTACTGATTATTAAAAATAAAACTAGCTTGGATGGATGAACAACAAAAGGAGGCTCGTTCTGCAACCCTTTCTTTGCATCTCTTTATTCAGTTTGCTTTTAGATTAGTGTTCAGAACATTACTGTATACTAACAAACCACAAATTGCTGAATTGGCAGCGGGCTGATAATATGAAAAAAGAATCCCAACCATAAAACCAGCAGGTAACGAAAAGAGATGTCTGCTTCAGGAGTGCTCTTTAAAACTGCAACACATTTTTGCAAAATTGCTTACAATGAGAAGCATTTTACTGTACCTTGGTTCTTCCTCCCTGACAATCACCAGCTGGCTCGCAGCTGGGGGATGCGCTGCAGTGTAAAAGGTTTTGAATGACGTTGTATGAAAATGCGTGCTTGTGTAAAAGCTTGTGTCAACCAACAGCCTTTCTGCTCCTTTACCAGAAGTGTACATTCTGTGCCTCCTGTCTGGGAACTGACAAGCAGCTCCTGTTTGCCAGGCATCTGTCACTGGCATGAATGGACAGCGAAAACCTACTATCCAGCTTTGGGTTTAAAGACTGTTGGCTTCTGCATTGATGGAGAACAGCTCCACTGAAAAATTTACTGTCTCAGATCTCTTCATCTGAGGACTGACTGGTTGCCTTGAAAGGGAAATATCTCCAAGAGTGATCCTAGTCTTATAGTGGCTGTGAGCACGTGAATGGAGGATATATGCTTAAAGATATAGACTGCAAATCGAGGCTAGGCTTGCAATACAGAAGAAGTACAAGGGAAATATATTTTCCTTTCTGAAAACCCAGTCAAGTACAGATGCTGGTGCTGGGGCTGCAGCTCAGTGAGGAAGCAGGCAGCACAGGTAAGGAGGTGCCACAGGTAAGGTAAGGCTCACCCTGTTTTGCAGTGTGGTGAGTAGGGGCCAGAAATAAAGGTTGCTCTGTGGCCAGCAGATCTGAACTCCAGCCTGCAAGGCCCCAAGAACTGTGCTATCAAGCTGGACCAAATGCTGGTTTAATGCAGTAATCAGCCTCAGGAGATTGTACTGCTATTCACAGCAGCATTTACATAAAAGTAACCTTTGCCTATGTAGACACAGTTGGGCCAGTTTTTGTCCAGTTTCTAACAGGGTGCAGAATGTTAAGGAAAAAAAACAGGAAACTGAAGAGCCATCCAAACCACCAGGGTAACTCACTGTTCCTGCCGGCATGGTAACTTCCCAAATGAATGGAAACCCTCTGGATGCCTTTACTGCACGTCCAGCAGGGCCAGCGAGTTCTCACCCCCACTGCCTAGTTCGGGAAGGCCAAAGTACCGGAGTGCTTGGTGCTGCCTGGAGCTCCCACTGAACCTTCGCAACCTCTGACTACCTCAGTCCAGACCATCAACCTTCTCATCTCACCAGAAACTTTTAGTTTGTTTGTATGGAACAGGTGACCTGAAATACTTCACTGTTGCTGTGTGCGGACACAACGATTCACATATTTGAAACATTGTGCAAAAGCAGTCCATATTCTTCTCCCCGTCTTTAAATTTCCACCCAAAAATGTCTGTAAGTGGATTAACTGCCAGGTTTTTGAGAGTGGAAAAAAATGCAACATTTATTTTTTAAATTGGTATCTATGGAAATTCCAATGATGTGATGAGTGATTTCCAAACAAACATTTAGGGGAATGGGTCTTGCATTTAATATTACACGCCATAGTTCCCCTTTACACTCAGGGTGATTTCCTGCTCTCTAGGAGAGGACATTACTGATACATCGTCAAGTAAGATTGGAACTAATTATTAATATCAGTGTTATTAGTTATAAGCAGCAATGACGTTTGATGGTAAAGATGAGTAAAGGTCATGTCACAAATCAAGCTACAACTCCTGGAGCAAGATAGACTGCTGCTATTCTGTTTCTGCTTGCTGATTAGTGATAAACAGTATCCACCAAGTTATCAGAGGTAAGGCTGAGGCACTGATGGGTCTGGAGGAAGCAGAAAGCACATTTTGTCGCACAGACAAATATATAACTATAAACAGTTTAGGAGATTCAGATCCTCAGCAAATACAAATGGGTGTGATTATACTAGCCCAACATTCAATTGAACCTGATCTTCGTGAAATTTCTGTTTCTGTTTCCATACATTCACCCATTAGGTAGCCTACACTTTGAGACAGAAATATAACAAAAGATTTTGCTATTAAGTTCACATTTTTGGGCTTATACTGTCTACGATCTCAAAGGAAAATCAATTTCCAGAATGTTTCACCAGTGGAAGTCATATAGCAGTTCAGGAATTCTGGAGGAGCATAAAATAATTCATCAAAACAAATTCCAAATGCTAAAGCACAATGCTTACATTTCTCTGATCTTGCAAACAAAAACCTGAATGCCTGTGTAGTGTTCTATGAAAAGAGAAATAAATAAATAAAACCCCACATGCTGGTAAGCCAAATGAGTTACTACCAGAAGATGGCAGTGATGTCTTTTTACAGCTGTAGCCACCATGCCATTTACAAGAATAACCTAATTGCTCTATAGTTACATCATAGTGAAAAAGGGACATTGGTATAGTCAAACCAATTACCTCCTGGTATCTTCAGCAGTCTATCTCATGTGGCATAATTTTTCAGTAATTTTCACTTCTGTTACTTTTTTTCCTATTTTTAGACTACCATTGTTTTGGAAATCAGCCAAGCTCTGACAGCATGAATAACATTTTAGTTGTAACAGTAACAGTTTGACAAACAGTTTGACATACCTTAAGTTCGATTATTTCCAAATTATAAGAATCTGGTTGGAGACCATTTTTTCCGTCGCTCACTAAGTCTGGGCAATCCTTATTTGCTTCATTTTTTTGCAAATTTAATGGCTTTGTGAAATAATAGCAGAAAATGTAGTGAGGGTAAATTTATAAATTTATATAAAATATAAAAATAAACAAGAACATTTGTTTCATTGTATTCACCTCATAGCTGTATATGTACGTTCACAGATGCTAGACCACCATGTGTTTCATTTGAGGGGAATTCCTTAACCTCAGCAGAATAATGCTAGGTTTGCAAAATGCCTTTAATTTCATGTAGTCATGACAGCCATTCTCTATCTGGGATGATGCAAGGACCTATAAAGAGAAAATCAAGGTTTCTGCTTTTAATTTCATAGGTCACAGAATTATACCATCCAGAATTAGACAAATGAGTGATTTGTGGAAGGTATGCGATGCCTTTTGCCATAAAGCCTGTCACCTTTACACACTTCATTGTCTCATCAAGAATGAGCGTGTCTGCTACTGCCAGTGCTGCCGTGAACTGAAAGTCTTTCAGATCAAAGGTGATGCTGCTTATCAACAATTCAGCAATAATAATACGATACGCCTGTTTAATTTTTTCTTAGAAGAGTAAAGACTTTTAATTTGAATTGTACAAATGAACTTAAACACTGTTATTGGTAATAATACTGACTTAAGTGTTTTTTCCTTGCCAGTTACAGATTCCCTAAGCTCCTTATTGCTATGTAAATTTGAAAACCCCAAACCTTAGCAATGGATTGGAAGCGCTGATTCTCCTAAAGTCCCCTAAGCAAACTGAACACTGAGCTGCCATGTCAAGCCTGTTAAGTCATTTGAAGAAATTTGGGAAGTCAGCACACTTGGGGTAATTTCCTGGCAATTCATCTATAATGTCTACTGCCTGTTCCAATTTCTGACACATAGATACATTATACTCAACTGTGACCAGCCTGCATAAACAGTAAACTCTCTAAAAAATATAGAATGTGAAGAAATAGGCTTTCTTAGTACTTTTAGAAAGGTAGATAAATCATATCGAACTTGAAATAACAGATGATCAGATCTTGAATGGCTGAATACCTGTGTATACTTTTATCTAAGAACTGAATGTAAAATATGTCAATAATGTAACAGTATTACTTTTTAAAATTATTTCAGAGTATTTACCAAATACCTAAGCACCTGAAGCAATCCTACCACACATGATTAAGTTTCATGTTTGTTTAACACAAGCTTCTCCCATTTATTTATAGAAAAATACCTAAATTCTTGGCAAAGTATGTTTGATTTCGCTTGCATTTATCAGGCTGCTGGTGAATATTTTAAATTATACAGCTTTCTGAAAGGGATAGCTATGACATAGGAAGTTTGGTGGGTTTTTTATTATAAAAGGGAATTGGAAGCTTTTAAAAGATCAAGAGCAATAATGCAAGATGTAGGTCAGCTGAAATTTAACTTTCCTAGAGCACTCTGAAGGCTTTTAAATACATCTTTAGTAGGAAATCTGTGAGTAGGACTGCGGTTCCTTGCTATGTGGAAAACCGTTTTCTTTATAAAGTTGTATTCCAAACTCCAGAACACTTATATAACCCCAAATCTTTTCCCTTTTATCAGTGTCTGAAGATGTGAAGTTCTAGTGGACTTTTCATCAGCAATATGACAGAAACAACACATATCCAAGGAAATATATTAGTTTTATATGTCTTGATCCACTAAACTGCGAAATAAAGACAACTGATTATGGATATTGTTCTTTTAAAGGTGAACAAAATAGTTTGGCGATGAAGGAGGTCTGCTTTAGAAAAATAGAGGTGTCCACCGTGTTTGAAAAAGGAACAATTTCCTTTACAAATGTATAAATAGATGACAGCCTTCCTCAGCCTATTGAAATGAATATATTTTTTATCATAACTAGTGTATTTCAAAGCCCACTTCAAGCTGTTGTTTTTCCTCCAGCATGGTACAACATTGAAGGAAGCCACACAAGTTCCCATTATACAGCCCAAAATCTGGCGATGAAGTCTAAAGGCCCATTTCCTTTTTTTTTTTTTTTCCTCTCTCTCCTTTAATTTTCCTCCTATTTCCAAAGTTCAGACTATTTCTATTCCTGGATAGCAAAGTCATTTTTCACTTTTTGTAATTTTTTTTTTTTAAAAAGAAGTAATAAAACCTCCCAAAATTCTACTGAAAACAAACATTTATTTATGTATCCTCTTCACCAAAATAATCAGAACACCTCATTCTGGATAATGTTTTTGATTGTAATGTTTTTGCTGTTATTAAAAAGCCATAGTTATCCTACTCTGTTTGCAAGCGTCAGTGATGTCACCCTGGAGGAAAAAAACACAAGAAATATTTTAGGAGTTGTGTATATACTAAAATCAGATCAAAATATACCCTCTGCTTAGGATAATTTTATACCAGTTCCTACTGTCACTTTGTCTAATAAAAAAAGTCACATGCAAAGTTCACTCTCTGATGACTGAAGAATCGGTTTGTGTTGAAAATAAAATATTGGCACAGCAAAACATCTCAGTTGTAGGCTATAAAGGAAAAAGGAACATAGAAATGGTGTGTGTTAAAAAAAAAAAAAAAAAAAAAAAAAAGCAGTAACTGAAGAATCATTTCTACATTCTGGAGACCTCTTGAAAAATGATGACCCTGCTAACTGGGCAGACAAAGAACACACTATTAGTGACCATTAACTTCAGGACTGCAGCCGAGGGACAGGTATTAGAAAATGAATACAGCACTAAAAATCTCTTTCTTCTCTCTCAAGACTGTGGAAATGTAATGGCAAATTAATTAAGAGGAACCATACAATCATGCACTATGATCTTGTCAATTCACAAGCTAAGAAAGGTTATATGAGGTGAAAATTTGGATGCAACCACCTCTTGGGAACATCCGGATCAGCAAGGTCCAAACTTCTTAGACTAAAGGCCAAACAAATCGTTCAATAGCATCAAAGAGATGATATCCTTCTGTTGGATATTCTCTGTTCTTTAGGTAGCTTAAATGAAGAGCAGAGAGTTGAAAGCATAAGGCATGTTTTCTAGTGGAAATTCATGTGCACTGCAGGAAAATAATTACTTCTTATAGTAAGAGAGGGTGTAAAGAAAGAATAACAGGCCAAAAGCTGAAAATGAGGAGTTCTCAACAGGGACTGAATACTTTACCAGATTGCTTTAAAGACTCCCAAGGTAAATGGTGAGGCAAGCTATTCAATATCAAACTGGTCTGCATAAAGAAAATTAGCTTAAAACTATAGAAATAATTCTAAAAGGTAGATTTAGAAAGAAATAATTAGAAAAGATAGAACAATATTAACTTGTGCTTTGGTTAGAATTTATCTCACCTAAGTTAACCTCTCAAATCAGAGCCTATTTGAGCTTGTTTTCTAGGCTCCTCAGTAACCGGTGGGACAAGAGAGAAGCGCTTCTAAAGCGAGAATCTGCTACATGCATTTTTAGACACTGTCTGTGGACTTGCCTTCCAGGTGTGCCTGTTTCTCACCAAAGTGTTTAGAAGAAGGTTGACAAATATCTTAGGCTAGAGACATAACTTTTTGATGATTAATGTGGAAATGTATCCCATCCTCATTATGTCTGTTCTTCACTCACTCTCTGAAAACACGGATGATTGCAGGACCACCTCACAGGAGCTCTGACTTCAATGGGGAAGCTATAGACGGTTTATAATCCAAACATTACTAAGACCCGTGGAAATGGATCTACTGACAATAATACAATAGGAATCTGGAAGGAACCTTAGAATAGTATAATTTAATCATGGTTTTCATATCCATATTCTAATATAGTCCCAAAAGTCAGACAACATGCACAAAATGACTGAAATGGCTATTTCAAAAGCAGTCATTGGATTGTCACTATAAATGTAATTTGGTAGAAGTCTTTTGTGTTGCAGCTTTCACTACTAGTGATAGAAATGCTGTAGTCATCATAATGGTTTGAAAGAGACGGTATTGTAACTTTTCAGTTGGCTTCCTAAAAGGCATTACTTCTTCCTGCAAACCTTGTTTTGTTATACCTTTTGACTTGGAAAACACTGACCAGTGGCATGAAGGATAAAGATAAAGGCAAGGTATTTTTTATTAAGTCCACCACTTGATTTAATGAGGAAGACTGGCATTGTCTGAATTGTTATAAATCACTTTGACAGTTAACGAAAAAGTGGAGGACAAATTCACTTGGTGCTTCTTCAGTTCCCTCTCTGATGTTTTTTAAGCAGAGTTACAATAGTATCCCGTTTCCCTGACCTGTATAAGGAATGTGGGTTCAGTTACTTTTTCGTTTTAAAAGTCGGAGATTCCAGCTGGTAACAGCAGCTTTTCTGCCCTTTGAAGTAGAGATAACAGATAAGGTTATTAGGTTTACAAAAGCCCAGCAACATTTATTAAATTTTAGAAGCCTTCCTTCTAAATACACAATATCCTTTAAAAACTTGATCTAAGGGGGATTATGAAAGATAGAGTTCAGTAAGAGAAGAGAGGCTGCTGCCTGCTATAGTTCAGAAGCAATAGAGAGCACACTACAGAGAATTTTATTCTTCAAGTGATTTTCATTTGCTGCTTTATTAGTCATTTTTAGATACACTGTACAGTTTGAAACTGAGAACAGTGCTAATCTGACAAGATATATGCATCTGCTAGAATTGAACTGCCAACTTGTGGTATTCACTAACTTGGTGCCCCAGCTTTCCACTCTGCATAGTGAGATTTTTCCTTTTCTGGAAGAGATGGTGAGGAACACGCAGAGGGTTACTCCAAGGGGCAGGAAGGATAGCTGCTTATGAGCAGGCAGCCAAATGCACATCCTTATAGAGGAAATTTGATATTAATATTTATTTTCTTATTTATACACGTAACTGAAATAAAAGAATTGGTTCACCCAATTTTTCAGGGGGGTAAAAAGTGCAAAAATAAAAATCTGCACTGATGATAACCAGTAGGAATAATGCTTAGGTGAATACTCTTCTTCTGCTGAGGTTGAGGACTAGCAATGATTAGCAACACAGACCTTTGTTAATGCATCCTGTCAATTTATGTGATGATAACAGTTAAATAATTAGAGTTAGTTTGAATCTTCAGATTCTATTTAATATAGGAAGAATGCAGAAACAGGCACACTATCTACTGAAACCCAAGACACTGAAGGTCAAAGAAGATTTTCTCCTATTCATTTTTGCTCCTCAGGGAATGTTCTGCTCTTGCAGCAGAAAGATTGAGGCTGGAGTCAAAGCTCTGTGCAGCCAAGGTGGGTATGGCATGGGCACTCAGTCGCTGCTCTTCTCATTCAAAAGAAACACAAAAGTGTGTGGGCACCAAGTAGCACAGTGTCCAGCTCATGCTATCATTCAGCTACCTACAAATTACAAAACTGAATATTCCATTTTATTTCTTTTTAAATAGCCAAGTTATGTTTTATTTCAATGCATGCCAAAGGTTTATCAGGCCTAGGTATGACTTGGTTGCAATTAAAATTTTTGATGACCAGTATGTGATGTGAGAAGTCCAGCTTCCAGCCTTTGGTATTCCTGCAAGAATTCAGGGTAAAAATTTTATTTTAATAAAGGAAGGAATGTGAACAAATGTCTCTCCTAAACTAATCAGCAATTTAGCTATGAAGTGATATAAAATATATCTGTTTTAACTGAAAGTTTTGCTTTTGTTTTTTAGTGTTGGCTTTTAAGAGAGAAACTTGGAAAATATTCCAGTCAGACCTACTTTCACATAAACAGAATACTTCATTATATAAGCTGCATCAATCCCCAGAGGGGAAAAAAAAAAAAAACCAACAAAACAACCAAAAACCAAAGAACCCAAAATGCCAATGATGGAAAATGTGCACACACTCTTTTATTAAGAGCGTTTACTAAGACAGCAGTTGCAAGATAATTGACTGATGTAAAATTCCTGGTGAACACAACTTTCAGAACACTCCAGTTTCAGATGAACCAGATGTCTAGTGCATATGTGGAATTCCCTAGGTGACCTGTTTATGAATACTTGACACCAACAAAGACATAGGAAAAGATGTGAATGTAGAACATTCATTGTACCTGTGAGCCTTGTACTGCATGTGTTCATCTTTAGGGAAATAGCTGGAAATTTAAAGTAACTCCTGTTTTGCTCAATCTCTGTTTCATCAATAAGTAAAGAAAGAATTTCTAATTTTTTGCTGGTACACCCCTGAAATCTGTGTAAAGTTCTCTCATTAGGCAGCTGTAGCTGTGGTTTCTGGCCAGCTGTAGTGCTAAGGGTGAACATTTTTTTTTCCTGGGTATTTTTTTCCATGGAAAAACCCCTTACCACTTCCAACTCCGCCTCATTTGAATGGAAATTTGAATGGTACATTAGGTGCTTGGCTAAGCAGTGGAATTTCTGCCAATTTGTCATGCCAAATGATCAAATTCAGCACAACAAAAAGGGTAGTGAGTAATACATTACAGTCTAGGCACAGTACGTTAAAGTTTGATGTACAAAAGACTGCTCTGAATTCAGGCTTCAATTTGCTATTATTTTAGAGATCAGCAGCTATGTGCACTTTGTGCTTATATTAGTCTTTATAGCCTACAACTTCTGTCAGGTTTAGAGGGAGTTGTCTGGACAGAAGATTGCTGCAGTTGCAACACCCTTAACATGTGAATGACTGACCACTGCTAACAAATCTGTTTTACGCTTTACACCAGCTGTGCTTCACCTATTGGTCATAGATCAGCACGGGCAATTAGACATGGTGCTGCAAGACTTACTGATTTGTTATCTCACAACTCGTATTTGTACTCTCTCCCTGCCTTTAAAGCAAACATCTTTTAATGTAGTTTATAGGAAATTTGGCACCTTTTGCATGAATTCCTCAACTTGCAATAGATGCAAAGGATTGCAGCGTTCCTGAACATTTATAACTGCTAGTGTTATCCTGTATGGCAGCTTTATTTAGAACTAAAGTTATGTGAACTTTGAAATTCCTAAACCTGAGTTTCAAAAAATAAATCAAGTGCAAAAGATGAATCTATGTGCAATTTTCTTGAATGTCCTACTTTTTTTTTAGTACAGTCAACACAGCTGTTCCGTTCCTGCACTCTAGAATTACACAAAGACTTTTTCCGAAACAGGTGTCCATTTTGCCTTCTAACTAAACAAAGCCTAAAAATAGCACATGAAGCAGAATACAAAGCTTAGAATTTTCCTGTTTAAATCTTTTCTGCAGAAAGTTGTGATCAGATTTCCCTTGCACTGTGCTGCATACCTGTTTCTAACAGCCATGATCTATGATGCTGAAATAACAGCACACAGCATGAATATTAACCTACATCAGCATCCTACATATAAGGATTTGCAGTTAGACATTCTCTCTATGTAGAATTTGTGTATTTATGGTAAATCATATATCACTTTAGAAATGCATAGTAAAATTATCACAGAGAGCTGGGCAGTTTACTCATGAGAAACAATGGACACCTGAATTACAGCCTTTTTTTGTTATCATTTTCCTGAATGTATTTTTTTAGTAATTCATCAGATCATATATGCCATCTCGATGTACTTAAAAGTATTCACCTGTGAACCAAAAACTACAGCTATTTCATTGTGACCTGTTATGTGAGACATTCTTCAGTTTTTGTTAATTGATTTGATTGTCTAAGCTTTACAAAAAACTCCAGATTTCAGTTAAGAAACTTGGTGGCGAATGAACCAATAAGACAAAACATTATTTGTTGAAACTTTCTGAATATTCAAGTTTTCTGAGAAAAAAAAGGATACATTTCTTCTCTAAAATGTTCCCTCCCCTCCCAATTTTATTCATTTGTTTTCCTTATCCTTTTGTCCCTTTTGCTTATGTATATGAATTATAGCTGTAGCAGGCTATACATATGGACTTGCTTCCTCCTCCCAGATCAGCCTCTTCTGTCTGGTTTATCCCTTCACATGACTATTTACACCAAAAATGACACCCACTGTACCACACTGCAGATCCTTGGTTTCCTCATTCTCACACTCCACATATTCTTTCTGCAAACTAATATTCCTGCTTGCAAGCACAAATATCAAAATACAAAACATCAACCCAATCTTTTTGAAAACCCTTTTAGAAAGAGTCAGAAATATGTTCTAATTTAATCAGTGTTAGCAAGCATGCTCATGAATGTATTTTCCCCCCATTCGACCAGCTATTCCAGAAATGTCTGGATGAGATTAAGAAAAGAACATATGTAAGTTGCTTACCAAAAAAGCATTTTATATCTGTCATTTTATGTAATATAAACATAAGCTGAACATTGGACAAAAATTCCTGAGGTGGAGATTGGCACTGAAATAGTTTCCCGGTGAAAACTGAGCAGGAAGCCTTAAGAGATTTAAAGCTAGACAAGATAAAATAAAAGACTGTAGGGGAAAACATTGCTGTGTCAGAGAGTGAGAATATCTTTAATAGGTCTTCTTCTATCTCTCACCTCTCTGCTTTCGTGATTATTTTTTTCTGCTTGAAAAAATTTCAAAGGCTTCTTTCTGATAAACAGAATGATTCTGTTCTCTAAAGCTATATGATTTTAGTCGATGGGTAACTCAAGAGCTTTGAGTTAGTGCTCTTGAGGTAGCACTTGAAGGATGATAGAACAAAATGGAGCAGCAATTAAATACATTTTGAGGATAATTACAAAAAAAATGTGATTTTAATTTAAAATACATTGATGCCATTCTGCCAAAGCTGTATTAATTCTGAAGAACACTAAACACGGTCTGCTAAGTTCATTTATTAGAAATAGATGACATAAACCAAACTAAACATATATTGCTGACTTCTTGTGTTGCCCCTTAACTTCTGTTGAGATTTGGGGAGACAACACTTTTGTTCTATATTTGAACAACACCTAACACCACTGAGTTTGATTCCATCACTCAGTGCTGTGACTACAGATCCTTAGGAGATAACAACCTACCCTGTCTTGCTGATAGCAAATTTAGTGAAGTGAGGCATATATTTAAAAACATTTGGTTTCTAAAAAAAGAAAATAGATGTCTATCCACAGGTGTAGGGAGAACAGATGTAGTAATTAACAAGAAACTTTGTCCTTCAGAAGAGGCAGAACTGCCATGTATTTGTTTATGAATAAGAAATTACAAGACTGAATATGAATTAATGACATTATTAATAATTTTGTGGACCTCGGTAATTGTCCCAAGAGATTCTTCTTATGCCACATAAAGTTAAAAGCAGAGAGACAATCACTACTGAAGACCAATAAATATATAAAAATGCTCTGAATTTTTCCTAGCTTCATCTCTATTCAAAAATTGTACTAATTTAAATAAGCTGATATAAATGTAGTCAAATCTATGCAAACTGAGCACCTGTAGCAGTTGAATCCTTTTCCAAATTAAGTCACCAAGTTATATGAAGGTTATTTAAGCAAAAGTTTAACGGACTTACATGGATGTATTATACAATTAGTGTAAATTCTCTAGGATCAACAAGGTTTGAAATACAACCTGTAAGAGGGGTGATCAGCCTCCATGTAAGAAGAGATACTGTTTTCTGGGGTTTTAAACAATGGATTTATTCAACAGGCTTTAACCGACTAGAAAGAAAAAACGGTGAGTTTCCTTGAAGTCAGATGTACTTCTGATGTGCAAAAGATAATTACTCTGCAAAGCAGGATAGAAGACCAAAGAAGAAAGGGGTGGGAAACCAAGAAGAAAATGATAGAAAGCAAACAGTAAGAAGAGCAAAGAGGGGCATCACTGCCAGCATAAAGACAATGAGAAGTGCTTTTGAAACGTGAGAAGACTAAAGAAGTATTAGAGAAAATGGGTTTAGTAATACACTGGGGGAATGAAATTAATTACAACTCTGAAATACATGCAATAATGTTGGGGTTTTTTTCTGTTAATTTGTCTATACCAGGAGCATAATAAAGAAACAGAGATCAGGACAATTTTATATACTATTTAAATAATTTTTATTACTGAATTTAGATTTACTTTAGGTTGTTATTAATTAGGATAAATTAGTGTGACGTCCTTGAGTTCAATAAAACTACACCGATATCCATCAGCTGAGGGCTTGGTAACTTGCACATAGCTATCTGAATATCCTAACTTTAATAAAATGCTTATTATTTGATATGTCTTTTTGTGATTTCCTTGTCTACTTTCAGGATCTGACTTGTTCTGTAATTGTGTAAAGAAAGCTGGCTACAGCTGTCATTACAGCAGTTCTGACTCTTCTCACTCCTGTACCAGGTTTGGGGAATACTTGTACTTATCTGAACTAAATTTATCCTATCCATCTAAGCATTTCATGTAACTCCAACAGTTAAATGGATGAAGATCCTTTAAAAGATGAAAGTCCAATAAGAAAAATGATCTTTGATTTTGTTGTTGCAACTTCGAGGTTTAGAAACTTCAGGAGAATGGACATTGCTGTGTGTTTTTTCTTTCACTTTTATTAGTTTAGATATTTAGTTAGTTCCTGATACGCAGCACTTCCTGACAAAATTTGCAGTATCCTTTTTCCTAAAAATGAAAACGCTGTAAAATAATGTGCCTTACATCTTCCATATTCAGAATTATAATTGCAAGACAAGGCAAACCGCAAAGGCTGCACACCTTTATCCTGGTGTATACACCAAGGCATCAACTGAGTCATCTATGAGAGGAAAGAGATGAAAACTGAAGTCATGCAGTAGTCTATGAGGTGTGAGGAAGCCCTTCCAGCTTCCCCAGCAAATAATATATATTTCTTGGCTTTCACAACATGGAGTTCTATAAAATGTAGAAAGAATATGCATCTTGATGGTGAGATGTTAGATATTTCAGGTGGCACATTAATATATCTTTACCAAAGTGTCCAATGTTAGAGGTTAAGTCTACAGAGGTTCCTTTTATTATCAGTGGAGAGCGATGGAGTACTCTTCCACATGTAGATTCATTTTAATATAGTTATCTGAGATAGATCAGATGCATTAATCTCAAATACTTATTTCTTTTCAATGAATGTTCAGACGTCCAAGGCTGACTAACTCAGAGTTTGAAATAACCCTTTTAGATATCAAAGGTTAAGAAAGAGAAATGCTGCTGTATGTTTTGCAAGGCTGCCTCACAGCTGTAAATGTAAGCTGTACCTGTTCACCTGCTCACCGATACAGGTCATTCAGTGCATTTAACCGCAGGTCAACTGCTTCATGCATTTGCAAGGACGAGCCCTCCCCTTCCAGCAATGCCTGATTCTTAACAGAAGTAAAACCCAATAAGTAATGCTCAGCAACTCTCAACTGAGCACCATTTTGCTCTCTCTCAAAAAGATTTTAAGTAGATGGTGGAATTATTACTAAACAAAATCAGAGGGCTATCACTGCAATCCTTCAGCAGGAAGACTGCTAGAAAATAGGGTCATTGAGAGTGTTATAAAAAGTAAAATATCTCTTCCCTCCACCCTGCTGTAGTGCTGCCTGTGCTGAAGCAATGTAACTCTAACAGTAATTGCACAATATGTTACTGTATTAATGCTACTCTGAATAAGGGTGATTACATTTTTAAAAGTCTTTAAAATAGCATATTTTCCCGATAATCTCTGATAATAGTTTTGCTTCACCATCTGTCTAGCTGACTCCTGATTCTTTGTTAAAGGCAAGGAATGTAAGCAGATGCAGATGGCATCAGAATCCAGGATATCTACAAAGATTTGCATGAGCAGAACAGGCTGCACATGGATAAGGTTACCACAGAGCGGATTTGCATACCAAACAGCAAAACAAAATAGGGAAAAAAACAAGAGGCTGCACTATGTATGTGGTATATGCCATGATCACACTAGACTATGGTGTTTCATGTGCTATGGGGGCATGTATATCACATCAAATATTAAATGCTTGTAGAAACAACAGAAGGTACTGAAAGATACCTTTGTTTCCTGGAGCTCCTTAGATGCCCTAAGGGGTTAGAGGAACACTGGAAATCTGCTACGCTGCTAAAACTATCAGAAAATAAAGTTAATAGATTGTTCTTTTAAGAAATATATTATATTAACAGAATTTTACTCAGTAGGATTTAGAGATTTTACAGCTTTATGGAAATTAATGTTTTTATGTGAATGGAAAACATTGTGATCTAATAAATAACAATTAATTAAATAAACACTTCAGTCTATTTCATCAGTTCCATTACATAGCTACAAATAATCTAAGAACTCTATTTCATGCTAATAGTTTCTGGTTATTTCTCTTGTTTAAATGAGAAAATAAATTGGAGCTTTTGATATTCCTGAGAATTAGTCTTCTAGAGCAATGCAACAAAAGACCAAACTTGCTGCTGGACCCCATTCTCCTGAGAAAGGAGAAATTATTTCTATCCCAGAATGAAGAAAAAGAAAAACAAAACAAAAACCCCCATATGAACAAACTGATTATGCTAGAAAGAAAAGAATTATTTTATCTACAAAGCAACCATGATGTAACATTTCTTTCTAATCTCTTTTTCTGCCATGATGTATCAAAACATATTTTTTTTTAAGAATAAATTTACTGTCCAAACCAGCCCTACTCAAAAGACAATGAGGAACTTTTAGGAGACCTAGGTTCTGACTGGGTATTTCTCTTTTCCAGAATACTTTCTGGCTGGGGCTTTCTGTGCTATTTGATGACAAGAAGGAAATATTACTAGGAGACCTAGTCTTAAACCACTGAGATCCCTTGAGAGGGTTCTGTTGCTGAGGGTTTTAATTTTCCTTCATCTGCTTCTGCTGGTCTTGTACTGAGTACCTTGTTGACAAAGGGGAATTTGTATTATCTTTTCCTACTTGCTGAGAACAAATTATTAGTTCATAATTAGGCTGGGTATCATTTTCTGATTCTTATTCAGGTCTTCCACTGAGGTGGCAAGATCTTTTTGTATTTGGTAGCCTATACTATGGCCTGTTGGATCTCTACCTGTGTGCATGACAGAGTCATCCTAACTTTGGGCTAATTGCTTAGAACAGGTTCTGAAGAGATGTTTTATCCTAATACATCAGATTTTCACCTAACTGGTAACAGCGTTTTTCTGTAACCTGGTTCCAAATAGATTAAGAAGCTTTCACTTTTTGGCCCTTTTTTATTTCCCATTATTTTATAGTACTTGCACATACGAGTGCATCGCTGCATCTGTTCCACAGGGATTCTGTCTTCCTGTTTAAGAGACATGAAACAGTTAAGTTGCCTTCTTTGTAACTGAGTTACTGGTGGCATTACTGTCCCAACATTGTGTACAAACAGAAACGTACCAACTGTGTTGAGGCAATTCAATCAAATTGATGTGAACTTTGCATGTTTATCAGATCATAAGCACTTGACCCTGTTGTGACACTTCTGGTCTGCTTTTCAACCTTCCTTTCCTCTACAGTGATATATGTCAGCATTTGAATTAATAGCATCTTTTTAGTTGAACAGAAATTGATGCTATTTGCTGCATTTTCACCAGAGCACTTTAACATCTTCATAAAGACGTTATGGAACAGCTTGCAAAGCAGCTATTTTCATCACAGTTCATAAGATATATGCAGACCAAATATTTACAGTACAGCCTTGCGTTTTTGCCTTCTTCAGTGATCCAAAGCTATGCTAAATGGGTATATATAAACACCTTTCACTCTGACAACAGCAACTTTTGCATGGACCTCCTGATCTGTTTTAGCCATTCTGGTATTGGCTATGTCATGCTTTGAAGTATATCTTAGTATTTCTTTCCCAATAATAATATCAATAAAGTAATTACTAAACATGTATATGCTGTGACATTCAAAGATTAAATTCTTCTGGTGTTAAGACCTATCCAATTAACCTCTGATCTGATTGTATTTAAATGATAGGGGCATGCTTATCAGTCTTCCTTCGATGCAGCTCTGCTGAGTTCAGTAGAGCTACTTTATTTTACAGCTGGTGATTATTTGGCCTTTGGACAAAAGTAGATTCAAGACAAATAATGGGTGTAAAGGTGAAATCAAAGATGATTGTCTTCCCCTACATCTCCCTGTGAAAGGCTCATTGTAGCACTATTTCTTCCTGTCTTGCTTGTAAAAATTTCTGATTATCTTAACCATCACTAACCATCTAACTGTGGTTTATACTCTATTCTAGTGGAAATCCCAGCTTCAGAAACAGTGGGTACCATATGTAGAATGGAAAAAAGTATATTTTTTGTGCTGAAAACAGGTTTTGGTGAATTGAATGTTATGCAGAAGATATGTGGAATTGGTATCTCATTTCTTTTTAAAATGAGTAGGTTACCGTGTGTTCAGCCCTGACTTCTGATAGGAGGAACAAGCGACTCCCTCTGTATTTGCTTTTGTGCTGCCATTCCATAGGAGGCAGCTTCTAAATGCACAGATGTTATAACTGTCCCATTCCCAAGGAGGGAATGACTCTCTGTATTTTATTTTTGCCATTGTCTGTTAAAAAAAGAGGCAGTCATATTTGTAGCTTTGCTATGATCCCCCTGTCCTAAGGAAAGGGGATGTGGCTAGCTGTAACAGGATCACTGTTTGTTTGCTCTATACTTAAATGACATTAATCCCATGCTCTGGGGCTTCCAGTGGCCTCTAATGACTAAGGGGGGAGGAAGGGAAGAGGTGACTCTTATTTTTATGCTTTCCTTTTGTGCTTCTGTGCTTTCCTGTAAGGCAAAGAGATGTGCCACAGCTAACATGGCCATGAGGCCAGGTGTTCAAAGATAACTAGGAGAATTTCAATTTCTCAGAACCCAGGTAACATATTCCTCACACACTCAAAATTAAACCAAGCACAAGACTAGGCCACATTGCAGGGAACTGAGGGTATTTCTTTCATTCCGTTAGAGCACAAGTGATCCTAACAGTTTTGCTTGGACCGGTAATCATTTCTACTTACCAAGCTTTGCTGCTCCTGGGAGCTAACTTACTATTCTTTCCGGCTCTGTTTCCATGGGAAATTCTATTTCTTCTTTTTGATCTTTCATTACAGGTCTTACATTTTAAAATGGATGCTGGAAAGGATTTTTTTTTTTAGCTTATAGTGTACAGGGACATGTACTGCAGAATTTATTTGGAACCCCTGAAATTAGTCATTGAGCATGTTATTTCCTGGGATTTCAAGGGAATTAATATAAAGGTCCTCATGGTCTTTTCCAGTCCTATATTCTTACTGTAAAATAACTTCTGGATTCACTGTGGAAGAAGAAAAAAATCAAACCAAAAGATTAAAATTTTCAGACCACTAACAGGGACATAGCAAAGGGAAAGTAAAAAAGAACACTGCAGTCTTATCTTAAAATCAGTAATGTTTATTGAACTTCCGAAGCCTTCTCATAGCTCCTTTGCTAATACAAAGAAGACTTAAAACCAACATAATAATTAAGTGGGATTTCTGCTTGCCTAAACACATCTAGTTGGCTTTAGTCAAACATCCAAATGGTACCAAATATACAGGCAGACAAAGGACAAGTGACAGCCATTGGTAGATTCTGTGTGCCATGATTTGCAGACATGGGCTTCTGTGGTCTGGTAATTTATCTCTTAGAAAAGGCATGTATTTGGCTAAAATCTATTATGCTTGCCAGTTTCTGGCCAGTATCTGGCCCGCTCATTCCATGGAGTATGCTAATACCTAGTAAAATAAATTATTTTCTTTTCAGAGCAATTTTCATTTTCTTTCTGCCTTCAATTGTAAATTAGCTGAGAAAAATTCAGTACGTGACATGCAAGAAAAAACATCTTCACAGATTTTTCTTTTTCTTAGTTGTTCCATTACAGATTGAAAGGGTCTAACTTGGTGCCAGATCAAGGAAACAGAGTGAAGATAGGACTGCGTAGTAGCACAGCTGAATTTTGCATTTTCATTATTATTCATTTACCTGATGTGGTTATGTTCAACGAACTACATGTAAGTGGTGTAAATAAGATAGCATCTCAAAGATAAAAAATTACACTCAGGCTTCTTAGAAAGAGGTAAACAAGTCTGTACAATCTGCAACACATCACCATACTGCAGATCTGTTTAGCTAAGCACAAGAAATTTAAAAAGTCCATATGTATGCATTGCCATCCCATTCCTCAGCACAGATGTTTTCAGAAAAAGAATACAGAATGGCTTAACTGGGAATTCAGCTAGCCCCTTGACTCTCATCCAGAGTCTTTAGCAGGTGACTGGCTAGGCCTACTGTGGCTTAAATTTCCTTCCACTTAATCTTTTTCTCTAGTAGGTTGCAGCTGTAGATATGTGATGGAAGAGTTATATTTGAATGGGATATCAGATCATGTAACTCCAGATACTTTAGCTAAAGAAATAAAATCAAGCCTGTGCTGGTTTGTTGCTGTGCTTTCACCATCTTTTTTGTTAATGCTGCATGGAAAAATATGCATTAAAAAAGTAAATACTATGGAGAATTTCTCTGCAATCCTCTACTGTGAGGTCTGCAAGAATAATTTTATGTTTGAAGGATTAAAAATCTCAAAAATTCTAGGGCAGTGACAGTAGCTGGATTACAACTTCTGAAGTTTACTATTCTGTCACATTAGATATTTAGTCAGATCTGAAGCTCTTTGAACACTAAACTCTAGCTGGCTACTCATAAAGAATTTTTCCAGATATACATAATTTACATCAGCTTCCTTTCTTTTCTCCAAGGGAGCTGGTGTTAACTGACTATCTAGGAATGCTTGGGAAAGCCTAGCCGGGCTTCAGAAAGGAATACAAGGTGTGGGAGGTATCAGCCAATTTAATATCTGGATATGGTAGGTAGCACAAAACGTTTATGATTAGACTTGTTAATAGGGTGGAACATAAGAAGCAGAATGCAAACTTCCAAATGCAATGCACATGGCCATAGGATGCTTTAGCATCCTTTTAAACTCTGTGCTTTTCTAAGGATCAACTACATTTCCACAGCATTTAAAAGCTTCCAAAGTGCAATAGCTCTCACTGGAGTCCGTGCAGAGCTGCAGGCTACATGCGTGCCTGCCATGCTCTCCTGTGTCCCTGTCTCTGGGCATGGCAGAAAATGGTCTGATTGGGAAAGGCTTCTCTCAGGCCAGTCTCCAACTGCCTGCCTTGGTCTCAGCAATGGAAGCGTTGTCTTTCATAAGTGAGTTTTCAGATTCCCTACCTGGTCTTCTGGGTCTTCTTGTTCAACTAAACCAGTGTTAGAGTCAAAAAAACCCAAAACAAAACAAAACTGTGCTTATTTAGGGTATCCTGTTGGTAGTATTTCAACATTTTTGATTCCTTTATTTATTCTTTTCTTTTCAGAAATAAGAATAGTGAGAAAAGAAACAAGATTGACATAATAAATTAGTTCTCTACTCTGCAGCTCATGCTCTGATCTGTGATTTTAAGGATAAGGAACTAAAGCAACAGTTTCCTGTGACTTGCACCTAATTACAACAGTGTGTTCAAGTGGGAGGAAATAAAATATGTGCTGGCTTTGCCCACAGAGGCCCAGCATGAGGCAATATAAAAGAGCTGGAGGTCTGTGATGTATAGTATAACAGCAACACCAGCAAATCACAGCCATTTTCCAGTAGCCGTACTGTGAAGGAAGGGATGCAAACAGAATTGCTGAAACAAACATTCAGCCAACTGGACTTGTGTGAGTAGACACAGGTTGTTGTTGGCTGGTTGTGATTTCTGTTACTTATTTGAAGTGGCATAGAACAGATGCAGCAAATTATAAGGCCTGATTTTAAATTGGATCATTTAATGCTTCTATGTGATGTGGTGGGAAATGAAAATTAAAAACATAATAACCCCTCTCTGGAATGGCACTGACAGGACATGAAATTCCAAAAGTCTCGGATGCATTCAGCTATTTAGATTAAACCTGAAGTGACAGCTATTTTTCCAGATATGTGGTTACAGTCTTTGAATGTGCTTTTGAACAGAACAAGGACGCTGACACCTAGACCTGACATTGCAGGATGAGTCCGATCCTACTTCCTTTGAGGCCTTTGACAAAGCTCCCATTGACTTCACAGGCACAGCATTATGCCCAGTACGGGGAGACGTTATTTCTGAAGAGTGATGTTTTTGGGATCTGTAGATATTTGCATGCTTGAGCTACACGGACAAAACAAAAGATCTATTTACATGTGATTTGTCACAGTGCGTGTGAAGAGGGTTGCATTTGTGTTCTGCATGTGGTGCAAATTTTAGTCTTTCAATGGCTTTCTGACAAATTTTGATGGATTATATTCTATTTAACAAAAGACAAAGATTTGCAGTATCAGGCTATCATTCCTGGACAAATCTCTTTCCTGTTATAGTCCAAGAAGTCACCTAAGATAGGTCAAGATTTTGTTAAGCTTAGCTCTTAAGCCCCAAGTCTTTCCTCTTCTTATGGTCCAGTATCTTTCCAACTTTTCTTTGCACCTCTCCAGAACTGATAGTATACATATAAATCTCATCTTATTTTCAAGAAGCAGCTTGTGGAAAACCATTAGTTTTCTTCTTATAACAGCTGTATCAATACTGAGCATAGTTCTTGTGTTCACAATTAATTCAATAGCCAGTCATTCTTATGTATAATGTAAATAAAGGGTAGATTAGTTTACCAAGGGAATGAAAGTATTATACTTTCCGTAAGTGATATTCCAACAAGTTCTTAATTATGGACTTGACTTCAAGTATATGCTAAAAAAGTATTTCTGAAGCAAGTCTAAAACGATATTTTCTTTGCAACAAAAAGCATCTTTTTGAAGAATGTTTACACATTATAGTGGTTGTCCCTTAGATATAATCTGTTACAAGTACTTTCAGGAATAACACTTCTGACTTCTGTAGTCACAAAGGAAGAAACTTCAGTAAAACTGAAGGTTTATTCTATATATTGCACATACTGTATAGTATTTTTATATAATATATATATAAAAATATATATAAATAATGTGTTATTACTTAATGTTATCATCCAGTTTTTAATAAGTTCCATGTGATTTTTTTCATAAGCAGGCTGAAGTAATAAGTGTAAGCCAGATGAGCAATGGCTCAAAAAATCACATTATTACTATTTCCTCCTAAACCAGAACAATTCAAGACCCATTTATACACCTGTCCCAGAATGTCATCTTTGTAAGGAAAGGGGACCATAGAACCAAGGGTAAAATCAAGGCAGGCCTGTCAGTGTTTTCACCAACAAGGGTCCTATGGTAAAGAGAGGACAGCTGTTGCCAGACAAATTTGTAGTAATAAGGTAGAACCAAGGTCAAGCAAAGAATGTGCAAAAAGAAGCAATGCATACAAGTTACAACCACATAAACTCCAGTTAGATATTTGGGAAAAAAGTCTGCAGTGAAGGTAGCCCTTTGGAGAATGGTCCCAAAAAAAGGCTGGGAATTTCACCATCTTTGGAGATATTTGAAACTTGGGTAAGAAATGCCTGGAAAACATGACCGAAGCTGGTTACACTTTAAACCAGGTGACCTCCAGACATCCCTTACACCGTATTTTTTTCTGTGATAGGTCATCTTGTTCATCAAGCTCCAAGGCAGAATTAAATCCACCTTTCAGACAGCTCTAAGTAACAGAACATAGTAGTTCTTATGCTAAAAATGAATTAAAAAGCTGCTGTTGTGAAGAAAGTAAATTTCAGCTTGGGATGGAGTCAGGAAAATTATATCACTCTACTTCGTGCTAGTGAATCTCAGTTGCGGAATGGTGTCCAGTTCCTGTAATCCCATTAAAATGGAGCTTTACAAGACACATAACCCAGAGAGAGTCTAGAATACAGCAATAAAAAGCAAATGTTTTTTCAAAACCTTAACTTGTGGAATGGTTCACATAGGAAAAAAGAAATTAAGAAGAAGAAGTTATACAATTCTGACAATAGATAAAAGATATAGTTAGAAAGCAGTGATCAGGTAATTTTTAAATTGCTCTTCTTGAATATATTTAAAAATAATAAGAAAGTGAATTTCTTTGTAGTAAAAGGGGCTCAGGTTAGGCATAAGAAAAAACACTCTATTTCTGCTTTTTATTATGAACATTGTTTGAACAAACTGGCTGGAGACGCTGCAGATTCCTCTTCTCAGGAATTTTGTCAGATCAGGTTTAGACAAACATCTGCCAGAGAAGTTTTTCCACTCTTCTGTGACTGCATTGAGGAAAAAGAGTGACAAACTAAAGACTCTACAGAGAAACTTCACATGAAGAAAAGGAAAAGGCAACAGGCAGGGGAAGTGGAGGTTAAGGTATATATTTGGTTAAAAATGATGATGAATGAAGCAGATTAAACTAGTGCAGTTTCCTGGGGGAAGAATTTCACTGTTTTATTTTGAATTAAGAAAGGTGAAATTTCTCCCTGCTCCCTTAATAATGAAAACACTTTGCAATTCTGTGGTGTCTTCATCTTAGGATTTCAAAGAACTGTAATGAATTAATCCTCCGATTTTTCTCCAAGCAAGAGAGATGGGCTCCAAGTGTTTCCCTTTGTATGTCAGTCTGGTTACCTGCTTTCAAATGTCGTTGTTCTCCAAAGGAATGCGGAAACATGAGTAATGGAGGAATGAATATCTTTCAAAATGACTACATGAAAGCGTAATTTTCATGAAGGCATTTTTCCCATCCTGACACTTAATGCAAACACAGTGACCCACATACATTCAGAATGGGACAGACAAAAATTAAGTTAACTGCTTGATTTAAAATCAACAGCTGACTTCAAAAGAAAAGAAGTGACACAAATATTTTTTGTAATAAGGGAATATTGCCATATTCTCTCATTAATATGGTAAATAGTCATATTGTGCACATTTTAACACATGAATACTTTGAAGTTTGGCTTCAAAGCAGACAAGTAGAGCTACATGCTTTTGCTGTAAACTTCAGAGCAGGGAGCATTCTGCACTTCTGTCTGTTAATCTACTGGTGTCCTGAGCTATCAATCTTTTAAAAGAAAAATATCCCTCACTATAATGCCACCAATTCACAGAATGCTGATATGTTTTATTACTAAAAAAATGTGAACATGAATGAATGTTCTATTATGAATAAATATAGCCAGATGGAAGAGATACTAATAATAGATTCCCCTGCAACAGACCTTTTTTATTAAGATGATTTCATGTGACTATAACTAGAGCAGGTCAAATACTGGATTCAGGGATATGTGGCATATTTTGATATTCTTAAAACTTTTAGTCTGAGCTGGCATGTAAACGGTAAAATCCTGACATTTTCTACAGTTTTTGTTTGAGAACAGTTTGATTTGTTTCTTTCTCTTTCCTATTCCACCTTTCACTCCTTCAGAAAGTAAACCTCCCTAAGAAGATGGAAGAAGTGGTCTGAGAAACTGGTGGCCAGAAACAGCCCTGAGAGCCTCCTGGAGCTCAGATCTGATGGGGACCAGGTGAGCAGCAGCCCTGGGAGCTTTGTGGTGAGATCTGGAGCAAACTGCTGCTGTGTCATCAGTCCTGCCCAGACCCCACAGGGGTGCCCTGGTACAACCTTACCCTCCAGGCTCCCTGCTCCAGGAGAGAAACCCGGGAAGAAGACAGTCTCCAGCCCCCAGAAATCAGTTCTGTGGCTTATTCCAGTAACTCAGGCCCTTGGACAGGAGGGGCTCCTTGCCTAAAGAAAATCTGCTTGGCAGACCTGATTTGGAAATGTTAAGTTCATGGTGTCCCTGCAGCCTGCTAGGGCTAGGCTAGGGTAGCAAGCTGCAGTTGGTAGCAGGCAGAGTTATACTGGAAACCACCTGGCATTTTGGTGGGAAACCATCAAAACCATTGGTGCAAAATAAAACGTGATGTTGGCCCCATTTTGCTCTAATATTTGTGTTGCTGGACGTATGTATATATCCCTAATATATTGTGCCCTGGTATATTCCTGATATTCATGACTGGCTAGAACTATAATAACGTGTCAAATATGCCACCGGTTTACACTGCTTATGACCAATGCACTAGTCTAGGTCTCTCCTTTTTGCTTCCAGTAGCTTTAATTCCTTCTTTCCTTTCATTTATGCCATGTGTCTAACTGGTATCTCTCTGGCATTTTTGCCTGGGACTGGGTGAGCTTGGCATTTATTTGAATACTGTTGATCTACTGATGATGTTAATGTCAGTGTGCTTAGCTGGAACATGCAGCTCCACCAGAAAACTCCACCCTATGAATCATTAATAGGACTTGCTGTAGTTTGCCCCTGAGGATGACAAGCGCTCATGTGTGCTATGTGAATCATCTTCTGGCTATGATGCCTGCCACTGAAAGCCCTATCAGATTATTTAACAGTTACCAGAGTCCTCTGTATTATTATTGTTGGTGGTGGTATTATTATTTTGTTGCTATTACTGTTGTTATTATTCCATACAAGAAATTCACATGGACAGTTTGAGGCTAGTTATCAATGTCAGATCTCTCCACTTGGCAGGAAATATAACACAGAAAGCAAGATCAGAAATCCTCATCTCATTGTGTTGGGGGTCACAACCTTATGCCACCAAACTCAATGAGATTATTTGTGCCACCAAACCCGGACTTGTCTGTCTCGCTCAAAAAGAGGCAATTACCTAGCTCTCTTAGTGTGCCATTTGTTTAACAGGCAATGATCATAAAAGTACTGAACTCTAGTTTAGCCGCTTGAAAAGCTGGCATCAAGAATGGAGCTGAGAGGTATCTCATGAGATCAGTACTTCAGCCCTCTTATCTCATTTATTTTTGTTCCTGAAATCTATTTAATATAGCATTTATTTGTGAAAGAAGGGGCACCTGAAATGATTGTACTCATTTGTGCTTTAAGGGATTTATTTGCTTGAGACTTATGCATCAGAATGGCATATATTAAAAAGGGTTCTGATGTTTTATCCAACAAGGAAGTACCATTGTATGAATACATAAATAGCTCTTTTCAGCTTATATTACACAAAGGCTGTGCACATGAGGTTTTACTTTGCTTTGAAGCTATCTTTAGTACAGTGCTAACAGCCAGAAGATTCAACAACCAGCCACACCCTGCACCTTCAAATTAAACAGATTAAAACAGTGCTCAGTTTAACTCTCAGCCTGCTACAGATGTAGCATACGCCACTAACACAGGCCTGTCGCATCCTTGTGGAAGAAGTATTGCCATTCACTGCCTCTGCCTCAGCTGCATTAATGTGCACAGGCAAACAGAACGGACAAGACAGATAAAGTATGTGACAGCCAAAACCAGATAAGCAAAATGAGAATTGTCTACCTGAAAATGGGATGTATTCCCATTTTGGTATGTATGAAGGTAAAGATGGAGAGCATTGTTATAGAAGTGCAGTATAGTAATGAAAACGCCAGTTAGTCATAGAGAAAATTCAATGGTTTTGATCACGCTGAGCCTGCACACCATAAGATTTCAGTAAAAAGGCTATGAGCTGTCTCTTCAGCGTTTGACCCAGTCATTATAGTTTTTGCCTGCTGTTTCTGCAACAATAGTGCTAAGGAAGTGGCATAGCTAAAGAAAAGGATGAAATCAACATGTCTTTTAGACATACCTCAGGGACGGTATATTCTGTTAAGTAAATAACTAATTTATTTTGTATTTTATTTGAAACCTGGTAATTTGCTAGGGCTGTGAGCAAAAGGCTCCCTCCTGTTGTCCAGTTTTCTTTAAATTAGAAAAGGTGTAGTGTACATCACAGCCTCAAACGGTGGCACTTCAAAGACGGCAGTAGTTTTCAGAAAAGGATTAGACTGAGCACTGCAAAAGATGTATTTCTGATTACTGTAAGCCTATAGAGTAAGGTTACATGTTAAGAACATGCATGGGCCTAAGGAAAACTGTGAAGTGATGAGCAGGATTGACTCAGCTCCCCTTGCAGCTACTTGTTAATTAAGGTGCTCATATGAGGATGTCCATTTGAAGACAAATGCTAAGCTAGCCATGTCTGTTCAAGTAGACCACCTCCACTGCCTGTTTGTTTCACAGGAGAGGTGAACCAAGGAAGAGGGCTGAAGAGGTGAGCACAGGCTGCTGTCAAACCAGAGCAATTACTTGTGGTATTGCAGGTCTTGAGGGAGTTAATGTAAATATTTCAGGTTTGATTCAAATCTAACTGGATTCAAGACTTGGAAGGAAATCACTTCTGTTTCAGAAGGCTGCAGTGAGCAGAAAATGGCTGCAATGTACTCTGAGAAGAGAGCAAATATCAAAAACATTTGTGAGAGCAAACTCAGTAGCACCTGCGAGCCCCAGCGATGCTGCCACTCTTCCTAATCGCTGCGGTGTGAGGGACTGGGTTGTTATTTCAAATCCCTGCAGCTTACTTATCCAAATCACCTATCAAACAAAGAAGACAAACTCCCTCCAATTAACTCTGAATGAATGTTTTAATTCCACAGGAAAAGCTGGATCTTCTGTTCATACAGATTGGGATGTGGAATGCCATTGGGCAGAGGGCTTGCAAAAACAGCAGAAAGGGCACTTTTGCCAAGTTGGACATTTGTAGGAGCACCTTACCCTTTGCATCTCCACGTTAGCTTTCCATCCTCTAACTGAATGTACATTTCACACATTATAGCTGAAAAGAGCAAACTCTAAAACATTGCATGAGATATTCAGCTTACTGTGTAGAATAAGAAGACAACATGCTGTGTCAATTAAGGCCACCTGCTCAATATGTGAAACTCTAAGGGCCCTTCTTATCCTGTGTAATGTAAAAATACATTTAATAAGGAATCTGGAATATTGGCATAGACTTGGTTTGGAGTGCAGAGGAAGATAACAAAACCCATAAATTCTTCACAGTAATTCAATATGTATTATTTAAGAAAACCATGTGGGTTTAGAGTAAATCAAAAAAATACTGAAGCAGTATGGAGTAATGGTACTGACATGATATTAATATGAGGTAACTGATTTTTTCACTGTGTGCACAGACAGCTACAAGTGAGCAGGGTGATTTTTATGTGCTTCCAGTGAAAGAACCAAGGCATCAAACATATTAGGTTTAAAATAAGCAAAAGGCAGTAGTTTTTACACAAGTGATTAAACTGTGTACTTTATTTCCAGGTGATTTTTTTGATGCTAAAAATGTATCTAGGTTGGAAAACCAATCAAAAAATTTCAGATAAAATAGGGGGCGGAGCATATTAGGTGCAATTGCACCATCTCTGACTCATAAGGTCTCAAAGATGCAGAATGGAAAATGCTTAGGAGCATTCTGCTCTCCTTCCTCAAGTGTCTGCTAATGGCCACTACCAGAGACAAGACAGTTGGTTAGGTGGATCTTCTCAGCTGTGTGTGATATTCATCAGCCAAAATCAAACATATGCTGTACATAGAAGCCAGATGGATTTTATCCTGATGGGGCCGAGTAGCAGAATTTAGCTATTAAAGTTAAAAAAAATATATAAGTAACATAAATTATATTACTAGGAATAGAAATATAAACTTACAATTCATTGACTTTTAATCTAGCATAGCCTTGAACAAGCAGATTCAATGAAGGATATGTCTCTGTGCATTTTTCATCCCTTGTCATTCAGTATTTTAATCTCAAAGGAAGTTAAATGGTGCATGGAAGGTTCCAACAAATCACACATGGAGGTGTAGCTAAGTAATTTTATTGACATCAAATTGTTTTTGCATTGGGCATGAGGGAAACTTCCCTTTTGAGTGAAGAGGTTTACTTTCTATGTTTACATTAAGTTACAATAACTGTTCCTGCTATGAAAAACATTGGAGAAAATGAATTAGAGTCCAGCGAAGCAAGAGCTGCCTTGACTACAGAGTAAAAACTGAAGTAGGCTATGCTTCACAAATCTGAGATGCAAAGAGTTTTGAATTCTAAGTTTCTGAGTATTTTTTCCCCTCTTTGTCCTTTTGAATTTCCTTCAATTCCCAATAGCAAGACGTGTGGTTTATTACATCTGGAACAAGTTCCTAGAAAACAGCTTGCTGGATAACATGCAGGAGATGGTTATTTGAGATAGAACTGTGTGAAGAGAGACAAGAGAATATTTTTTTCCAGCTTTATTCAGCACAGTGTTAGGTCACAGTGGCTCTGGCTTGAGTTCACTACAAATTCACATTTTTCCATATTACATCACCTAAAGGATTCTCCATGCAGCACAGCCTACAGAAATTGTAAATGTCGTTGCACAAGCTTTCTGATGCCTTGATTTGCAGAAAACCCACTCATCAAGAAAACATTTTCCTCTTGGAACAGCTAATATCTCACCTTTCTTCCAGATCCTGTGACAAAAGAAGTCAGCTGGAGCAGCTGACTTTGAGCAAGCTGGAGATTGCTTGCTATGTGACTACAACAGCACTGAGTGAGAGAATTACAAATGACATCCAAACCAGACTTTCTTAATGGAGAAATCCATACAGCTAGAGGGAATTAGAAGATGATGATGATGATGGTGATTTAGAGAATGGTGATGATGACTAGAGTGGCTTCAGTTAAATGGGTATTTTGAGCCTAGAGTGTTTTTTGAGTCTATTTTGTATGAATTAGGCTTGCAGCTCACAGGCTGGGCAAAACATTCTCAAGATAAATGCAAGTGGATAATGTTACAATAGAAAATTAGGAGCAAATGTTAAGGTAGATTAAAAACCTGTGCAGCTTCTAAAAATTTATTTTTAATGCACTTTTATTTGTCCCACTACCTTTTCCTTTTTAATCTTGCTGACATGTGGCACATTTCTTAGCCAACAAGGTTATGCATGAGATGGAAACAGATGCTATGGTAAGAAGCTATGTTATTTGCATGTCAGAGAACTGATTACCTTACAGATGTCAATAGTTTTTAATATAGTCTGCTGCTCTTTTCCTCTGCTTTTACAGAAAATGAACACTGTTCATTTTTCAAATGCTGGGTTAGAATCTCAAAGTAAAGTAGTCTATTATTATTATTCAAAGCTACATTTTATCTCATTTCTCTGAATTTAGCAACTGGATCAGCTCACATGAAAATACATATCAGTGGTCATCATAAAAGATAAGAAGCAGTAGAATAACCACACTGTTTTGTACATTAATATTTGGTAATGCATTTCAATTTACTGTGCAATCTGAGCTGTATTTTTTTTCATTTTTGAATGACAAATGTACTAAAGAGCTTTTGTCTTGTATGTTAGTTTTACACAATGCTTCAATGTAAAGATAACAGACATTTTCATGAATCTAAACAACTCAGAACAATGTAATTTAAAATAAGAGGAAAATACTGTATAGTTGTTTGGTGGACTTTCAGGTGTGGTTTGCACGATCTAAGTTTACTTTTCACAGGTGTTTGTTAGTCCACTGTATCAGTAGAATCTCTTCCTGGATTTCCAAAATATGAGCCAAGACTGAAGGACAATGAAGGCTGTTGTAAAAATGTCAATGCTGGTGTCTCATTTATTGGTTTACCTAAAGATTTAGCATATCAGCAAAAAATTTCTTTCCATTCAGAATTTTTCTATAATGATTCTTTTTACCATGCAAATTCAGTCAGTGCTATATGGTATGTGCGATCATTTCCATCACAACCATGAGAAATACAAATTCTGGAAAGAAAGAATAATGCAATAAGAATTAAAACATGTTACCACTGTTCTGACTTTCACTGCTGAATATGCCAGCATCTTTCTGGCATATCAACTGCCATTCAATCCCCCCAATGCACTTTTGGCAAAAAAGGCCTCCAGTATCAGTTACAGTACGAGAGAAACTGTAAAGAAGAAGGAGAAGGAGGGTGAGTTGTATGGAAGATAGATCCTGTATCAGTAAATTACAGTAGGCAAAGTGAATTATTTTCCTTCCAAAATTAAAATAAACAAAATGAATTATTAATGCAACCTTTTAAAACTCAGATATTAGACAATAGGTCTTACACCAACATTAGGCTATGACTCAAACCTAGGAAAATAAGTGTTGAAATGAAAAGGAGCTAATTCGACTTAGCCAAAGATTAATGTAATCTCCCATGCAAAGCTTTACTAAATATTTTTAGGGTTTTGAACAATTTATAATAGCTCTGTGTACATTTACAAGTTCAGATATGGAAAAAAAATCCAAGTTCAAATAATTCCTGTAGAGTAAGAAATTTATCCACTAAAGTGTTTCAATACATTTTCTAGTACTAATCAAGAATTTATATCTTATATGGCTGTCATGGTTAGTTTTAGTTAGATCAAGTACATACCAAGCAGGAATTTTGATGACACAGAAATCTGTCAAGCAGTCTACTGCCTTCTGTGAAAACAGGACAAAAACACACATCAGATACCAAAAATTCCATTGCTTTCTAGAAAACACTGGAAAAAAAATGATTATTGAATTTGGCACTCGGTGACAGTTTGTTTTTCATAAACATTTAAATTATTTTTATTACTAAAATCATAGAAAAAGACTAGTGTGTATGCACGTAAGCGTGTAGTATCACAAATGGAACTAGCTTATTTAATAGGTTTTGTATAAAAACTTTTCCAGAGTTGCTGAGGCCAAAATCTCTTTACTTACAAAATTCCATTCCTAAAACTCTTTCATAAGAATTTAAATGTATGTTCCTGCGTGTAAAGAAGAACATTAATAATATATTAATCTTTAAAGTAAAGCCCTAAACTTTCACTCTGTAAGTGAATATCTGGTTTAATACTGTCCCTATCTCTGATCACTTCTAAGAAATTGATATCTAGCTTCTTTTACATACAGTTCCTTTCTCTTAAATGTGCCATATGACAGCACATCACTTGATAGACAGGACTGAGGATACTACCTTTCCTGAGAATTAGTTGTTTATTTCTCCACCTGTTACAGTTTCTGTTATACTTAAAGAGAGATAAATCTCACTTTAGGATTGTTTTCTATTTCTAAATGTAGTGTGAGTCTGGAGAACCCCTAATAAAATTATGTTCCCGGCACTATTCTTAGCAATGGAATATGTTAACATTTAGTACACATTCAAGTATCGATCACGTGCCTGAAGAAATAGCTCAGAGTTCATTGCATTTGAAATGCTGGTTCTTTGATCCCTGACACTGAAGGGAAGATGGAGCAGGTTTCAACTACTGGGAATGATTGCAAAATACACTGCATTTTCATACCTTTCTGCACTCAACCTGGCAATCTTCTGTCTGCAAGACTCTTTAAGTTTCAAAATACCATTTTAGGGTAAAGAGTAATGAAAGCAGTTCTAAAACAGTATTACTAACTTGGAAAGATCAAACATGTTTTAGAATTCTGCTTTCTTTCTGCAATACAACTGTTTGGAAAAGATTAATGTGATAACTATGGTATACTTCCAGTACTTTTTGGCAGGAATGTATTGAAGCTGGTTAATTTTCACATTTCTGCTGTTAGAAGAGAAAGAAAAAAAAAAAAAAAGCTATCAAATCTCAGATTTTCAGATCAGACTACATGTCAATCAATAACAGCCTATAATTTTCAAGGAAATTCACTTTGTCCAAATTCAGGCCACGCAGTAGGTCTCTAGACAGCTCTATGTTCACAGTCTACATGGGAAATATGTCTCTAAACACCTTAAATGAATTACAGTAGGTTATATTCTTGTCTTTCTTTTTCAGAGCCCTTTCAGAGGAGCCCCATTAAAGGACTCAAGTGTATATATTAATAGAAACACTGTTAATCAGCTCTTTTGTCATTTCCCTCACACTCCATCCTCTATTTTTGAGACAGATAACTAAATAAGTTCAGGGAAGCTTAAATTAGAAAACATTGCCTCTGTTATATTAAAACCTCCACGTTGCTTTCATTTTGGTTACACCCCTTTTTCATCTCCCCAGACAATCAAACTCACTGATTAATATTGCTGAAGTCAAGTGATTCACTGCTTTCTCACAAAATCAAGAGATGATTATCACTAATCAATTAACTGGCTACTCAGAGTATGCAAGTGGAGACAGTCACTGGAAAGTGATCATTTACAGATTCAGGGCTTGCTGGTGGGGTTCAGTAATTCTCAAAGGTGACATCATGGCTTTTATGTGATTATTCCAGATCACCAGGGGAAGGTGGTACCAATTGTCTATCCTATATTATTTAAAGGGCTAATAGAGCCCTTTCCTATTATCCTATGGATAATAGGGGCATGTGTCTCTTACCAAATATGTTTGAAAAGGAGTGAGCCCATAGTTAATATATTTTGACAAGATTTCCTTTTGATGTTATAAAAAAATCACAATCAGGTATTCAGAAATCATTACAGCATTAACAGTTTTAGATTTGAATGGCCTTATTTCTGTTTCCTGCAGGGAGAAAGTGTCCACTTGTGTCTGATGTGCCATTTACTAAGAATTATCCACCATCTGTAATGTTAGGACTTACTCCAAAATCCTTTGAAGTGCATGGAAGGATTTGCAACAGCAGGGGATTTTTATTAGGCAGCTACTGCTCTGAATTTTCAAAGCTGAATGCACTAAATTCTAATCCTTCGATACTTAAAGGTGTGGATATTTTGAAGGGGTTTAAGCATAAGACTTTGAGAGTGGAATCACCATGATTCCAGTACTGACACTGTACATATCTGGATTCTTCAGCAGGATATAGTCCTGTTTTCATTTTTGGAAGCAGGGTTTCTAGGAAACAATGCAAACAGGAAAAAAAAAAAAGTAAATAAAAAAAAAATCAGGTATGTCTCTTTTGTCTTATTTAATACACAAAACCTAAACTTCTACTTAAAGCTAGAATGTCTTTGGAAAGGATATCTATTGTTTTAACATACTTGGGCGATTGGTGAATCAGGTCTAAAGAATCTCATTTTACAGTTCAAATGTGAAGTCCTGAAGCATAATGACATGCCGAAATTTAAAGGGAAGATGGCTGTCATTAATCAAAATCTATTTTTCATAAAAGTAATAAATGAGAGCACAGTGTTTAAAATAAGGAATTTATCATTTGACAGTGTTGTTTCTACCAGCCCTAATATTTTCTCCGTCATTAATTAGCATTTTTCTATCATTTTTTTTTTCCATTTTTTAACTCCCATTTTTTAAAAAGGGGAAAAGAATGACCTTGGAGACTATAGGCCCATCTCACCTCAGTGCCCAGCAAGATCATGGAGCAGATCCTCCTGGAAACTATGTTAAGGTACATGGAAAAGAAGGAAGTGATTGGTGACAGCCAACATGGCTTCACTAAGGGCAAATTGTACCTGACAAATTTGGTGGCCTTCTATGAGAGATTACAGCATTGATGGATCAGGGAAGAGCAACAGATGTCATCTACCTGGACTTGTGTAAAGCATTGGACGGTGTCCCACATGACATCCTTGTCTCCAAACTGGAGTAACATGGATTTGACAGATGGACAACTCAGCTGATAAGGAATTGGCTGGATGGTTGCACTCAAAGAGTTGTGGTCAATGGCTCAATATCCAAGTGGAGACCAGTGATGAGTGGCATTCCTCAGGGGTCAGCATTGGGACCAGTGCTGTTTAACACCTTTTTTGGTTACATGGATGGTGGGATTGAGTGCGCCCTCAGCAAGTTTTCCAATGACACCAAGCTGTGTAGTGCGGTCAACATGCTGGAGGGGAGAGATGCCATCCAGAGGGACCTTGACAAGCTTGAGAGGTGGAGCCATGCAAACTTTATGAAGTTCAACAAGTCCAAGTCCCAAACAAAATATGGGCTAGGCAGACAATAGATGGAGAGCAGCTCTGAGGAGAAGGACTTAGGGGTGTTGGGTGATGAGAAGCTCAACACGACCCAGCAGAGTGTGTCTGCAGCCCAGACAGCCAACCGTATGCTTGGCCTCATCAAAAGCTAGCTGAGGGAGGTGATTCTGCCCCTCTACTCTGCTCTCATGAGACCCCACCCGGAGTACTTTGTCCAGCTGTGGGGCCACCAGTATAAGGACATGGACCTGTTGGAGTGAGACCCGAGGGCCAGGAAGATGATCATAGGGCTGGAGCACTTCTCCTATGAAGACAGATTGAGAGAGTTGGGGTTGTTCAGCCTGGAGAAGAGAAGGCTCCAGGGAGACCTCACAGCAGTCTTCCATTACCTAGAGGGGCCTGCAAGAAAACTGGAGAGGGACATCCCTGGAAGTGCTCGAGGCCAGGCTGGATGGAGCTTGGAGCAACCTGGTCTAATAGAAGGTGTCACTGCCCATGGCAGCAGGGTTGGAACTGGATGATTTATACGGTCCCTTCCAATCCAAACTGTTGTACGATTCTATGGTACTTTGTCATGCCACATTAACATTTGATCATCTGTAAAGTTGCAGTTGTAGTTGACTTGGAAATCCATACTTGTTTTATCCACTTCTTTGCCCAAAGGAATGGAATTTTACCTTTGTCCAGTCTTTCACAAAAAGAAAGTGAAATTAAACTAAGCTTAATTATGACACGAAACAGCTGGTCTCTATTGAAATAACAGAATTGCTGCAAAAGATCTTATTTGCTGGTAAATTCCAGCAAATATATTTTCTTTCTAAATTGGCATATCTGCCTCCCTGAATGTAAAATTAAGAAAACAATTTTTGAATTGTAATACAAACAATATTTGGTGATTAAATATGAAACATCTAATGATGTTCAGAAAAAAATAAGACTATGCAATTTTATTCTAAAAATAAAAATATATTTGGCCGAAATTGTACTTAAATATCAGTGGTTTCCTACTTGGTTGATAATAAATTATAAGGTCACTTGAATAATAATATAAATAGAATGAGGTTTCTTTGAGTAGGAATTGTCCTCATTGCCACAATTTGTGGTGTTGACTTACAGTTTAAAAAACCCTTCATTTTGATCAAATTCATTCTTAGTCATTATTTCTGGTAATGATGGGGCTATTATTTTGCCATTTAAATCTGTGGAAATGAGGTGAGTGCTCATAGTTACAGTATTTGTGGAGAAGCAAGCATGTACTGTTTTCTTATGATTTCTTACATCATTTGCTACCTTTGATTATGCTTCATTCTTTCATGTTTCAGTCATCTAAAAGGGGTAGAAACAGTCTTTTAGTCAGTGCTAGGAGAATGGCTGAGATAGAACTTGATTTATGGAACTTAATTAACAAAGAATTAAAGAAAGAAAATATAATTGATGCCAATCAACATGGGTTCAGGAAAATGAATCACGTCAAAGTAACTTAATATCTGTTTTTATGAGATTAAATATTTGGCTGATAAAGATAATAGTGTTCGTGTAATATGATTAGATTTCTGATTTCACATCACATGCCCTTTTGATTAAATAACTTGAACAATATGCTATCAACGCACTAAATGGATTAAAACCTGTTAATTAAGAGATCTTCATATAAAATTGCAAATTACTATTCATCAGTGAGTGGATGTTTCTGAAAAAAAAAATCACAGAATTTGATTCTTCATCCCATTTTGTCAATGATCTGGAAAGCATAAAATGATCTCTAGTAAATTTCGCAAGTGGCAGAAAGCTGGAAGAGTGTTAAGTGAACATTAAGACAACTCACCCATCTAATGATGCTGGGCAATCTAGATAGATACACACCATCACCAAAGATAAAAAAAAAAGAGTTTTAATGTTGACAAAATCATGCCTCTAGAAACAAGATAATATATGATGGAAGAGTCCTGAAGAAGCAGCTACTCTGAAAAGGACTCAAGTGTCAGAATAGAAAATTGTCTTCATACATATAATGAAAACCTCCTAGTCTTCAAAATATGTTTTCCAGATGAGAAAAACTTATTTAAAATGGCCTCTTGCCCATACTCAGCACCTGAACTGTGCCTGAAAATTGTTTGGAAGTGGTCCAATTTGAATATATCAAAAATATACAGAGAGGTGTCTGATGGAAATGAGTGATCAATCATCTGCTAAGACTGCCAGACTCAGTGTGATGGTTAAAAGGACTGAGTTTCTTACACATGAAAATGAGAGAGTACTAATAGTAGCAGCACTTTATGACTGACAGCAACATTAGTGATTCAGGAATACCATGCCTAGTATTGCTATACATGCTTTAAGAAAGGTGTTGATGAATAGGAAGCGGTTCAGAGAAAATCCACAGTGATGATAAAAGGTCTTAAAAACAATATAGAAGTATGTGAGGAAGTTAATTTATTTTATTTTAGTAAAAGAAGGTTGAGTGCTTTGTTTAGAGGCTCTGAATATATATAGATATATTTATGGAGCAAAGTGTTGACAGCAGAGTGTTGTTCAGTTGATGAACAAGTGGGTAGTGATACAAATAGTGGAAGCTGAAACTAGAAAGATTTAAATGACACAAAGGTGTGTGTGTGTGTGTGTGCGTGCATATTTATTTTTTAACAAAATGTTTAAAACCCCTTTCAGAGCATAGTAATTGATTTTCTCTCCATGGCAGTCAGACGGCAGTTCCAAATTGGATAGTTTTCTCAATCATATAGCTTCTTTCTACAGTAGTTTGCTAGCATGGACATAGCTGTTATGTCTTCTGAACCACTACAAAGCCTTGTAGTTTGGATGATTTGCACTAATGTCTTTAATGAGGACCAGGATTTCCTGCTGCACTTTAATCACTGTGCACTTCAGCACTTGAACCCAAGACAGGGATCACAACATGCTATGGAGGACACTAGTTAGTGAGGGATCTCAGCAGAGAGGTATTACTAAGGGTATATGACACCTTAATGCCATTTTTAAGGTGGTTGGGATTAATATTGAGCTGACCCACGTTATAAGTTTGATATAATTACAACTACAAAAATTTAATTATTTTTTTCTTTTTTTACAGGCTCTAAACAGATCATTACAATTTATACCTTCCACTAATAAAAAACAATCCTACTATCTTCGTACCATTATTCTGTGTGCCTAGAAAAAAATTGTTGATTTATGGCTGAAATTTCAAGGAGCAAATGCAACCCAAACTATAGTTTCCCAGTTCTGATTTAATGTGTTTTTCTAGATTTGCCCAGATACTACCTAATTCTAATTTTATCTAATAAGCAATAAGTAGACTTGAGAGAGATTTTAAAACTAAATATTATAAATGAATGTGCTCATGCAGTATAAGACAGCATAGAAGATCTTCACAGTGTAAAGTAAAATTCAATGACCAAATTACTTTAAAGTTTGATATTTGTATATATTCAAATTATGAAAGTCTATGCAAGGGAACAGAGATTCAGAAAGCTATGTCTGTCTAAAGTAACATTTTCAGACCCTATGAAGGTTGAACTCCCTGAGTTCAGGTTTCTAAAATAATTTTAAATATTTAGCACAAATACAGCATAAGTATTTATAGTCCAATGTGGAAAAAAGTTAAGAGGGAAAAAGTCTACAGCCAATGAAATTATGACAAGGGTAAACATAGAAATCCTGAGTGGCGATCTAGAGCACTGATCATACATACATTCCAAACTTATTTTTTTAAGATCTGACAAAATAATATACACATGAGGAAAGCAGACTTCCTATGCAGGAAACAAAGAAAGCAAAATCTTCCAATACAAGGACAAGATTTTAAGACTTAGCTTGGCTGGAATGGTAATGAAGTGGCAGGTGAGAGTAAGGAAAATGTTCCAGAAATATTGAATGTGAAAAAATTTTCTCAGTTTCTCTGATGCAAACAGTAGTTGTTAGTAAAAGTTATAAGATGCAGCAGCCAGATGATTTAGGTGATTCTGTTCCTTCAGGCTGGCAATACAGCTATATAAAAGTGGAATAAGGCCAGAGTTTAACCACTTTCCCATCTCTGCTATTCACATAAATGTTTTTTAACATTTTGGTTTTGGTGCCAATATGATGTGTGCGGTCCATGTGTTCAAAGTTCATACTCCTGCTTTCAGTCACATCTGTATCATTTGTAGCTGTGAAGTATTCCCAAGGTCACAGCTATGGTATATGTCCCAGCTGAGTCTTGAGTTTATACTGGGGTCAGTTTTCAGTGTCTGGATTGAAATCCTCTTGGGTTATAACTTGCGCAGACAGAAAGCCCAAGATATAATGTGAGTAAAGCAATGATTGCTCTAACATGTCCCTCAACTGGATGATCAGAGTTACACTAGTAAGTTCTCTTAGCCTCCAGAACTGAGGAATCTCATGTAAACTGTTTATTCATCGCATGGGGTGCCTGTGCAAAGCCCTGAGCAGGGAAGATCTCGGGATTGTTTGGCAGAGCACTAACTGGGCAGACTGACAGCACAGCAGGATGCTTCTTAAAAGTCAAACAATGCAGAAGGCTGAGGTCCAACACCCAGGATTGGTCCCAGCCAGTGCTTTAATGTACAAGTGGAGATGCAGTTTCAGGGCGCCAGGATCCTAGAGCACCGTTTTAAGTTAATAAACATTCTAAATGTGTTAGAAAATGTATCATGGAAATGTAAGAACAAATAAATTTCCAAGCTACTTCAGAAGCTTGCAATCCTTGCTTGAGCAGCAATGATGGCATTAATTAGGAAAAAGAGTTTGTCATTTTACTCCAGTGCACATTAGCTTTGTCTATCTAATATTCCTAATGGATGTGTCTGTGTAAAGGCCCACAGATGGCTCCAGCAATGAGGAGGAGGAAAAGGAAAACACATAATCTTTAAATGTCAGAGAAGAATAAAAGCCAGCTAAACAAACCAAACAAGACGCTGACAATTGACACTACCCTGCAGTAGAGAGCTAACACCCTACCTTTTCAGTAAGATTTTAATGCCTTTTTTGTTGTTGTTGCTGTTATTGTTGGTGTTGTTGCTGGTTTGGAATATTGTTATTCCCAAGAAGAGAGCTTTGCCAAGGAAGAAATAAAGATTGATCACTGTGAAGAGTGCCAAGCTACACAAAATAAATTCCAGTATTTTACTGACCGGAGTGCTAGACTGTTGGCAGAACATGTAAGAGTAACTATTTGTGTAATTTATGACTGGATGTTCTCAGAAAAGTACAATTTACGGGCTTCGTTGAGGCACAGCCTACAAGTCATGGTACGTGTAAGTGGTTAACAACCCCTATTACTCCCTTACCAAACACCATTTGGTAAAAGGTCACTGCAAGTTTTTCTACCTGTTTAAACCTTATTCAGTGAAATTGAGTCAACCTGAACAAAGACATCACAGAAAAAATGACAGTTTACCTTTGTTATGCTAGTAGAGGCCAGTAAAGCAGGGGATTTGGAGGAGTCTTGCATCACCTTATGATTTTGGGGGGTGGTGCAATTCAGGATTCAACAGATAGGTATCAAAATCTGTAAGAGACATTCAGAGTTGTTTCAGGTAATTGCTCTGTATTCTTCTTATGGCATTACAGGAGCACACCATGCTTCATAAAATCATAGAATCGTTTAGGCTGGAAAAAACCTTTGAGAGCATCAAGTTCAGCCATTAACCCAGGACTGCCAACTCCATCACTAAACCATGTCCCTTAGTGCCACATCTACATGTTTTTTAAACACTTCCAGGGATGGTGATTCCACCATCTCTCTGTGCAGCCTATCCCAATGCTTCGCCACCCTTTTCGTGCAGAAATTTTTCCTAATATCCAATCTAAACTTCCCATGGCATAACTTGAGGCCATTGCCTCTTGTCCTGTCACTTGTTACCTGGGAGAAGAGACCGACCCCACCTGCCTACAGCCTCCTGTCAGGGAGTCATAGAGAGCAATAAGGTCCCCACTGAGTCTCCTCCAGAGTTAACAACCCCAGTTCCCTCAGCTTCTCCTCATCAGACTTGTGCCCCAGACCCTTCACCAGCTCCGTTGCCCGTCTCTGGACACGCTCCAGCACCTCTGCGTCCCTCTTGCAGTGAGGGGCCCAGAACTGAACACAGTATCAAGGTGCGGCCTCAGCAGTGCCCAGTGCAGGGGGACGATCGCTGCCCTTGTCCTGCTGGGCATGCTGTTTTGAATACAGGCCACGATGCTGTTGGACTTCTTGACCACCTGGGCACACTGCTGGCTCATGCTTAGCCAGCTGTCACCCAGCACTCCCAGGTCCTTTTCCTCCAGGCAGCTTTCCAACCACCCTTCCCCAAGCCTGTAGCGTTACCTGGGGTTGTAACCACTAGGTGGGTCATCTTGTCATAGAAGGAGATCAGGTTTGTCAAGCAGCACTTGACTTTCATAACCCCAGGCTGGCTGGGCCTCATCCCCCTGTTGTCCTGCATGTGATGCGTGATGGTGCTCAGGATGATCTGCTCCGTAACCTTCCCTGGCACTGAGGTCAGGCTGACGGGCCTGTAGTTTCCCAGATCCTCCTTCCTGCCCTTCTTGTAGATGGGTGTCACACTGGCCAACCTCCAGTCTTCTGGGATGTCCCCAGTTTGCCAGAACTGTTTGTAAATGATGGATGGTGGCTTGGTGAGCTCCTCCACCAGCTCCCTCAGTACCCTCAGGTGTGTCTCATCTGGCCCCATAGACTTTTGGCGCCTAAGCGGAGCAGCAAGTCACTGACCATCTCTTCCCAGCCTGTGGGGACTTTATTCTGCTCCTTCTCATCCTTGTCTTCCAGCTCTGGGGGCTGAGTACCTACCCAGAGGGTAACTGGTCTTACTGCTAAAGACCGAGGCAACAAAAACTTCAAGTGCCTCAGCCTTATCCCCATCCTTTATGGCAATGACTGTCCCCCACCCACCCCTTGCTTCCAATAAAGGATGAAGATTATCCTTGGCCCTCCTTTTGTTTCTAATGTAATTGTAAAAACATTTTTTGTTATCTTTTATGGCAGTGACCAGCCTGAGTTCTACCTGGGCTTTCACCTCTTCAATCTTCAGCCTGTAAAACCCCATGACATCCTTATAGTTGTCCAGAGTTGCCTTCCCCTTCTTCCAAAGGTGACAAACTCTTTTTTTTTTTTTCCCCTGAGCTCCAGCCAAAGCTCTCTGTTCAGCCAGGCTGGTCTTCTCCCCCACCAGCTCATCTTTCGGCACATGGGGACAGCCTGCTCCTGTGCCTTTAAGACTACCTTCTTGAAGAGTGTCCAGCCCTCCTGGACCCCTTGGCCCTTCAGAACTATCTCCTAAGGGACTCTGTTGACCAGGCTCTTGAACAGGCCAAAGCTGGTCCTCCTAAAGTCCAAGGTAGTGATTCTGCTGACCCTCCTCCTTACTTTGAGAATTGAAAACTCACACAGATGTATTTCACCACATCATCATCAGATGTGAAATGACTTAATGTACTCCAAGTAACTGCAAGTGACGCATCCAGAACAGTGTCTGCATGTGAAACATTTGCAGAAACTGTGCACTGGATATTCACTTTGGGAGTACTTTCTTATTTGTTCTCCTTAAGCCACAAAGAGATCTTCAAATAATTGGTTACTTAGCTGCTTCCAATTATCTAAATGATTTTGTTTTATTGTCTTGAGTGCCAAGCTAATTATTATTAGAGATGTGAGAAAATATTTTATTTCCCAAGTTGCAAATGGATTATATAAAATTCTGGTAAAAACAAACAGCTTCTGATAAATCTTCATTTGCAGTCACTTAGGAAAAAAAAAAAGAAAATAAAAGAAAAACAACAAACCCCTTGTATATTCATTGATCCTGGGACTATAAACAGTCTTACAGGAACTACACAATTTTCAGTGTTCTTTCAGGAAAATGGAACATATTGAAATACCAGGAAAACCCAAGAAATATACCAGTCAATGGAATTATACATACCTGAGCAGGATATACACAAACCTGAATACTTAAAAGCAGCTAAACTAAGTTATGCTTAAATTTCCACAGTAGATAAAATACATCTACATTGGAAACTAACATGTCTGTGATACTATTGTATCCATGCACTTAATAAATCCTTGAAATGATGAACGCAATGCAAAATCACTATCTGGTACAGTGTGAGATTGTTAAAGGCATGTAGGCATCAAGAGTCCAAAGCAGCACAAACCTAAAAATATTTATGTCTGAATACTCTTTTCAAAATCTCCAAGGTCTTCAGTGCATTTTGGGAACCCCAATGTCTTTGAAAACCTGGTTCTGAGCTGTTCTGTGCCTCAGTTTCATACCATCAAAACAAGATCAATACACTTCTCTGAAGCCAAGTTACAGAGCTGTGATTGTAAATGCTTCAAATATTGCAAAGATTGGAAATCTAAATAAACTAACAGAAAATTGCCTTTGATTGCCCACCAGACCCTCTATTGTGAAAACGTATCAGATTCCATGGACTAAAAAAAAATCTCTTTCCCTTCTTTCTTTCACCATAGTCTAGGGAGAGCTTTCAGCAAGCTGGGGAAAATCTGTAGAATTGCTTAAATATTAACTTTTTTTTGTTGCAACAAAGAAGCCAGGATCTAAAGCATATATTTTGGTATTATGGTTCATCTCCAGATTTCCCATGAGGGTTTATAACATAGCCAGAGATAAACCCTTCATGTTTAGGATAAGTGAAAACTTTGGATGTAACATTCATCTGCTGCACAATTTCTGGTCTCCTGGAAGTGTCCCCTTCCCATCTTTTTATAAAAAAGAGCAGAAAAAACAGCAGCCTTGCTTAAGTACCACTTAAATGGCTTTTATTTAAGGATCACTGAAATTTTCAGCACTTGTTCTAAAGCCTTTGACATTTGGCAAGCTTTTAAGAAACATAAGCAAACTTGAAAATCTTTTTTGTTTTCTGTACGTGGAAAACACGACTGGCTTTGTTTAACTGTAAACAAATGTAACACAGTCACATGTACACTAATTCAAACACATTCACAAGCCAGGAATGCTATAAAAACTAGTTATTTTTTCTCCTAGTGTAATGTCAAATGTCATAAATGTGAGGTCTTTCTTCGTGATATAGGGAATTTTCCCTTTTATTACTAATTAAAAATTCATTTTCATTTAAAATGGAATAGTGAAACACAGATTCCTCAATTTCTGATACAAAAACCAAACCAAAGGCCACATCATTACTCATGGCATCAATCAGATTGCATTCTTATTGATGCTTTAAAACAGAAGAACTTGCTATCCCGGAAGGTGCAAGTAGCCTTAGCCCATCCTTAGAGCAACATGAATTTGAATAACATCGTGTGGACTTTGCCAGGTCTTAATGCATTTAGGTATTTTGGAGGTCAGCCAAAATATGTAAAATCACACTGTAAAATTTCTGGCAGAAATAAGCATCATATATTCACTAGTTTATGCATGAAGAGGCTGACTAGTAACAAAGACCAATGTGTACTTTCTACACATAAATGCAGTAAGACAAAAAGAATTAAGTCAACAAGATAGAGACAAGACAATTACAAAACACATATTATTTCAAGGGAATATTTGCTACTTAAAGGAAAAAGAGGACATTGCCATTGTACAAAGAGAATATACACATTAATAGTTTAGCAAAATAGTCTCTGCTTAAAATACTTAGGAACTATACCATTTAGTGTTGGTTTGGTGGGTTTTTTCCCCATAATAATCTCAGTTATTTAACCTCATTACAATTATCGAGTGGTGCTTTCTGTTTGAATGGAGATTACAGTGTTAAAAGCTCAGAAAGGACTTGAAGTGTAAGTGTAAGAACAATTTTATGTAGTTTACTGAGTTGTGAACACTGCAAACATAGCTTCTCAGCCAGCGTTGCTTACATCACCTTACATTACCCACATATGTGTATATAGAGGCATCTATATCCCTTCCACAGAGCTCTCCTAGTACCATTAAAAATTTTCCACTACCCAGTGACTACATTTTGACTAGCACACTCTGAATAGTATGCATCTCTTACATGAAGAGCAAGAGTGCTTATTTCAGAATAAGAAATAACAATGAGGTAAGACAGAACAAATCTGAAATTTCTGTTAGAAGGTGGGAATACAGTGACCCCCTTGGCTGTATTCTGTTTCTGCAATGAAATGCAAAATGACATTTCCTCTGGTAACAGAAAATACAGTTGCATTTAATGGTGTAGTACTAGAATAAGAATGCATGATTTCTCCTCTTGCTGAGCTCTACATACATTGTATTAGGTGTTTCATATAAAAATGTTCACTCCAATACTGATTTTTGTCCTCATTTGCATATATCACAATTACTGAAATCAATCAAGTTAGGAATATTGTATCTGTACCTTGAAAATGTCACTGTTAGATAGTATTGCCATATGTTGCTACTAAATTGGCATCCTGCTCTACAGGACTTGAATGCTCTTTTTTCAGGGGAATTCAGAGCAGTCAAACTTTGAGCGTAAAGGCAGACTCTGAAATGGCAGTTCCCAAAAGATTGCTCCAAGGCTGACTAGTTGCCAGGTAGAAATGACAAGTTTCTTAGAGTGCCTTTAAGGACCCGTTGTATCTCATGGTACTTCAGATGATCTAATGGTTGTGTGTTACAGCCAGGATGGTGAGTCTGGATGAGAACTGTATAGTGAATGATTATTTCCTTCCAGAAGAAGTTGTCTCTGGGGCAAAGCATGTAAAAAAACACCTTTGCTATCTGTACTCCTTCCAGGAAGCAGCTATTGTGGCAAGGTACAAGATGAGTCAGTTTTACATCATGAAAAAACCCCCATCTTACCACAATGAAACTGCTGTTATTGACCATTGTTTTAGTTTTTATCACTCATTACATCAGCATGAGGGATGTTTGCGCTGACTTTAACTGTACTCAGCCCTTCTGTGCTACCATTCAATTCGGCATTTCAAAATGCTCTGCAGCATTAAGGAAGTCTTTAATCAGCCTCTCAGATACGAAAATGTTCTTTATGCCTTTTTTTCATAGATGGGAGGGAATTTCTAATTGTAGATTTCTTTGTCCAGAAGTACTGAAAGCCCTGATCAAAAGACAAGAGACATGCAAATGTTCCCTTGTGAAAACTAGACAGAAGTTATCTGAAGCTAGCCTTGACAGAAACTTAAGCACCTTACAGAAATGGTTACACAAAAGAAGTTCAACATGAGTGTTTAGCTCAGCCACTCAGTAATAGTGCAACAGTACCCAAAACTCCTGACTTGCTGATAACTTGTTCTGCTTGCTAAATATCAGGCACCGATACTGTATTCCCTCTGTGAGCTCTCGATATAGCATCTTTTCCAGAATATCCATTTGTACATTTACATTGCTTTGCCAGAACCTCTCCTTTTCTGATTGCACTGAGCATCTCCTTTTAAAATGTGTTTTGCCCTGAAATATGCCAGAGTATATACATGGCATCCTTCCAGGTGAGATTCTGTATTACATTTGGAAGGCATTACTCTTGAGATTCAGTTTGGTTCCTGGGGGAAGGGCAGTTGCAGGCTGGCTTTTTAAAGGGTTATCTCAGCTCTTGTCTTGTCTGCTCTTGAGCATTTTTTCAAATTTTTACAGTTTTTCTGATAGATGCTGAGGAAATTAAAAATATTAATGGTAGCATTAGTGATTTTTACTTTTTCATCCTATTCTCAGATACATTCAAGTCACACAAAATAACTTTTGGCAGTCAGCGTAGGGTATGTGATTTAGTTGTTGTTATTGTTTTGGTTTTTTTTTTCCAGCCTATCTTTCTTCCATCTATTCTTTGCTGAGTGAAGAGTACCTCTCCGTAAACTATAATCATTCTGAACACAATCCCATAGGGTAGAAGGCTTAGTTTTGATTAGGAAAGTGTTGGTCTGTTCAGACTTGAACTAGTTCCCTTAAGAAAATAAATGAACAAAAAAACCCCCAAAACCCAGTGAAATGCTATTCAACCATCTATATATCTACTGCAAGGTCTGCTATAGATCACATATAGCGATCAGTTATATTACTCCCCTTCATACAAATTATGCAGTTACCCAAGAATGTGATATTTGGTCCAATTTCCATTAAAATATAATGTGAAGCTTTTCATGTGTGAGTGCATATATTTACATGAATTTTTCGGAGCCCTGGCTCTGTTATCACTGTTGTTGTACCTAATATTAAGAAAAAAAAAATATTTTCAGAGTTTATAAGTGACAACAGAGAGGAAACCAAGCAATATTCTGGTTAGATATTACTTTTCATGGAAATATGTTTTAGAATAATACTCAAGCTCATCCTGTAAGTTTCAGGACAGGACAGTATATGTTCAAATAGAATTGTTATTTTTAGTGCAAAATTAAACACATTTAAAACCAAATAATTTAGAGATCAAGATGATATCGCTTTTCTAGATTAGTCACTTCAGTTCCTTTTATATCGGTGTCCACCAACATCAGTCTAGGTAGTCCCTAGCTACTGTTTACACCTTTCCACAAATAAGGCATGCCTTGAAGTTAGGGCAAAAATTGGAATTGCAGGTATAAAGTAGGAATTATCAATGGTTCTAAACATCTAAGGTTTAGGCTGAACTTTATAGTAGTTACATCCTTCTGCAGTCATTTGTAAGGTCTACCCTAAATTCTCTTTAATAGGATTCAGGTCCCTTCCTCATATGATGTGCTTTAACCCTTTTTTAAAAGTTCACGGGACACTCTCAAACAAGCGGGTGTCTAAACATGTCTGGCCCTGATCTAACTTTGAAGATGATAGAATCTTAAGCATCACTACCACTCTTATTGCTAAACATGTGATTGGAAGTCTGTATCATTTGTCCGTATCTTTAGAAACAGGGGTCTAGCTGGTATGGTTTCTGAGAAATTCCACTTCATTTCTGAAAATTATACAGATTTACTGCTGGTTTGAGGGATAGCAGAGGACATAGAATAACTTCATTTATAATCAGAGACAGAACACTGCATAAAATTCCCAGGCTGCTTTTATTTTATTATTATTTCAGTACAAAAGGAAGCACAAATTTACAAATGCATAAACAAGATCCACACCTGAATATGAATTAACTTGTAAGGAGCACTGTGCCGACATGAGTAAGTTAGCTTTTGATTTAAGATGCAGCTTTGCTATTTCTTCTTGAGACAGTTGTGTCCGTTAGAGACAAACAGAACAGAAAAGAAAGCCCAGAGCACTGAAATATTGAAATGCCAACATTTTGGAAAATTATTAAGAAATGTGAAATTCCAGGTGCCTGGAAGAGAACAAAGCCTTAAGGTGCAAAGAACGTAAAAAATGAAGTGAATATCTTCTCAGTCACTCTTACATTAAGAGGCTTATAGGGATCTTTAGGTAATAAACCATTTGTCACCATTATCATAACTGTTATCCACAGTAAACCTTCAGTAAGAGCGCAGTTACAAGCTGTGCGGTTCCATTCCTGGTCCTTGGTACTGCAGAGAAAACCTGAAGTCAGAGCTCACCTGGTAGATGTTTTCTGTTTCTTCACGGACAGTGGATCTCTATTCTTTGCTTTTATCAGCTCATGGTCAGCTAAAGGAAGTCGAGTGTTTACTGCTGGTAACTGTTCAACATGTACTACAGCTCATAGTGCTTTTTGGCTCATCTTGCCAGCCTTTTCCATGGGATTTTTGTCCAAAAATGTGGTTCACAAGCAAGGCTTGCTATTTTCAGATCTTTAGTACTCTCACTTGTCTGTGAAACCTTACTTGTATGCATAAGATCAGCCCTTCCGCTGTCATAAATTGAAATAAATTAAGTTGTTTGTACAAACTGGGTTATATACTGAGGAAGAATCAGTGTTCACTTTTTGGGTACCTTTATTACTCAAGGAAAGAAGAAATACAGAAAAAAGTTTTCAGAAAAATGGGAAAAAATAATCAGAAAAATCTCTTCTGTCAATTATGTCATGAATTGTTTTGCTTTGTGGTACCCACATCAATGGCTGCTGAGAAGTTACCATGTTGTATTTAGCTCATGTAAATACTTCTGGTCCAGAGTGTTTCAATTAAGCTCAGTTATTTTGTTGAATATCATTTTCTGGAAACCTTGGAAATTTTCACCCGGGTATTATCATGAAACATACTTGGACAAGATTTAAACTCGTTCCAAGGGTATTGCTCTTGTGTTACTTAGGAACTACTATATAATGCATTCCAACTTTTGTTCACAGCATTTGACTATTAACTGCCCTACACATTGTTATAAGGCTGTCTGAATTATGTAGGCAGATGTCAGCATTTCACTGTATAGTCATTCCTCCAAGTATTAAACGCTGCTAATCTTACTAGAGATATCTCATGAGCTAGATTACTGAGTATCTGGATTAGCAGTGACAACTCTGAAACAAAGAGGGATTTATGAAAAGGTAACAGAGTCCAATGAGCTGATAGTGGCACATTTGGTGGATCTCATGGTGCTGCAAGCAGAGGCAAGAGAGAACTGAAGATATTATTATTATTTTCAGGCTTATGTCAGGATTGTGTCTCAGGAAGTTTTAGCCATGCTAACTGAAAGAAGAAACTCTCTTGAATTCTTCCACCAAACCCTTTGACCAAGGCACAGACCTTACCATTTTAATGTCAAAAAGTATACATCTGACATTCTGTTTTGATTTTGCAGCTCTCTCTAATTCTTTCTTTTGGTGCAGCCTGGATTTGGAAATATTGAAATACCACAAAAACAGCAGCAAATGCAATAACTTGTGCAGTATTCAAGGAAAAAAAGACAGAACTTTCCAGGTGGGCTTTCTAGGAGAAACTACCCTTCTGCCGAAGGATAGGGTCTATGTAAAAGTACTTGTTGCAAATCTCTGAAAACAAAAGGTTTCCTTCATGATTAATTTCTCTTTGTTTCTCCATTTCCCATTAACATTTTTTGCATAAAGTCAGCATAAGAAAGGTTTCAGAAAGCTCATCATTTCAAGGTCACAAATGTTTCAGTGAAATATATTTAGTGCAAGTCAGACAGTTTAATATACTCTAAAATCTAGGATTCCAAGGACATCTACTAAGGTTTTCAAGGAAATGTGGAAAAGCTGCCTGAAAAAATACAGGATAACGTATGAAGAGATGACACATTATAAGATAATTATATTTTCTAAATGGTAGTAAAAATTATATTCTATGAAGATTTTTTTTAGTGTTATGTCTTGTATTACTGACACTGTTATATGTGTTCAGTAATTTGCTGTCAGGTTGAGCGCAACAAAATTCCCTGTGCAGGCCATTTTATTCCTCCAACCCTTCTGAATACAAGAGTAATATAGGCAAAGAAAGATCATACTGGTGTTTCATTAAGTAATATCACACATCCATTATACACTAGTGGAAAAGAGATGAAACAACAAAAAAAAAATAGAGGGTTTAACTTCAATGTATTTCATGTGACATAAATAAGGCCAAAGACAAAGAACATGAAAATATTACCATTCTAGAATGAAGTTAGAATATTAATAAAAGAAATTGGACAGTTCAGTAATAAACAGCACAGTAGATCAACACTGAAAATTAGCATAATTGGCAGCTGGCATGTTCAATTTGTCAAAGTGGTAGGAGGCACAGCAGACTTTTGTAGGCAGTAGTGAGGTTCAGTTCCTAGTTCCTTGAATATGATCAATGATTCTCTCAAAAATACTGACAGTAGGTAATCACAAACGAAAGCCATTAGAGATATTTTTTAGCTGCTTATAGAAATAGAAAGGACTGCATATTAATTACCATGCTCTTTCATTAGTTTTGTGTCATTTGTTTCATTAGTCATCTGCCATTTCACACCAATGTCAATGACACAAAACTAATTTCTGGCTAAATTGTACTGGTGAATTGCACCCTATTACAGGAATAATTCCATTGTGCTCATTTGTATTTGGAATGAATGGTTACATCAAAGCTGTTGGCTCTGACCACTTCATCCAAAACATGTCCTCTGTGAAATAGGAAACCTCTGCTATGAAGGTTAGATGGCATCTGAGCTGGATTTTGAAAGTCAGACAGTGAGTACCAGAGCCCCTTTGTTGTTATGGCTGTTAAGTGCCTTCCTGAATGTATCCCCAATATGTGATTTACACAGGTATCCCTCAGTGGTCTTTTAATGTAGATATGTACAGCTATTGCATCTGTGAAAAGTTAGGAGTCCAAGTCATTAAAAAAAAACCATCCAAACACAAACAAAACAGAAACCTAGCCCTGAAAACTACTGTTTGCCAGCATAGTATAAAGAAAGTAAGTTACACCACCTGATATAAATTTTCATGTCAGGCCTCAGTGGGTTAATGATTCTATGGCTGTCTTCCTCCTATTTCTCTGCGGAGAGAAGTATTCATTTTGTTTCAAGTCCTTTCAGTAGGCTTTTACAGACTAATTCTCTTTCTGAGGGCTTCAGGTCCTACTGAATTTGATGGGAATTCTTTTACGCAATGAAAGCATGGTACATTCATGAGATGATGTAACTAGCTCCAGGAGAAGACCTTGATCTTTAATGCTATCTAGAAAGTTTTCCTAACAACAGGTCTTTGAAAAAGGGGATGCAAGAATAGAAAAAATTATATTCTATATTGCAAGGAAAAAAAATGTTTTGAAAGTAAGTTGTAAGGAAAGGAATCCAGTTCCAAAAAATCAGAACTTCCTCCATAACACTGCAAAATTCACACTCATAAAGTAGATCTGGAAGAAGTGCTTTATATAAAATGAACAAGTGACGCAAAATTTAGCTTGACATCTTCAGCTGAGACTGAACTGCTGCAATCACCTTCTCTTATTTTCCTTCTGTTATGTACTTAGAAAGTGTGCAGTATACTACTGTGTAGTATGAAAAATAAAATATTCTATCGTTTATGTTTGTTCTTCACTTTCACTAACATTTGATTAAACAATCTTTTTTTAAAGGGGAGAAATATTTTTTTAGTCTCACAGAACGACAACTTTTCATTATTTACATGTAAACAAAAAAATGAGATATTTTTTTCCGTGTTTCTAGAGTTGCTGTGTTTTGGGTAGCTGCTATCAAAAGGAGTCTGGTACTTTTCCAGTCTAAAGCAAACTGACAGAGCAAATGACAACATCTTAAAAGGAGAAAGCTACTTCATTCTGAAATGCATAGCACAAAATGACATGTTGTGACATATTGAAAGATGTCTAGCAGGCACATTTTTAATCAGCTTGCCAGTAACCTTTGACCACTGCCGTGAGTGGCTTGCAGGTAAGCAAATTCTGAAGCCCACCACTGTGCTCTGTGTGAAGTTCCACCGCGCTGTGTGACTGATCTGCTAAAATAGTGCATTATGCTGTTCTGTCAGAGGTTCAGAGCTGTACTAGGAAGGGCAATTTTTGTCTCTCCCCATGTTTGTAAGGTTAGGATGCTTTCCTTTGTAGGTCACTTACCTCTTATGCCTTAGCCATGGTTCCTTTTCATTGGACAGATCTTAAGAGAAAAAAATATGAAATGTTACAAATATAATCATATGAATATGATATGAATACATATGAATATGGATGCAAGAATATGTTTGTTTAATTTTCAGAAAGTTATTTATGTTTCATCATGGCTAAGAAGTGACCTTAAAATGGTGTGAGAAATAGGAATTAAGTCCAGGGATTTTGACACCATTAAAACAGGCTTTTGTGATTTGATCCCTGTTTCCTTTTGCTCAGGAGCTCCAAGCAGCACATGCGACTGAACAATGAATCAAATCTAAAGATGCGTTTGAGGTTCTCATATGATGCTACCACATGCTAATAATGGCAAGAACTCTAAGAAGCCCTATACATCAGGCAGTTTGGTTTCATTCTTAACTTTCTTTATGTTGGGAAGTCACAGGAGAAAATTAATCTGGAGTTTATCTCCGCTTACTTCAGTGAAGTTAAATTAGGTGATATATTTGCTCCTTTCTTGAGACACTGCTGTACTTGATGTACTTTGCTTTGTGTATGACAGAGAGAAGCCTGATGGTATGTGGATGATGAAGTTTAATATGGTTATCAGAAGGTCCTTTAATGACTGTAATAATTCCCAAATCCTGAGCTTGTCAAGCTAACTGCTTTCCTTTCCTTTAATTATAACTAATGATCATTCTGGAGACAGAAAGGGAGAACTAAAATACAGGAAGAGAAAGATGAGTTAGTAGAAGGGACTTCATATGACCTTATACTGCTATAAACAATTAAAAAACCTAATCATTTTGTTTGATTAGATGGTTTACACTCACACTGTTCCAACATAGCCACTTTCTGATCATACCATTAATCATGTTATTTAAGTGAACATTAATCTAATGTCTCTTCATTATGAAAAATGCTAGAGGAGACAAATTTTTCTCAGTGATCAGACCAAATGACCTTTCTCATTTCTGTGAGAGTAATAATTAAAAAGAGATTTCTTCTACATTTTATACTGAATTTCAGATCACAACAATTGTGGAGGCAGAGCATCAGACCTTTCAAAATAAGAAAATGAACCTTTTCCTGCAGCAGCCGGCTTTTGTTATGAAATGAAAGATCAATATGCATGACTCAGAAAATCCTTCTGACTCACATGGACAATTACTGTAGTTAGTCTGAATTCATTTTACAGGAATCACAAAACAGTATGTTACTGTGAAAACATCCGTTCTTGTGTATACAAGTTCGTGTGTGTGAAATAACAAAATAATCAGTGAAGCCCTTTATTCAGAATCTGTTTGCAGTTTAGGATTTTGTAGAGCTTTACATTTTGTTTTGCCTTGTTTATTTTTGTTTTGTTTTGACTATCTACACAAAAAAGTATTACATACAATGAGTCTTGGCCATTGCTCTTTTTCAACAACTATACATCAAACACTCCAATTTAATGGACATTTAACAAAAGAGGATTCATGCTTTCAGAATTTTGGTTTAATATGAAAATGGGATGTCATTTTACTCAAGCACCAACTGTTGCTATGGTCATGAAGTTAAGGTAGGAAAAATGTGCTTTTAAATAACAGAATGGATCTTAATACTTGGATTAAGCTGAATTACAGCATCCAGCAAAAAAGATAAGTAAAATGACTGATTTCTAAGGTTTTTCTATCTAGTGTAATTTTAGGAATACCTCATACTGTAATTCAGGAATTATTAATTTATGGGAAAACATCTGAAGCTGTCTTCTACCTTAGTCACTAAAAAAACGTCAGAGGAGCTCACAATAGGTAAAGAAATTCTAATAAAAGACTCACTGAAGATGTAAAATCATCCTGTTTAAGGTCACACTCTGGTTCTGTCATAAGCTTTGTACAGGAGGAGGTGCCTTTATGTCTCACTTTAGGGGCAAACAAGCTTACTGGCCAGACAGTGAAAAAAAGGGGGAGATTCATTCTCTGTGCTGGTGGGGTGCAGGAGGCATGCTGTTGCCACCGGCTTTTTTTTGCAGAGGAACAAAAGGTCTCTGACAAAAGGTCTCTAACAAAAGGTCTTCACATTAAGGGGTTTCGCCTATTATTTAAGCTGTTAGCAGTCACCTGATTTATTCTGACTGAAAAGGGTTAGAGGAGAAATCACAGCAGCAGCAGCTCAGAGGTGGATGAGGCACAGCTACAGCAAAAGATGTGTGTTCCCAGTCTTAAAATCTAGTCTCCAAAGCATCATCAAAATAGTTGCACTATTCTCTATGAAGAAATTAGGTAAAAAGAAAATTCCATGATCTAACCTGTTTCATACAGCAGACAGTGGAATAAATATTAGCTGTGTCTGTCTCCTTCCTTCCATTTGCCCTTCTTTTGTTTGACAGCTCAGCTTACATTTTTCTGTATCAAGAAATATTTTTGTTTTCTTCATTGCAAAGCTTGGAATAACTCCTTGGAATTATTTCACTTTCCTACTAAAAATACAGATTTTACTTGACCATGATATAAAAAAGGAAACTGAAGAAAAAAAGTAAGAAATGAGAGAGCAAAGTATCTGACTCCTCTGGACCACATCACTGCTACCAAGCAGCTGTAAAAACCACCAAACAGCAGCACTTGCACCTACCAAGAGATCGTGTAAGCAGCAGAGCCATATACAGTGTGGTTTAGATGTTTTATTTCTTATCAATTTTTGTTGTCTTCTGCCTGGAGTGACAAGAACGATAACATCACAAACAAGGCAATGAAGGAATATGTTTTTATTAAGATTAGTTAACATCACATAATTCTCTTGGTTTCTGTGATAAGTAATTCCAACACCAAATGAAAGGATGCATATTCTTTGAATGTATGCATGAATATATATACATATATGCAAATGTACTGTGCATACATGAATTTGACTATCTTTACACTGGACAAGTTTCTTAATGAAATAGCTTCAAACATCATGCTGGAAATGTATGTGACACATTTATCTACAATTTATCTGAGTCACATTCTGGCACCTTCCTCTGACACCACCAAAACTCATGTTCATGCTGTTACTAACAAAATACACATGTGCACCCATATGTATTCATATGTACACTCAAGTGTGTATGTGTATAGTCACCATTTATGGGTATATACTTGAACAAGACTCTCTTGCATTGATGTCATATCATTGAAGTCATTATATTTTCTGACCCCCTGTATTGAAGTGAATTTCCTGCCATGTTTGCTAATATTGTTTCCTAGTAAATTCACAGCAAACACACAGACAGACAAGGATTAATGTTTTCAGAGTGTCTTTGGAAGCCGAACTGGACCCTAGAGATAAAACATTAGATAAGCATAAATGCTTGTAAGTGAACTAATAAGTACTACACTTCCTAGTAACAGCTCTGTATAAGAGTAGAGCAGAGTTCAACACTTTGGTCTTCTAGTGCTTACATACTAAACATGCTTTTTCATTCCCTTTGCATGCTTAGTAAAATCAAGTAAGATCAAATCTGGCAGTCACCAGCAAAAACCAAGAAGGTAACAATTAAAATGAACATCTAGGATTTATTTATTAATGGAAAGAGACTTTTTTTCCCCTTGGAGACGCCTTTCAAAACGGTAATGAAAAGTACAAGAAATTAATTCACTGTTCAGGTATCTGCCATATTTTGTTGTGATATGATGGGAATAAATATAGTCTTTTGGAGGTTGTTGCCCAGCTGTGCAGTGCATGGCATGGTTTCAGATGCTCTCTGGAATCCAATATTGGCATGGCAGGGCTGAGCTGGCTTCTTGTACTTTCCTCCCCTCCTCTTGGGGGCAAAGTGAGGATAAATTTCATTCACAGCTGTAAATCACTTGAATGCTGTAGTAGCTGACCCATATAATAGGCAAAGCAGATCTCAGAGATAGATTAAATAGACAAACCCACATCCAGATGAAAAGACTCCCAACATAAGGATGCTAAAAAGAAAACATTCATAAAAAATGTCCTGAGAAGACATGGAAAGCTGTTAACAGACAAGCGAGCTGCAAGCCTATCTGACAGGAAGCCGAAATCCAGATACCACTTGCATATTTTGCTCAGCATTCTGTCTGCACGAGGGAGACCAAATCAATGGGAAAACCAAACAGATGACAATCAGTCAGAGTCTTTAAATATTTCAAAATCTCTGTGAGACTGGCATCTTACCAAGCGTGCATTTCCTCTGGTAACTTCTACTAGCCAAGAGCATGGGAAGTAACATGCAGCTGTAGGGTGTAATAATAGTCATGAGTAAATTTTATTGTTTTTACTGGTACATACATTTATATAGTGTAACAGCTTTGAGTGGCACCACACTGGTGATGAGTTATACCTCATTTTTTCCTGACTGAGAACAGAATTTTTTTGTTGTTGGTTTAAGACCAATGTTTTGAAGCAATGTACAACACAGAAAAACAAGGACTTTGTAAAGAAAATACTAGATTGTTGATGCTCAAAAGTTGCAGCTTAGTACCAAAATTTTTTGTTTGCATCCTTGATCCCATATGAAGTGTTGCGAGAGGGGGAACTGGTTACAAGGAGACTCATTTGTATTGGTTTTCTACACAAGTTCCCTTTAGCCTATTGTTAGTCAATTTTCTTGCTGTGTGGGAAGTAAGATTTTTTCCACTCTTCATCTCCGAAGTATGACAATTCAGCGCCTGCACTTTTGAACTGACAAAACTGTTCCATGAAAAACAGTGCTGGTTCGTAAATCAAAGGTAAACTGAGATCACTGCAACTGACTGCCTTCCATGCACACAAAATTCAAAAGAAACATTTGCTAACAATAACAAGAAACAAATGAGCATGTAGAATTATGACACAGTGGATAGTGACATTTTTTTTTCCTATTTCTTCATTGTGAACATGACTGGAACTCAGTATGGCATATTAACATGGCAGTCTTAAATTTAAAATAATTTATATTTACTTTATAAGACAATTAACAGGGAATACAGAAACATTAACAGCTTTTTGGGCTATTCCCAAAACTAGTGCAGTGTCCTTGCTCTGCAATGGCATAGACATAAAAATGATTTGGAAGAGTTAATATTAACAAAACTATCCACAAAATATTCTTGAACATTTTTTATGTTATTTTCATCTTTGTTGCTTTTGGAATCGTCTAAATGTTCATCTGCTGCTGGAAGGCATCTTTTGTATGTTTGGCTGTCTTTTTGTGAAGTTAGGTCACCTTTTCGTTTGTTTCTGTTTGTAACAATTCCAGTGCTTATTCTAATACCATTAATTAGAAGATCAATTAACATTTACAATCATTAGCCACATTTAAAGAAATAGTTTAAGGCTAGGGAGCTAATTGTACTTAATTTATAAATGTTGAGTAACAGACGTGATTTCCCACAATTAAACATTATACAGCATTTAATCCTTGCAAAAACTTTAAACGTATTTTCCTGTTCCAACCTCTGATGTATTCTCAGTATTTTGGTTAACCTGTTATTATGTAAGGCAATCCTAGAATTTTAATGGCTTTGTTTCTTTACTATCAGTTTACACCCCCACAAAGCCTCCTGAAAGGAATTGCCAGAAAAAAATGCCACTAATTTAAACAGTGCCATATTTAACTTGATTTCTTTTCTGTGCTGACGATAACAGAATACAAGTATGTGGTAAAAAAATACGCAGTAGCTGAGTTTTACAGTTTGCTTGCTATAAAATTTGCCTTTGACTTCAGTAGGCAAAAACTGGATAGAGATGTGAAAGACAAGTGAAGCTGAAGTTGGTGAAAAGGAGTTAATAGCTACTGTATTTGTTCAGCACGGGTCTAGCACAGAGTTTCTGCTTTGGTTCAGTTCACAGGTGATGGATATTTTGACCAGGTCGATTTCTTTAACAGATATTCACTTCACTAACTGTATTTGCTGAAACAATTTTAATCACATTTTGAACATATTAAAAATATGTCATGGCTTTCTATTTGTTGAGGTTTTTTTGTTCTGACCATGGGTAATTGCTATTTCTACAAATGTCAAGAAGTGTCATGTTTTCACTAAAATGTAAGCAACGTTGTCAACTTAAGGGCACATGTTCTATGAAGGACATTTTACTGCTTTGTGTTTTAAGAATAATAAAGAGAAAGAACATATATATTATTTACTCTATCTCAAACTGGACAGAGTAAAAAGCACTTTAGAAAGCAAGTGATAGAGAACACATGATGGAAAGTATTACATAAAGCAATTTCAACTATTAGACTATTCTGAAGTTTGTGGTTTTTTTCCTGTACCCTCTTCAAAGCCACTGAAATGTTAAGATCAAATTGGTCTCCAGTCTATTATTCACTTATACTGCATATGATAAATGTAATATATCCTGAAGGCTTGATTCAGTTGCCCACCTGCTGGTGGCTAGTGATGTTTCAGATGCTCCTGTCTGCCATCCAGAGGCATCATGTGCCACATGGCACAGATCTCCTACAGGCCCTAAGCGCCGTCACAATATAATGAATGCCTCAGATACTGTCATTAGATACTGCATTAAGTACGCATCTGTGAGCAATCGAACTAGGTTGTGACTGCCCTGATCTTTGAGGTGAGGTTTAGCTCATAGAAATTAACTCAAACAACAACTCCTGAATGTAAGCTAGAAATCTAGTACAGACATCTAGTGAATGCAGACAAACAGAAACAACAGAAGTAGAGATCTTTTCAGTTTACTGCAAACACTTAATTGTTCAACCAGCCAAACAGCCCTCTAGACCTATGTATCAGCTGGATCTCCACTGGCTTACACCAAGAAACCAAATTAAACTCAAATGATAGAATGCCAACCTTGTATGCAGTCATTCTCGGCTGTAAGTAAGTTCAAGCACATTCCTAATGTTCAGTCTAAAACGTGTACTGAGTGGTGGCAACCTTCTATTGAAGCAGGGTTTCTACTTGCAAAAGAATTTGAAATTCTTTACATTAAAATAGAAGCCACAAAAAGGAGTTTATCTGTGCAAGTGTAGCACTGAAATGTGTTTTGTCCCCTAGGTTTATTGCTATGTACTATCTCAAGACTTGTATTCATGTGTATAATTTCTCTCCTTCAGTTTAATACTCTTAACAGATTTTCCCCCTGTCCCTTACTGATTATTTAAAACCTCTTTCTCTTTGATATTGTTTTCTAATTAATCTAACTCAGCCTGTGATTGATCATCTGTGTTGCATTGCTTGAACTTTGTTTCAAGTCTGACATTTGTTATGGGATTACAATTAACACAAACCTAAGCAGCCACAGTTAACTGTCTTAGATCATCTGTAAAGTTATTATTTCCTATTTGAACCCTTTAATTATCACTTCACTTTTGTTTTTTGCAGCATTCCCCTCAGGGAACTCATATGTAGAGTCACTATCTTTTGTTTGTTGTCCTGCTTTGTGAATTCCAACCTGTAAGCCAGTAGCTTTATATGACGCAATCATGACTTTTATTCGGTTAGTTTTACCTTTTTAAAAAATATTTTTCTTTCAAACTTTCTCAATTTTTACAAAAATATTCAACAGTAACTAGACTTCTTCCGTTATATCCCTTCAGTAATACATAATCTTTCAAAACACAATGTGTTTTTTTCCTGTCTGTTGCAGTTCTTGGTCTCTTAATTTTTATATTGTATTTCCCTCATATCTTCCAACTGCCTCATATTTATTATTTTTTTTTTCCTAACAAACTTCACTCCGTATTTTGTGCTTTCTCAATCTCCATCATAAATTAATCTTCATAGATCAGCCTCCTCAGGACGATGAATTCAATGCCACCAGTGAATCTACAGTTCCTCACTACTCCCTTATACAGCATGATTTCTATTTCAAGTCTGAAAACTAAAACTATGATTTCTTCTAGCAGTAAATTGAATGCATCTCATCACAGTCAATCTCTTGTCTGCTCTTGCTGTACTCCTCAGCTTGCTGGAGATGCAATCTACCAGCCTGATCTATTTCTCAGGATAATATACTTTTTGAAAACCTGTCTTCTTTCATATACTATCAAAAGTCTATTTAAAGCCTGTATGTTCATTTCTGTTCTGCAAACTTGCTGAGGATCTGTCTTGTCACAAACAGCTGAGCAGCTGTGTGGATCTAAACCTGGTCTGCTCCTTCACTAGACCTAATCTCATGGATATCTTAATTTATTCCTGAAACATCTGAATTAATACTTTACCTCTCACATTTAATGTTAACTCTGCTGTAGCTTCTGCATGCATGCCTACCCCAGCGCTTGCTGTTATTTTTAAATATCCTTGGAGAGCTACTGAGTTGATCAAGCTCCATGGTTTCCCAGGATCTCTGGCTTTCTCAAATCTTCTGCTAGAATATTTACTTCTAAGAAATCTGTCACCTGTTCTCCCTTGGTTAGACTGAGTTGCTCTGTACATCCCCTAACGTGCCAACGGACATTCTGTGTCTTTTACACACTTCAAAATATATTTTTTTTGTCTCTTTTCTTCAGACATACCTTGGTGCTTGTATTTCTTTGCACAAATATCTAAGTTATTTCTCTGATCATGTGATATAGCCCTGGTATTCCTCTGAACCTTTGTATTCTCTGATTATCCAGTTACCTCTGCCTTCTCTTCCTTCTCTTCTTATCCAGTGACTCTCTGATGTAAAACTCATGAATGTGTACAGCCAGTTGTTCTTGCTAGATGTTTAAGAGTTACTTCAGTGCCCAATGGTAGGAGGCTGCCTAAGTCTGGAAACCAAACACTTAAAATAACACATGTAGACCATGCCCTGCTTGCCTTACTGAACATTTAAGCTCCACGCCAGAGACCTGCAAGTCTCTATGCACAATACAAGGAGAGCCAAGCTGAGAACAAGCACAAGGTTCAGTGTCAGGATACAGGAGCCAAAAAGCAGTTTCAGTGTCAATGGCCTGTTTTAAACCTAGCCTTGATTCTTGTACATCTGGTTATAAAAGAACTAGCACTGCAAGACTGCTAAGAGTTGCTGGCTTCCCTTCAGTATGATAGAAATATAGTCAGATTGAGTCAAATGTTGATAGTTTCCTAGCCATAGAAGAGGTATTTGTCTTTCCTTACAGTATTTTACATGGGTGTTTGTTGTTTGTTTGTTTTTTTGTTTTTTTTTTAGTGAAACACAGAAGACATAAATAAAAAAGCTAAAGATCAATGTCTCAGAAATTTCTATTTAAAGTGCATTTCCCTACATACTTATATTTTTATTATATTGTGTACTCTAGGACACTTATAACCTTTTTATCACCACTTTGATCATCCAGGAAACTGCAGTTGACTGTATTTTCTTCAGTATGTGGGTCTTCTGATTACTTACCCTTAATCCATCAGATGTTTACTTTAGGAAATATTCAAAAGTCCCATCTGCAAACCTAGGTCACCAACATGTATGAATTTGTTTTAAGACCAAGGGAGATATCAGCCTCCATCTTATAAACTACTTGACCTGCCTCTAACTGCAACCATAGACACAAATCAATCATTCAGAGTATCTTGGACCAAATTTTGTCTTTCTTTTGTATGCCTAAATCTATACTAGGTCTCTAGGCATATTTCTGTGCTCTTACAAAATTTTCTCACCTGTAACACAGGTTAACTAACCTAAACAAGGGATAACTTCTATTCTAGAGGAAAGCTCACCTAAAGCCCCATTTTCCTATTACAAAATGTTTCAAAGTCAATTTTTGTACCAGCCTTGTCTGTGGCATTTTCCCTAAAGAAGAAAAAAAAGAAAAGAAAAAAAAGGAGGGTGTGTGCATGGGAACTTTTTAGTGTTATAATAAAAGAATTGTTCTAACAGCTGGGGTTTTAGAACTTAATCAGGTTTATGATGCAAAAGAGATGTTAATGATTTTTAGAAATCTCACAGGCCACAATAGAAATTAGATAAACTGAAGTTGCTACAAAGAAGCTAAAAGAAATTACATATATCTAAGAGAGAAAACCTAAGTTCTGCTGAACCCAGCAGCTAGTAGAGCAGTAGACATGGCGTATATTAATGGTACAAAAATGCAAACTGAAAGGATGTACTTAATGTTTCCTTCTGTTTGGAGAAATTCCAGGGCCTATACAAAGCTGCATGCATGCTTTGCTAACTATGTAGCCACCACAGAGCAATTAAAATTATTACTGTATTTTATGTCTATCCTAAGACTCTGCATACAGTGGCTGCATGCCTAATTTGAATATGGGATTGAAACCTTTTGCTGGTAACCCATATTTAATTTCCTCATTCATAATTTTTTTCTGTCACTGTTGTATGAAGACTTTCTGAAGACTTTCTTTAGCTCCTTCTGTGAATTTGGGAGAAGCTCTTTCATTGACTTTCAAGTACACAGAATTATCAAGCTTCCTAGCTCAAGGAATATACCCATGAAAGATGATCTAGAAAGTTTTTCCAGCTCTCATTTCCATAATGCATCTTTTGGGGTTATAAATATAAGTGTATGAGGTTTCACAGCTTTTTCTACCTATTTCATGGCTTATTAGTGCATCTCAAATGCATTTTGCAAAAAAAGAGGCAGATCAATAATTTCATTTTACATATCAAGAGACTGGGAGAGCTGAAGTGAATGTTTCAAGGTCAACTGGATGCTGGTGGCTGTTAGAGAGGCAGAGTGCAGGTCTGAGATCCCAGTTGGTTTCAACAAGCATCTGGGAATGCTGCCTTTCAGCTGGGAGAATAAAAGAATACTGTCTTCTGATGTCTACTGTTTCATCTATATGCAAACGTGACTCTGTATGTATGCCAGGTACACACATGTACTCACATATGCTGAGTATGTGATGTGTAATTTATTTTTTTTTAGAAACTACTTTCTGAAATCTTGGAATTTTCTCCCTGTCTCACTCATCCTCTGCTCCAGCACACTGAAAAGGTCTTGACAGTATTTCATCTCATTCATGTGTTATCATTACTACTGTCAGGAGATTTTGGATAATAAATGCAGTGCTTTACCAACTAAAAACATTTTCTTTTTGCACTGACACAGACTCGTCAATAAAACCCCACGGCATGTTAACTTCCCATCTCTCAGATGTGGCACACTGACATTTACAATGCAGAGAAAGGTAACAAAGTGTGAAACAGATCATAAATCATTTAAAGAGAGTTAAAAAGAGACTTAAAACAAAGGCCTCCAGGAAAGGAAGAAAAAAAAAAAAAGTGGAGAAGTGAAATGGGTACCAAAAATTATTTTATACAAGAATGAAACGATGACCTTTTCACCTATCATCATTCACATTGGTTTGCCTTTCTCAGCCTCTGGAGTCTAGAACAATTCAGTCAGTGTGCAGAACACTGCACGAAGAATGAACCTTTTATTTTATTATTACCCAGGGCATGATACCCTTGAGAGGAATGACAAAAACAAGTAAGTACAGAGCGAAAGGGAAAGCAATTGTCACCACAGGTTTGGGATAATAAAAGCAAGCAGCAAATGCAATATACTTAGAGATAGCCTTCAATTCAAAGTTCACAAGACAGGCAAGTGCACTTTATTGGAAACTTTTACATTTCAAAATATGTTTTACAATCTTTTCACTCAACCATTTAAATGTGGGCTTTGCAGATGCCTGGAAATGTAGTGAGGGAAAGGGGCACACTTCATCATAGCTTGAAAATGTGAATGTACAAACAGTACTTTTCACAAAGGCACAGAACAGAAGGTTGGGTATTTATATGATCAGCTCTAAATCATGATGTTTTACAGGCAAGCTCTGTTTTCAATTAAGTGGAGCTAAGAGGGTGATACAGACTTGTAACCAAAATCAGAAGTTGGATGTCTGTGTCAGAATGCTCAACCCCCTGCCTCAGGAAAAAATATTTAATACCACATTACTAAGTGAAAGCATTTTAATATGAAATACAAATTATGACAATTAGCAACTGTGAGCAGCCTGTTAGAACTCTTTTTATAGAAAAGAGAAGCAAAGACTGGAATGAGGATCTAAGACAAAGAAAATGTAATGAGGTCACCAATAATTCAGCTGTGCCTATGTACATGCCAGGTAGCTCTTACTGAGAATAGTAACATGCATTTGTGTAAAGCCTTTTTTTTTTATCAAGTAATTTACAAACTTAATACATAAGCTAGTTCACCAGACTCTGAATCACTAGTTTTGGTTTGAAATCTAATTATTACTAAAAATCACAAAGCAAAAATGCGTAACAGTTTTTGGCAGGAAGACAAGAAGAATAATATATCCAATTAACACTGTAGAATGTATTTTAGGTAGACAGATTGACATTTGTAAACTAGAACTTGAAAATGACTTCACAGTTAACCATTAGGTTTGCTAAGCACGTTAAGGAAAAGAAAATCAAAGTTACTTCTTGGTGTAGGATAGGCTCAGGCTTGATCTGTGACTTCTGTTTGGAAGTGAGTAAGCCACAATAGTAAGTAACACAGAGAGTTAAATTTCTGATTCCCTCATCATTTCTGCTAGTTTCTAAAGCATCAGTGATTTTCCAGCAAGTTATTCCCAGGCTGAAAGCAATAATCTAACTTCCTTCTTTCTAAAGTCTCAGAGATAAAAGACTGCTAGAGATCAACATTGTCCAAAATGTACAATTCAGAAGACTTTTTTTTTTTTCATTAAAAGAATGAATTTAATGGAAAAGACAACAAAACCAAAATATCAATAGAAAACACTTGGCTGATTTTTACTGACTGCAAATGTCCTTTCAGTTCTCCATTGCATCCCTTTTCAGATTTGGAAATGAGTAGTACTGACTATTTCTTGCTAGCCCTTTAAAGTCATGTGGGGCTTGCAGTCTGCTGTCACAAGCTGGTCATTTGAACAGAGCTATTTTTGATCTTTCTCCCTGCCACTGAGGGTGCTGTTGTGTTTTAACCCCAGCTGGCAGCTAAGCCCCATGCAGCCGCTCACTTGCTCTCCGCATTGGGATGGGGGAGAGAATCAGAAAAATAAAAGTGAGAAAACCCGTGGGTTGAAATAGAGACAGTTTAATAGGTAATGTAAAAGCCATGCATATAAGCAAAACAGAATAAGGAATTCATTCACTCCTTCCCATCGGCAAGCAAGTGCTTAGCCATCTCCAGGAGAGCAGGGCTCCTTCATGTGTAACAGTTACTTGGGAAGAAGGCAAATGCCGTAACTCTGAACATCCCTCCTGTCCTTCTTCTTCCCTCAACTTTATATGCTGAGCATGATGCCATATGGTATGGAATATCCCTTTGGTCTTTTGGGGTCAGCTGTCCCAGCTGTGTCCATTCCCAACTCCTTGTCCGTCCGTCCCCAGCCCACTTGCTGGTGGGGAGGGGTGAGAGGCAGAAAAGGCCCTGACTCAGCACTGCTCAGCAAAAGCAAAACATTGGTGTATTATCAACAGTTTCCAGCACAAATCCAAAACATAGCCCTATAGTAGCTAATATGAAGAAAATTAACTCTACCCCAGCCAAAACGAGCACAAGCGCATTTTCAATTCCAGTTGTCACCCTGAGATTTATTAGCTTACATCTGTGCAATCTCAGATCTGACTGTCCAGTGACAGCATCGCCTTTCACAGCAGGACACCCTGTAACTGCACAGGAATATGGGCACATGACTGATTCAGACTGTTGTTGACTCACACAAAAAGTTACACCCACATAGTAATCAATTTTGATACTTTTCTAGTGACATTAGATTGCTTATGCCTATTTCTTTATCTGATTAGTGTGTTTCCATACAGTACTTAATTTCAGTTTTCCTCCATTTAGATTGCCAGTAAAATGAAGTCTTTTAACTCCGTCAGAGGGCTGGGAAGGAGATGGAAATAGCTTGTGTCACTTAGCTATTTTGTGTATTTGTATAAAGCAGCTGAAAAAGGTCAGAAGAAAACACAAAAACACGCATAAGTGAAAAAATCATTAATTTACATCTTCTCGATGTTCAATTCTTCATCACTGCTTGCATTCCTTTGATGTTTTTCTCAGCATGTCTGATCCTCCATTTTCCATTTGCTCCAGCAGAACTAATTGTTTTCTGTGGGTATGGTGTCTGGGTAAAAAAACCTTGGAACTGACTAACAGTTATCCCTTAGAACGTAGAATATGCCACACAGATTGCCACAGTAAAAGAAACTGAGGAAAGGTGCTATAAAAATAGTAGCAAAAGAGAATGCAATTTACAGGTTCAACAAGGCGATTTGCCATAGAAAATTCCTATATTCAGAGTTGTTCAGTTATTATTCTTTTTTAGTTCTCTAATATTTACTTCTTCCTTACCCAAATATGGCTTTAATGACTGCAACATCTACAAATGTTGTCAACTCCTAACATAGCTACAAGTGCTGGGGAAAGCATGCTACTGCGGTATTTTTCCCATTGTTTAGTGACTACTTTCATTTGCAGCAGCAGTGATATGACCGTAGAGATGCTGAGACTAATACAAATGCTAAATCAGGAAAATAATCATTATTCCTAAGGTTCATTACAGCATCTTAGTCAGCACTTTAATTTCTGGATACAAAGCAGTTTAGTGCAACTGGAAAGATACAGAATGCCTTTTCATTTTTCCTCTGTCTCATAAATCAAAGACACTATAAAATTACAGCAGTAATAAAAATACTAATAATGCACTGTGAATCTCTTTAACCAATTATCCCATTTCCTGCCTGGCTATTAAGCTGCACTCAGAATTCTCAGAGAAAACGCATTTGCATTGTACAGTAAAAGGCAAGTTTAAATGCATTACATGACAGCTAGCGTATTAATGTCACTTGTGATCAGCAATACGAATTGCCTATCTGAGAAATTCACGGACAGTCAAGACAATGAGCTGAATTATTCAATGGGGAAGACTTTTGTGTCCTGTAGGACTCAGTTAAGATATGTAAGTGTAGGTTAGAACAGTGACCCATTCTATAACATTGGAGTACTTTGTGACTGCTATTAATAGGGGGTCAAAAACCTACAGTCTAGGATCCCAGTCCCTTTGAGTGTTTAGAAGATGAATTCTGTGTTCAGAAATGAGTCTGTGCTTTTGTTCATTTGTTGTTGTTTAAAAAAAAAAAAAACAAAACAAAAAAAACCCAAACAAACAACCTCCTAGTGAAGATCTATAAAGTGTATTGACATCCAGGGTGGATCTTTTTTAAGGGCTATTTTCACTTGTGTAATATTATGATCATGAATGTGGAGCAGTGCAAACTTGTTAGATTTATTTTTTATATAGGTCTTTTTCTAAAGATTTGACCAATTGTCTGTGTGCATAACCAGCTATATTGCATGGCTATGTTTTAGTTTCACAATTTCTATGCTTAGATGTTTGAAACTTTTCCACCAAATACCAGTACTATGGATAAATATTCTATAGTTAACCTTTTTAAAAAAACACCTTAAAAGAGGTAATGAGTGATGTGCAGGAAATACTTTTTCACATGTAGAAATCCCTCTTTGTGGGAAGGAATGTAATATCAGATAACATGATTGTATACATCAGAAGTCAGGGTCTTGTATACATCAGAAGTCAGGGTCTTAATAGCTGTTTATGAATGCTATTTTGCAACTTCTCAAACAGAAGACTTTTCAAGTCTTCCATGTAATTCCCTCTATAATAAAAACCTGGCTCTACTGAGGTCAAAAGACTTTGAAAATTGATTCCAAGGAATTTGTATGATGTTCCATGTAAATGCTGCTAAATATTATTGCTCAATCAACAACAATGCTGAAAGGCAGTGACCTCATGACTTAGTAATTGGCTTTCCCACTAGTTTGAAGCCAGAGGACTCATGCCCACCCCTCTTTAAAAGACTAGACGTGGGCAACAGATACACTTCGTACCTTCTCTGTGAACTTATTGTGTCCTTGAGACACTAAACATGCACAGACACATGCACATACATACTTTTTTTTCCTGCTCAAAGTAGTAAGAGAATGCTGGGCTTGGTGTGAGAGCATGTGCAGACATAAAAAAGACAGAACATAGTAGGGCATGTTGGAGGTGTTCTGCATAGACAGAGGCAGACTTGCCATACTGATTCTCTGCAGTGTGCTTGTGAGATCAGAGCCTGAAGAAGCTCAGGAGCTAAGTCATCTGACAACATGGTTCATTCATGGAAAACTACCTAAGGAATCCTCACACTCGGTGTATTTGCTGGAGTTCCCTATTCTTTTTCAGAAAAATAATTAACTCTATACAAACATTTAGTTACATTTACTGCAGTTAAGAATCAAAGCTACTTTGATTTTAGGCTAAAATTCTGTCAGTACCAGATAGACATAGGAAGCATAATAACTGAATGACGTCATGTTGTAAAGGAATTGATGCATCATGCTGTCAGCATGACTGAAAAAATCCATTTCCGTTATTATGCATTTTAATACCCTACCAACAAAGATCAACATCTAAAATAAATTTTTATCAGGGTATAAATTTAGATTTTATTTTTGCCCAGCTTTTAATTTCTCCTTATGTAAAAACTATCTTTGAAGTCATTGTGTGTTCTGTTCTACTGAAAGCTTAATTTCTGGCCTCTAAGTAAAGTTTTCCACCTAGTCTGCATTGCATGTCTTTCTGAGAGTGTGCTCTGGTTGCCTTTTTAATGTGTGTAACTAATTCTCTGAAGGGTTCTATGTTTTTGTGTGCATACAGAGAATGTTTGTTTGTCCATGTGTCTGCAAGAAAGGGAAAGACCCAGAGAACAAACAGGATCTGCAGTGCTTTGTGTTTCTGCAACAAAGAACACAGAGTCCTGGATAAAGAAAGAGCCAAATCTCAAAATACGTATAAGCCCAACTTATTCCAGGACAGCTCATGACAGACATACCTGTGAGACTGAGATCACAGTTTTACTCTTGTAATTACAGTAAGAAGGATCAAAAAGACTCTGTTTTGGGAAGTCAGCCCAAATGCATGGACCAAAGGACATGGTGTTCCTAACTACTTCTCCAAATATTTTTCTGTTCTTTTATTATTAAGTGGGTGAAACTGTTTTCATCGGTGCCTGTTCCAAAAATGTATTGTTGGCATTGGAGAATGTGGAACCAAATCTCAACAAGTAATTTGAGAATGCTTCTTTTTGAGAAAACATAGCATAGATTTCCTTTTTCCTTCCAAATATTTTCAGGCTTATGGTAGGTGCTTGACTGGCTGTTTTCAGTAAAGTCATGATTTTTTCTACCAGTACAGGAGATATTCAAGACCTCTGCACCATAAAGTACTCTTCCTAAAACTCTATAACAATGTGAGGATGGTGTAACCTTAATTTATTAGTTTTTCATACCTCACAATGCTATCATTCTATCTGTAACCAGTCTAAATGTTATGTTTCTAATACAGTTCATGAAAGTTTCACCTGTTCTTCTGCAGAGCTGGCCCTGTACTGTTAATTGTAACTGTAGCTACTATATAAAATTTCATAGACCCTGGTGGATTTAGCCTAGTTATTAATTTGCATAGTTTTATGAAACATTTATTGGATTTGTCTCATTTAATGTCTTAGCATATTACTGACAGAGATAGCCTAATTTGAAAATAACAACAAGGGACTTGGAAGCTTTTTGAGGGATTATAAAACTATTTCCCAGTGGACTATTATAGGAATATAGCTTTTCAATGTAGTTGTGGTGTGACATTTTAGAAGTATATGCTATATTGTTAATATCTGAAAGTTATCCACATCTCTTTCTTCTACATGAAGACATTACATGTACACTGTTTCCTCTGTGCTCCCAATTTTGATAATTGTTCGGGGGAAGGGGGGAAGGCACACTGGTCTTTTATTAACAGCCTAAATCAGTGTGAAACACTTCCTTTAACTCCCGTGGAAACACACTCTTCTTCCCTACTTCTATATTGCTACATAGAAAGTCAAACATTATGTACAGTGCATAGCTCAAAACCTAAGATATTCTGCAATGTAAAATTTTCCCCTTGTAATGAATGTCTGTGATGTTTCTACACTATAAATATATCTTAATTAATTTTATAACATTTGGTATTGCATTGCCCAACAGGGAAAAAATGCTAAAATCTGCAAATTCACTATTATATATTTGAAATTAATTTTGTACAACTGAAAATAAAAATAAAAAGAGCTGCACTGTTTGTTCCTCAGCAAGCTGGAAATATAAATTTAACAAACTGAAATATTTCTTAGAGTTTCCTTGTTGCACAATGAAATGGTTTTGATAACCCAAGAGTATCACTTCTATTGTTGCATCTGACATATATAAAATTACCTCCTTTCCCCAACTGTTGTGAAAGAGTATTAAGCACCTGGAGTTCCTGGTGGACACAAAGTTAAATATAAGCCAGCAAAGCACTCTTGCAGCAAAGGCCAGCAGCTTCCTGGGCTGCATTATGCAGAGCATCAAGTGAAGTGATCCTTCCCTGGCACAAGAGAGACATGGACATACTGGAATGAGTTCAGTGAGGGGCCACAAAGGTCTTGAAAGTCTTGGAGCATGTCTCAGATGAGGAGAGGCTGGGAGAGCTGGGACCATTCAGCCTGAAGAGCAGGAGCAGACCATATTTCTGCCTATAAATGCTTACTGGGTAAGGGTAGGGCAGGCTGTCAGACTCACCGCAGAAATGTATAGAGACAGCATAAGACACAATAGGCACAAGCTGGAACAACAGAAATTCTGACTGGATATTTAAAAATTTTGTTTCACCAAGACTATGTTCAAAAGGGTTGCCCACAGAGGTTGTTGAGTCTTCATTCTTAGAGATATCCAAAACTGAACACAAGGCTCTGAGCAACCTGCACCTGCTCTGAGCAGAACTGTACCTGGACCTTTGCCCTGGGAGGTGGTTAGACCAGATGACCAGCAGATGTCCTTCCCAAACTAAATTACTCCAAAACCCTGTGATTTTAATATCTTACAATAGAAGTTAAGAAAGGAAAATTCCAGTTTTGAGCTAAGATTGAACCTATGAGTAAAGGAACAGCACCACGTCACATACTTGGCTTGCATGACAGAAGTTCCTTTTGTCTTAGCCATTTCTCAAACATTCTAATCTTGAGCTTAAAAGGCAAAACCAAGAAAGAAAGCAAATCCACCTCTAACTGGAAAGTCTCAGCAGGACAAAGCCAAGAAATAAACAAAATTACAGCATGTAAACGTTGGAGTTGCTCCTACAACTTCAGTTCCTTTCCTCCTTAACTCCTATGTGCATTCATCACTTGTATTGTTCAAAAGTGGCTCAGATTGGGAAACACAAGTCCCTTTACATGGTGCTCATCACTCAGCCAGAGGCTTTTGTAACCCTGCCATCAGGTTCAGCTGTGTACTTTTTCCACAGAATCCCTTACTTTTTCAGTCAGACATCATTCATCACATCGGTCAGTCTTTGTATTTTTTACTTTTATCATTATTAAGAATATTGTGCCACAGTTGCCATCACTTAATCTTGCTCAGAAAGAATAAAATCCCCCAAAAGAACAAGAAATGTTGCATTAAATTGTACCTGTTGCATATCATTGCATGCACTGTAATGTATTTAATTAATTTTATGCTGTAATGAAGGTATTTTATAGCTCAGCTTTTATCCTTTTGAATCCTTTCACCTTAGACATGAGTACACAGCATGAATGTGTATGTAAATGTGTATGTAGCAGGCATACATACACAAACTTATACTGGAAATAAGTATTGTGACCTCAAATAACTGTTGATACAGGGTTTCTGCGTTCGTGTTTCGTACTATTCTCCAGCAGACATCAGCTTCCTCTAAAGTCTTTTAGATCCAGCTGTTGAAAGGGCTGCCTTTCAGATTAGTTATTACACGAGTAATGACAGATTCTGAAGCCTCCTTTGCAGTAAAAAGATAATATTTCCAACATTACTACTGAAGTATTATAATGTAATCAGGAGAGCTGTTGTGGTTAAATTCTGAAGTTCTCAGAAAAGTATGCAAATCTTATAATTTTCACAGCATGTTCCATTGCACATCCAATTACTTATAGCTCCCTTAATATGAATCTGTTGTTTGTTTCACACAGGTTTTGTTTACACCAGTGATACCCTTTCATCTTTTCAATGAGGCAGTTAATATGAACCAACCAAAACGTACCCAAGTTACAAGCTGGAATGTCCTTTCCATACCCTCCAAAATGCTGTTATTTGCAGAGCAAATGTTTTATTTTAGAATTTGCTGTTTGAGGATTTGATCATGTTCAGTTCCCCGTGAATATTAGGTTGTGACAATATACAGAGTGGATCATTTTCTCAGTCTCTGTAATTCTAGCAGCCGTGCATGTTAGGAACTCATTTGGCATAAAACATCTATAAATTCATCCAGCTTTAAGACTACATTTGAAAGTCACAGGGAGGATTTAGGAACCAAATGATTCTTCAGGAGCCAAGGACAAACAGAAAATAAGTGAATCAGGATTTGCAGTTCTTGGGTGTTATACACAGCACATAATATCTTGACAATCGTATAGTGACACATTGCTACTCTAAATACTCAGCTCTTTTTAGTGTGAAAGGGGCATTGTGATAAATTGCAGTAGATGTCTAGGACTTTATAAATATGAAGAGTATATCATTACTCAGATTCAGATAATCCAGTTGAAGATGGCTGCACTAGTATAATTCTTTTGGAAGGAAAAAAATAATAAATGAAACTTTACTACACTGGAAGCCAGTGAGGATTTTTTTACAGGTTCCAACTCACTTGCATGCTTAATCTTAGTTAATTAAATAAATATTATCCAGAATTTAACAAGGAATATATTGGAAATTAACCCATCATGTAGGTGAGCTCTGTGTCCACTGAAACAGGATTAAGGTCTTAAAAGAAAAAACCTGAATCAACAGAATTTAAATCAGAATGTAGCGTACTATAAGAGGATTTTAAAATTACCAGATTTCACAGAGTACTTCAGGAAATCAAGTTTAAAACAAAAGAAAACAAAAAATCTCCTATCTCCAATTAAGATAAAAAGGCAGATTTTTGTTTGTGCTTTTTTTGTTTCATTTTGGTTATCTGCTAAAGGACTCAAAGATTATGTCTGATAAAACTGCCCTAAATAATTTATTCTGGAATGGTCCCAAGTGTTCTCCCTGGTATGCCAGATCAAGTCCATTAAGAAGTGAAGTGTGACCACCTCCAAATGCATTCTGCTTTACTGATGCGAAAACATTTTATGAAGAGGTAGCTGAATATAAAATAGGCTTTTCTTCTCTTTGATGAGATCTCAAGTAAAAGCTATATACAAAATCATCTGAGTGTGTGGGATTTTTTCATAAGCTGTTTCACTCAGATAAGTTTCATTTCTATAGTGAAGGCAGAAGGAAATCAGTAAGTAACATATTCTGGCTTACTATAGTACAGCATTTTCATTTTTTTGATGCTGAACATTAATAGTATAGAGTAGCAGACTGCACAGCCACGGAAGCCCCATCTTCCTTTTAAACTCTCAAAACAGGAGTTAATTAGCAGGTCAGACTCCAGAGAGTTTTCAAATAGATCTCCTGCTCCAATGTAATCCCAAATGCTGGACTTGCTTGTTTCATTTTTCTGTTGAGCTTTGGGATCTGAGCCAGCAGGAACAAATTTCCACTGGTCATTACCAGCCATGATTTCATTGCCATTGCAGGACTACAGTCATTTTCATCTGAGATGAATTTCCAATGTAAACCAGTCCAATATTCCATGAACTTATTGCTACATTCAAACATGAGTTTACTTGCTTTCCTTATTACCATGTTCTCCGTAAGAGCAAGGGTTGGGTTTTTTTCAGTTTTTATTATTGACTTTTAAATTCAGTATATCATCTGTTAGATGTTACAAGAATCTATAATTAACTTAATTAAAGAAGCTCTGGTTTTGTATTTGTTTCAAATTCATAACAAATTACTCCACATTTTTATTATTTTAAATAAAACTTTAATATCAGCCTTAAAATGTCATTTATTTCTAAGTTTGAATAATATTAATGTGTAAAAATAGTGATCAGTGCCAGCCATATTCAAAATTTGCTACTTTGTCACTATATTTGTTTTCCAACGTACTCTTCAACAGTTTCAGTGTTTGGATCACAATGGGTGGACTCAACTAAGACATAGTAGCTCAACTTTAATAAAGATGATCTCATGGTCTAAGGAAATAGCAGTCAGAAAAGTCTTGAAGGGCTTCATGTTACACACAAGAACCTGTTTCTGCAGTAAATGGTTCTTGTTCTGTAAGAAACCACAAATGCAGAACTGATAGGAACTTTGCATTATCTCAGAGCTCTTTAAAGTGTACCTATGGTGGTGTAGGCATATTCAGTTTCCATTGGGAAGGCTGCAACTGCAAATTCTCATTTACTTCCATTTTCCATACCCAGATCTGTTATAATTTTGTCATGTAGTCATGCTCAGTTGATATATCTGCAGCTATATATAATGAATTTCTTGCTTTCATGCAATAACCCCATAGACATTTTCAATAGTTAAATAAGTTTCTTTTTATTCCCTCCAAAAAATGTCTGGGCTTGATGATATTTTCAGTTATCACTGGGCTCTGATTTGGGGCTGTAGTAGCTGTTACCAGAAACCTACTGACAAAATGGATCTACGAAGTCTAAAACGTGTTGTGTAAAGCGTCTCAGTTTTGGCATGTTTTTGCCAGAACTGAGGAGGGGGATCCAGCTGAGAGCCTTAACAAGTGCTGGTTGCTCTTTACCAGCAGTGACATTTTCCAGAATGGCAACATTAACATACATCTAAAGATATAGGGGAAGTTTCACTTCTTGTCTCTAAAATTTTGGGGGTTGGTCTGTGAAGTCATTTTCTGAAATCTGCGAACTTTTATTTTCTTTATTTTTTCACCCACCCCTGCCACCACCCCTCCTCCCCACCCTCCCACCCCATCCCCCCAGCTAGTTCAGATATGTAAGCTGAAAACTTCCTATAAATAAACTATTGACCAATGCATAGATTGTTAATGATGGGGCAAAAAAATAAAAAATGCTGGGCTGAGGAACACACTGAAACAAATGGGTCAGAAATAAAGCAGAAATGAGTTAAGACATGTGTCTAATTACTCCAGAAAAGCAAAAAGTACACTTGACAATCTTTTTTATTCAAATAAAAGAGTAACTAAAAGCTATAAAATTTTCTATCTTCTCTTTCCTATCTTCTTCTATCTTTCATAAACCATGTTCCAGCATATGTATCTTAACACCTAGTACAGGGTATTTAAAACAAATGATGAAGTGACACAGTTAATACCCCTTAACATGAAATGCAATTGCAACTGCTGCAGAGTGTGAAATTTCCATTGAAACTCTGTTGAGATCATTGTTTTCTTGGAGAGAATGCAATTTCAGTATGTCAACAATATATTATGTCATTGAAAATAGATTAGGTTTTAAGACTTTCATTGTACTGATCATGTTGTCAGATAAAGTGATAATGTTTAAATGCAAGACTACTTTTAATGTACATTAGAAAATAAGTTTAAAGGAAAATAAATAATAAATACTCCATAGTCTGCTATTAACTAAATACTGAAGATATTTTTAAGGCTGTCAATGGGCTATTAACTCAGGCAATTCTTCTAAGAGCAGTTAGTTAAATGTAGCCTGTCCATAAGTATAAGTAAATAATCTGTTGTTATAATAAAGATTTTATATTTCCCTCTTACTCCATTACAATCCATTTTGATTTTTTCCCTATCTTGTTTTTCAACGAGGTAGTCTGTTTTATTGTGAATTTGAAACACATTGAACAGGGTATTTGAAAGATATAGGGGGGGGTTGATGACTTTTGTTTTCCACTTTTATTTGGGTTTAACATACTGCTGACCAGATTCAAAGTTCAGAAAGTGGAATGGTATGATTTCCACTAATTTCAGGGACCTCAGGGATATGCAGGCTGGCTTAAAGCCTCCTGGCACAGAAGCTGGGGCTGTATTCTGATGTTTGGCACAGTTAAAACATACACTATTTTCAGCTGAGCAAAGATCTTCTCTAATTCTATTACTTTGCAGAACTGTGTACTTTTCAGTCCTGTGTTTATTGCAGAATGGGCATGGGGTGTTCTGAAAAGTGACTACAAGTACCAGTTTGTGAAGTTCATACTTCTGTTTACTTTTAACATGTTTAGGAATTTACTCATGTCTGCATATAAAGCCTTCCAGGAACAAAACAATGCTTCCAATGCTACCAAGACATCTGAGGGTAAGAAAAATCTCTTTTGCTTTTCAATCTCTTACAGGAATTTTTGTTTCTCCAAATAAAATCCTGGGGCATTTTGAGATATGTTGTCACTTTGAAATTTCTGCATGCAAGTTATAAATTCTGTGGGCTCTTACTAATGAGAAATTCATCCATTAAATAAATGACTTTTCATAGTACATATAACTATGACACATCAATATTATATTTACTCTTTTTCTGTGTGCATGACTCAACCGGCAAAGTAACCAGGCTTGTGTTTTTTGACATAATATAAAACATTATTGTTGATTTATAAACATTTATGCGATGAGGTTTTCTTAAAATTGCCATTATCTTAGTCATCTTTTGACTGTAAATATATAGAGATTGATCCTATCAGCAAACATATAATGAGGCTGAGAGTTAGATGATCTAGAGGATGTGATTTTTATTTAAATTCACTACTCTGGTTTCTAAGATGAGAACAGTAAAGCCTGGAACATTCCCGTAAGACAGCTCCCTTCTCTAGAAGAGATGTCTGAGTTGAAGTCCATGGTGGGCTACCAGATCCCTTGTCGAATGTCTAACCTCTGTTCGAGAAGTGCTGTTCCTCTGGTAAACATTGAGATTTAGGAGCAGATACCAGCTGCTGCTGCCTGCTTTCTCCTGGAATTCCTGTTCACCAGTAACACTCTGTCCCAATTTTTACTTTTGGTATACTTGTCAGACATCATACACTAGATGGTTACTTCTCCAACAGCAGCTGGGGTAACTGGAACATTCTGCATCTGGCTTAAATTTCATAATGGTAAATTCCCTTAGCACATTTAGGGGGACAATGCCCTTATCGAGGTGACAGCATAGTGTTTTCAAGGTCTGAGATGATTATAAAACCGTTCCCATTGTAATTACTCCAATATTCTGTCAGTTTTACTCTTTTCTTAGGCAGGAGATTCCCAGTGAGTAAAGGTTATCTTAAGTCTGAGTGATTTCAGTGAAACTAGTGATGCAGAAAGATGCTGTTATTTCCTAACATTTGCAGGATCAAAGGTTCCCATTGTATTTTATAGTCTGGATGTGTGAGATTACTTGACCATTGAGATTCAGCCACCATCATGAAAAAAACCCATGGAAGTTATCAGCATCATTTTGAAGATGACTTTCAACGACACAAAGTGTTAGATTTCTTCCTTGGGCATGTAGCTAACAAACATTGCAGAAAGGAGAAATGCAATATATCCAGTTTCGAATAAGATAAAAATCAGAGGCTATCTTGCAAATCTCCTGTAATGTCTTTTCCTCTGTGCCAGGTTTATCTACAAAACCATGGGTAGGAATCTATCACTGATCATGAAAGCTGTAATTAAGTGGTGTCTTCTCACTCCATTCTTTTAAGAGGCGGCAGAGTGTGAATCTATGCTACTTTTATTGCCACTCATTCATTTCCTATACTGAAAGCTGTGTCTGGCAGGCTTTCCAGGGAAAGGGAAAAGGCATTTTTAGACCACTTCCACTACAGCTTCTGTGTGTAGTGGAAAGGAAGGATATTGCACAGCTCTAAATGAGGGTTTGTGGTGAAAGGTTCACAGTGGACTACTCTGCAAACTTAGAGACTTGCAGGGTACAAAGGATCTCATGGGATCATGACAGAAAAAGAGCTGTGAATGAATAAAAGAAAGGGAGGTAAAAATAAAATAAGACACTAGGTCCCTTAAATAAATAATGCAAATCCATCACTTCATTTTTAAGCTAGATGTAAAGATTTTGTGTTTGTTCCAAATGTTTTTCTTACACTGCAAGACAGACATCTTGATGTTATAGCTTGGATATATACACTTAGAACCAGATTCCCTAAAGATTTATATATCCTTTGTCAGAATGGAAATCCTTTCTGCTGCAAATGGGCCAGATCCTAAGAAACTGTCTTTCTTTTTTTCTTTGGCAATCTTACAGGACGTGTCAGAGGAGGAAGGAATGAATTAGCAAAGGAAGGGAGTGGGTGTGGTGGACTAGAGTTCAAATCTAATAATTCTTTATTAGCACAGTGGCCATTAAAGAAATTCTTTCCTATAAATACACTAACTTAACCCCTCTGAAATGATATGCCTGTTGCACAGCTGAGAACAACTAACCAGCTATACAAAATCACAACAGTGATGGGTGACTTTACATAGCTGTGTCAACTTTCATTATAATACAGAAGGCTAAAGCTGCCATTGCCACAGTTAAAGATTGGTTGTAAAATTAGCAAACTTGTCATTTATTCATTTTCTCCCCTATTATTCATATTTAATGGGAGACACTTGACTTTAAGACTTTTTAAAAAAAATAGCTATTCTGAATGACACATTCTCATGTCTTTTCTTCTTAATTTAACTGCCTTTTTGCTCTCCAGTTCACCACAAATACTGAACAACATTAGGGATCTAGTGTAGAAGAATGCTTTTACTGGATTATCTCTAGGTTGCAAGCAAGGTTCTAACAGAATTTATGTTCCCCAGAAGAACAGTAACATGATATTTTTTGAAGAACAGTACTTCTGTTGATCCAAAACATGCAAGAAAATTTAATGACCAGCAAATGCATATTTTCTGGTGTTTTATTCTGTCTATCTCATGCTTCCTAAAGGGTCATCTGATGACCCCCTTTGACGCCAATACGTCTCTCATTCTCAAAGGCAGTTTATGCCTGCCAAATTGACTCAGAAATAGAAAAGCTAAGATTTTCTCTATGGCTGAAAGATTGTAAAGATAGATAAATATGGAGGTTTTAGTTTTTAGTTAGATGTGCAATTTGAAGATCAAGCATGATGCAGAAGACAGAGAGAGCATTACAAAGTTCTGCCTGCAGTCTGATATCCAGACACCTCTGCTCCATACTCTGGTTGCTTCGCACCCTGCTAAACCTCAGACAAGAAAACATGAAGGATTTTCTCTGGCTTTTAGTCTAATTTAGAGAGACTGGTTTATAATTTAGACATCTGCCATTTTTCTTCCTCACGTGGCTTCAACTTGCCCTAGCCTTAATCCTATTTTATTACTGGATCTAGCCATATGTAAGCTGTCTGTATAATCATGCATGTCCATGAACTAGATAGAAGAAGAATCCAGAAGGTGAGAAATCTCTTTCTTCCCTTCCTCATGGCCTGGTGCCTATGACCTTGTACAACCAAATGAGTATCTGTCACTCCTTGATTTCTTTCTTACTGCTCCTCTCCTTTCATGATGGATAACATGTGGGATTATAGGCTTTGGCTTTACACTCCCTGCAGCAAAGCAAAAATCTTAACTGTACTGCTCTGCCCAGCTGGGTACAGGGCATAACAGTCTGGCCCTTTGTGGTTAATAATGGAGCCTGAGCATGAACCAGAGCTTGTCCGCCCATGATTTCACATCATTCCGACAAGTGCTTGCTAACTTTTTATTTGTGGCCTTCTTTGCCTTCTGTCAGTAAATCCTTGTAAACAGATTTTAGTCCAGTATTTACTAATATCTTCATATCATCTTCTATATAGAATGTTGAGCAGTCATCAAAGCTGAGAAGGAGGCAGCAGCTGAGATATGTTGATGATATTTTGGCTGCTTTTCAAGAAAGAACAGATGCTCCAAACACCTTTCTAGAATTCTTAAGCACTAAAATGTCCTTCCATTAAAATTTACAAAGGGAATGGAGAAATAAAGCTTAATGTCTTTTTTTTTTAAACAGGTATGGCTATATATTGCTGATGGTAAGCTCCTAATATGTTCTGGTTAGCAGTTTTGTACATAGGAATCAATATATTGTCTAAACAATAAAATTCATACCCTGATTGGCAAAATAAATGATCTAAAGACATCTTAGCAACCCCCCAACCAACAAACAAAAAATCCTAAACCCTCTGCAATATTAGTTGTTTTGAATAAAGTCCTTTAGCAGAAGCAGAAGTCATTTTTCAGTCTATTATATAAAATGAGAGAATTCTTGCCTGTTTTTTCTGTTGCATTTTGGTTTTGGTTTTGGTTTTGGTTTTTTGGGTGTTTTTTTAATGTATGTTTTATATCCAAGAGCTGAAGAAACATCAGTCTTTACTTTGTGAATGTGAAGGGAATAAGGCCTTTTTAATTTAAGAGAATCTACTAGCTTTAAAAAAAAAAAAAAAAAAAAAAAAAAAAGAGGGCTGAAATCAATCTTATTTAGTAAAGCCTTAAGGAACCACAGAATCCATCTATCTTTCCTTTAACTGCTTGTCTGGTAATCACCAAGTAAGAGTCTGTCTTTCACTTTAGATGGAAATGAAGTTGCAATTAGAAAAGGTGCTTCAATCATTTACTGCTGTCCTTAAACCAAGCATGGGAAAACTATCATAGATAAAAATAAGAACTGACCCCAAATTGACCATAAGGTCAAACTGAACTTGAACAAATTGAGGGTTTTTGTAACATGAGAAGACATACTGAATCACAGGGGGAGGGGGGAAACAATTCTTTCTGTAGTTCTGAAAATGCCAAAAAGTCCTGAAAATCTTCCTGGAAATAGCAGCTTTTGTGAGTTTTCCAACTAGAACCATAGGAAATGTAAAGAAAAAAAAATTAACATGCCTAATTTCACCTAAATGCAGACCCTGGGTGTCTGGATGGGATGATGCCCATTTAGTCTTTTTAACACCCACTCAGGGTCCTGAAGACACTAATGGGCCTTACTGGCCTGGTTCCCAGCTGATGTCCAGCTCTGCCACATCCCTCCTCTTCCTGGTTGTCTCAGAGCCTTGTCTGACTTGGATTCCCATCACAGGCTCCACTTGCACACCTGCCCACAAAGCTGTAGCAGGCATTTTGACACTGAGCACCAACTGGTACCTAGCCCTCCCTGCCTGTTTGCACACTTGCTTTCCCAAATTCCTCAAAGGACTCATGCTGTCAGGCTCTCTGCTGAGGGATGAATAACCTTCAGAGACAAATCTATCTGCACTGCAGCTCATTGAGGAGCTCCAAGAGGGAGCAAGGCAGGCAGGCTGGGAAAAAGGAAGACTTGCATCTGCATGGAGTGAGACAGCGTGGGGGCTTGGTGGGGATAAGCCACCCTGTGCAACGATCTGAGCAATTCTCTGCTTGAGGCAGCAGCTCCTGTGAGGTTGTCTGGTCAGCATCTGTGCAGGAGCAGGAGCAGTCCCTTTTCAGCCCTTTCTAGCTGAAAACATGCTACAACTCACCACTTGCTGTTAGCCCCAGGAACAGACTACACCAGAGCAAAGAAACAGACTTGTAGCTAAGTTTAGTTATCTGCTTATCTACAGTAGTCACCAACCCTGGTCAGCAGAGAGGCGTTTCACATGGAAATAGCTTCTTGTCTTGTTTAACAAACAAAATGCAAATCTTGCTTTACCTTGTCTGTAGTAACTTTCTTCCTCACTAAGAGCTCCCTGTTCTTCTTGTTCCAAAGTTAGATCAGTGACTTCAAAATTCCTACTTCCGTGGTTTACTGGCAGACAGTCTTTAATTTCGAGTTCTTTCAAAAACCTTTCAACACTAAACCCATGTGTATTCATTCAAATTTATGGTTTTGTGTTTAGGAGAATTATTATTATTTCAAACAAGGATCTTTTTTTGTTTATTTATTTTCCTTCTTTTATTCTCAATCTGATTTTACCTCAGGACTAATCATTGAAGTACAAGCACCAGGCTGTAGTTCTTTAAGAAGCAACAGCTGGTGGCTTTCAGAGTTATAACCAGGCTTAGAAATGTGAATATGGAAGGACGCAGTGGTGTAGGTTGTAACAAAGTCTATTGGTTGCCATTTCGATCAATTGTAGTTGAACACAGAAGAAACCCAACTCCTCAAGGGTATGTGTAGCTAAGGAAAACCTGGCAGAGTAGTTTAACTCGAGTAATCTTTCCTTCTTTCTTTTATCCTAGTTTCTTATTTATTTTCTGGCAGGCATCAGCACTCCTGGGAAAAAATTCCTTGTATGTAATAAAAATAAGATTACTTTCATGTAGCTTTTGATTGCCAATGTTTTTCCAGCTTTCAAAGAGCCCTACTTCCATATCCTTTGAAAAGGAGTGTGTTATTGTTATGCAGTTTGGTTTAGCTCCATGATTTGTAGTAAATATGTTTAGTGTTTTCTTTGTTAAAGGAAATATAATAAGTGCATGTCCTTAAGCTACAACATTTCTCAGTTGCTGGTAAAACCTATGCAGAATGAAAGCCACAGGAAAGAGGTGGCATCAGAATTAGTCATGTAGCTTTTTAATATATGAAGAAATACATGGATGATACGCTTTTTGCACCTGAAAGATTCCTAAGAAAGGATGATACACAACTCCGGAACAGTTCATGCTAATAAACTTTTAATTCATGTAAATAATTAACTTACATTTGCCTCATTTAGGAAGTAAATTGCAATTAATTCTATAATAGGGTTTTAGATACCCAAATGTGACAATATGCACATCTGGCTTCCTAAATCCATGCTTTAATGGAGGAAACAGAACCTCTGGCTTGCATAATAGAGTACAGTCATGTTGCTGGCTCATTATTGACCATTCACATAAATGACAATAAAGGCTACTGTTTATCATGCAGTTATGTGATCCAGAGAAAGGTCTTAATATGAAATAATTCATGACTCTGCAACAAGACCATGATTAATTTAGATCAGCTCCATGAGCTAAATGAGAGTTTTTTCTTTAGCTGAGGATACTTCTTTTTTTTAAAAAAAAAAAAAAAAAAAAAGTGCAACTAGGTATAATTCATTAAACTCATAAATATGCATAGTGCTGTAGAGGCATAGATCCATGTGCACCAGTCATACTTCTGCTGCTAAAATCTTTGCAATGATTTTTAGGGGAGAGTAAGACATTTTAAGACATAGTCAATTGTTCTGGGGTAAAAAGAGGTGTAAGAATATAGTTTGTCTGGAATTTTTCAAATTTATTGAGACTGAAAAGGTTACTGAGAAAACTAATTTTGATGTTAAATTCTCAGAACGTCAATCAATGTTGGAAAATGTCTCTAATCCAAGACCCTATTCTAACCATGAATAATAGGTACTAACCTGTACTTAGGTTATTTATCTGACAGGGAAGCCATTTTTTCCCAATGCTGTTTTTAACTCAGAAGAAATCTTAAACTTGGGTGTCTCGGGCTATAAATGCAACTACAGAAATAAAGAAACTAAGTCCCCAAATCCCAGTCTTCAGTTCTTTCTTGTAGCAAGGAACTTCAGAGCTAAATTATTTGGAAGTGAAATATTTTAATCGCCTTCTCATGAGAATTGCATCTGATTGTTTTTATAAATTTCCATCCAGCATACAGTCTATTCACTTGCTGAATAAAAGTTTCAAAGCCACATCCCGTGCTCCAGTAAAGTTCACTGAAAATACAGACTTAACTGTAAGTGACCCAGGAGATTAATGACTATCTCTCCATTCTGCTTGTCCTCTTGAATCTTCACAGAAGCATCTGGCAATTTAATGTGTTAATATTTACCAAATGGAAAAAACTAACAGTCTCTTAAGGCAACTGTACAGCTGGTAGTTGGAAATAGAAATTATTTTGGATCTTCTTGTAACTGGGTCAGTAGACTAAGTTTGTGAGTACTGTGGAACAGAGCTATTGGGTTTATACTTGTTATGAAAAAGTTGTATTGCTTGGCATTTTGAGAAAGTTATTATGAATATTTGTTCCTCTTAACTTTGCTGAGGTAATGGACCTAACTTTCAGAATGTCACCTGTAAGAAATGTTGCAACTGCTGAGTTCTGCATGTGCAGAAGGCTTTTTTCAAAGTGCTGCACCTATTTATCATCCAACTTCCAGGAAAAAGCAGATTAACTTGATATTAGGAATACACAACTGGCTAGCAATAATAAAACTGAAGAAAATGAAACACATATACATTAATTTCTCAATAGCACTGTTATTATTAATAATATAAACCAGGAACAAATTATTGCAGAAGGAAAGTTTCCTAATGACATTCTCTCAGTAAATAGTAATCATAAAATAGTTTAGGTTGGAATCATCAAGTCCAGCCGTTAACCCAGGACTGCCAAGTCCATCACTAAACCATGTCAATAAGCACCACATCTACAGGTTTTTTAAACACCTCCAGGGAAGGCGATTCCACCACCTCCCTGGGCAGCCTGTTCCAATGCGTGACCATCCCTTCAGTGAAGAATTTTTTCCTAATATCGAATCTAAACATCCCCTGGCATAACCTGCGGCCATTGCCTCTTGTCCTGTTGCTTGTTACCTGGGAGAAGAGACCGACCCCACCTGCCTACAGCCTCCTGTCAGGGAGTTGTAGAGGGCAATAATGTCCCCTCTGAGCCTCCTTTTTTCTTGACCAAACCACCCCAGTTCCCTCAGCTGCTCCTCATCAGACTTGTGCTCCAGACACATCACCAGCTCCATTGCCCGTCTCTGGACACGGTCCAGCACCTCTGCGTCCCTCCTGCAGTGAGGGGCCCAGAACTGAACACAGGATTTGAGGTGTGGCCTCATCAGTGCTGAGTGCAGGGGGACAATCACTGCCCTTGTCCTGCTGGGCACATAGTTTCAGATACATTAAGATACATACCAGGATGCTGTTGGCTTTCTTGGCCACCTGGGCACACTGCTGGCTCATGTTCAGCTGGCCGTCAACAAGTCCCCACAGATCCTTTTCCTCCAGGCAGCTTTCCAGCCACCTTTCCCCAAGTCTGTAGCGTTGCGTGGGGTTGTTGTGACCCAAGTGCAGAACTTAGCACTGAACCTTCTTGAACCTCATGCATCTGGCCTTGGCCCACGAGTCCAGCCTGCCCAGATCCCCCTGCAGAGCCTTCCTGCCCTCAAGCAGGTCAGCGTTGTCCCCTGCAACTTGATGTCATCTGCAAACTTCCTGAGGATGCACTCAATCCCTTCATCCAGATTGTTGATAAAGATATCAAACAGGACTGGCCCCAATACTGAGCCCTGGGGAACACCACTTGTGACCGGCCGCCAGCTGGATGGAACTCCATTCCCTACCACTCTTTGGGCTCGGCTGTCCATCCAGCTGTTAACCCAGGGCAGAGCACACCCATCCAAGCCAGGAGCAGCCAGTTTCTCAAGGAGAATGCTGTGGGAGACAGTGTCAAAGGCTTTACTAAGGTCCAGGTAGACAACATCCACAGCCTTTCCCTCAGCCACTAGGTGAGTCGTCTTGTCATAGAAGGAGATCAGGTTCATCAAGCAGCACCTGCTTTTCATAACCCCAGGCTGGCTGGGCCTCATCCCCGTGTTGCCCTGCACATGATGTGGGATGGCACTCAGGATGATCTGCTCCGTAACCTTCCCTGGCACTGAGGTCAGGCTGACGGGCCTGTAGTTCCCCCAATCCTCCTTCCCGCCCTTCTTGTAGATGGGTGTCACACTGGCCAACCTCCAGCCTTCTGGAACCTTCCCACTTTGCCAGGACTGTTGATAAATGATGGAGAGCACCTTGGCAAGCTCCTCTGCCAGCTCCCTCAGTACCCTCAGCTGGGTTCCATCTGGCCCCATAGACTTGTGCAAGTCCAAGTGGAGCAGCAGGTCACTAATCATCTCGCAGACTGTGGGGATTTGTTCTGCTCCTCCTCATCCCTGTTTTCCAGCTCAGGGGGCTGAGTACCCAGAGTGAAGCTGGTCTTACTGTTAAAGACTCTGGCAATGAAAACTTTAAGTACTTCAGTCTTATCCTCGTCCTTTGTGGTAATTTTCCCCACCACATGCAATAAAGATGGCACTCTTATAAATATTAGGAGTTATTTATGATTTTTTTCTACTTTGAGTTCTAAAGGAATCTTTCACTCAATTTTGGCTGGTCTACACTACAGCCTAGGCCACAAAATACACAAAGAACTTCACCCTGGGTAGAAGAATCAACCAATCAATAAAAAAATATGCTAATTTTGATACTGCAAGATCAGTCTGAGACCTAATAAAATGACCAGAATTTTAATAAACACTCTTGATGCTTGAAGGTGCTCAGTTAATATCAATAGTGCTAAAGTTTAACCTCGCTGTTGTAAAGTCATCTAGAATTTCCAGCTGCGGAAAAATTGATAGCATCTTTAAGGTAATTAATAACTTCCCAAAATTATTAAAAGATATCCAAAAAGCCTTTTTAAGCTACATGGAATTTATCATAATGACTAGTATTTTTCCTCAGAGGAAGCCTTTTCTCTGAGATATAAATTATTCCTTTGTTAAATCTTAAAATCTCTGTGGAATGGTGCACATCCTAAGAAAAGTTCTAACTGATGAGTAACATTCAGATCTTTCCCCCTTACATTTAAAAACTACAGATGCTTACAATACCTTTTATTCTCCTATTTTTTATTTATGTGTCAGCACTGTAAACAAAGAATGCCTTCTCTCATACACTCCTGTTTCTTTAAGTAAACGCAAAGTAGGTACTTTGTTTCTCCCAAATTAGCACATTTCTTGTGACATTTTATTTAGCCAGTTTAACAGTCTGACATAAATAAAAAAATGCATAAATAAATATATAAATAGGAAAAGATATTAAAAAATTATCTTTTTGCCATCTCACACCATGGAGGCAGAGTGGAGCTTATTGTTATCTAAACCACTGACTTCTTTCTGGTGCTTATTACGTTTGAAGCACTTTTCCCCCCAGTTTTTCCTAGGTATTCCAAGCTTAGTTGAAACATCATTTCTCTCTGCAGATAAATTTGGAAAGCGCCCAGATTGAACAGCAGAGTGGGTGGACAAATACAACTGAAAATCATTGCCTGATCTGATCCTGGTATTTTAGTTTGCTTCGTGATTAAATTCAGAATGAAGACCTTAAAAGCCAGGCAAGCTGTGGGCAGAAAAAAAGTCTGGTGGAAAGCGTTCACAGTATTAAAAGACTAGCCAGTGGCATATATCTATGGAGTTCAGGTCACATACCAGGGTCTGGTCTACTTTTATATAGGCATAATGTACTTCTGAGCTCATTGTTGTACTTGTCTGAACCCAGAACTACTTCTTGTGAGAACGGAGTAGTGTTCATGTGACACAATTTACTGACATATGTATATGTATATGTAGGGGTGCTAGGTATATGCTTTAAAGGACAAGTCCATTGTATTAAAAGTAATTTCATTTTAAAAACAACAACAATAATAACAATAATAAAAACCCCAACAACCCCTAAAAATCTCAAAACCCGCAGCAGTACTGGACATAAAGAATCCCGCTTCTAGTTGACTATTCTAATCCCTATGCTACAGAGTGGGGGTCGTTCTGCTTTTTCTCTCTGCGTACTGAATTTTGAAATATATTCAGACCTGTAGGAAAAGAACTTAACTGAGAGTGTTGGAGAGCAACCAATAGCCTGAAGCATTGTTTTTTTTAAAAAAATCCTCAAGGGAATGGGTGATCTAATTCCTTTCTCAGGCTGTGGCCAGATCTGAGTCTTGAAATGCTCTGACCGTGAGGTTATCATGGACAAGAGCAGGGTACCACTCACTTTGCCCTGAAGGGAAATGATTAGAGGCAAGCTGGTTTATCTGGATGAAAGAGTTAGCTTCTCATCTCACAGGTCATATACCCCATGGAAGAAAATGTCTGCTCCACACACTTACGGCACCTCAGAGGTGGTTGTGTTAAGACTTCTGTTTGTCCTGGGTCCAGGCTGGTTCCTGCTGAGCTTTCCAGTTGTACTGAGCATCCATGCCACACCTCTCTGTTTTATATAAAAAAAGCTTTCTGTGCCAGCCAGGGTCAGAATACCACTTCATGACCCAGGACTTGATTGGTTACTGCAGAGTCTACGACCTTAACTGAATCCAGCTCTGATGGCTTTCTGTTATAAAAAACTCCCTGAACTTAAGTAGCAAAACAATTCTTTTTCACAATCAAATCTCTAATTTTCTCACTGCACTCAAGGTAAGGGCTCCATGATTGCAGGAAGAGCCTAAAGAGCCCATAGGGGGACTTGCAGTTATTATTGCTGTTATTACTTCCCAGCTGTGTTCATCCAACGCACCTTATAAAAGTCAACCCAACCTTCTGTCAACATTGTGCTGTAACTGCTCTGTTGGTTGTTATGGAACATTTTAATACCTTACTGCAACCAGCCTGCCTTCCTTAAAGTGTTCAGCTGTGTTTCTTGGACTTGTCCTTGTGATTGACACTGTCATTTCTTCATCAGCATAAGGTGTGGTCATTTTTCACAGAAGATCTGGCACACTCTGTGAATCTTAGAGCAAGACTGGACTCCTGTTTTTGTACTTTGATTACAAAAAAGCCCCACAGTTGGACAGCGTTTACACCTTCCAGTACATAAAGCCTTCATGTAAGAACTCTTCTTCTGCCTTTTCAAAATTCAGTATTTTCTGGATCCTTCCATCTGATATCACATGATTTTCTATATATGAAGTTAGTGGATCAAGAAACAAGGTAGACAATATTTTTGCCAAAGAAATCTACAGATTCAGACTGAAGCAATCTGGTATAAACAACACCTAGCATTAGTCACTTCAGTCTTATTAGTTCCTTGTATCTTTATATAATGTACAGATGGGGCTGACCTACAAAATTTGGATTAGACTGGATTTCAAAGTCTTCACATTTTGGAAGGTTGAATTCCAGGTTTTTCTTTAGCTCATGATGTCAATAGCCATCATTGAGTAGTATAGCTGTTGCAAGATTCGGTTTTAAAAGAAAAGATCTTTGGTCCTTATGATTATTTATTATTGTAATTTTAAGCCATTTGTTCTCAGTTTACTGAAACCACATTCTTATAGACCTCTGTAGGAAAATACCATACATTAATATCTATGGACAGATAGACAGTAGTATAATGAAGCTGTGAGGGGTAAAGGAAATAAACCAGTCATGACCACAGTGAAGTTTCCGCACCCTGTAAGGTTTCTTTCAGTTTAAATCCAGAGAGATATTATAACCTATTTATACACATGTAAATGGATTAGAAGTTTGAATGAAACCTCTACTTGGTTAATAATAGACACTTACAACACAGCTTGATTTCTGTTCACAAGCATTGCACATCCTGCAGAGACACTACTTTAACCCCTTAAAGTTTTTAAGGCACTGAGAAAAGAATAGTGGGGTTTGGACTTTCTGGGGTCTATTGACTTTGAACTAAATCTTGTGAAAGAGATACCTCAGAAAATACCATGCTGAATTACACAAAATATACTCATGATATAAACCACACACACACATTGAAACCAGTATTTCATTAGTTCTTTGAAAAAAAAAAAAAAAGTTGACAGGTAGTAAAGTCTTAGAACAAAGAACAGAAGAGATTCAGGAAAGTAGAATAAGAATTTGTTAACTTTCTAAGTGGTCAGGAGGAAAATCTATATGTATAGCAATATATAAAGCCTTCTAAAATGCAGCTGGCATAATATTTCGTTGCATATTCTTCAGAAATAGATGCAGTTTTACTGTAGGATACAGTTAGCTCGTAACAAATAGCAAAATCATTAGGCACAAATGGTTTTATGTAGATTAGATGGCAAACTGCCTTAGACATTACAAACAGCCAAAGGAACCTAAGGCAAAGCAATCATTTACGTTCCCAAATCTGGATGCCATCAAGACCCACCTCTAAGTCTGAGTCATTTCATCTTGAATATTCTGTAAGCCTCTTTAAAAATCTTTCAGACGATTCTTAATCCCTGATGAAATATGTTACTTTCATGTCTGATCTGCATTTCAACAGGCACAATATAGCCATCTTTATTTTTGTCTCTACCTTGATCCTTTCTTCTGCATTGTACTGAAGTTAGAAAAAAAGATAGGTACCATATATTTTGGTGCAATTTTACTCTTTTTTCTTGAATTGTTTCTGTCTCTCCTCACACCCAGACTTGTCCAAGTGGGTAATCACTGCTTTTATATATGCCTCTAAATAGTTTATGATTTATCTTCAAGGAAATTGCAATATTTGTATTGCAATTCTTCAGCATTTCTTTAATTAATTAAACAAGGTGGTATCTTAAAAATCTAAGACAATTATCAGAATTTCTCAATTTTATCAATCCCATAGGATGTGTCTCCTGTTATTACAAATAGTCTTATGCTAGGCACAGGCCAGAAAAAAAACCTGCACCCAGTAATGCCTGCACTGGTCTTTCAGCTTAATTTTGACGTTAGGGTCGATTTATACTAATATATTCAGTCTCAGAAATGTAGGGTGAAGTATGCACCTTTTCCCTTGGGAGAAAGTTTATTTGAGGGATGGAAGAAAAGGGAGGTAAAGACCTTCTGTCACACCATTGATTCCATGATGAAGAAGTGGCCTGCTGGTTACACAGACAATTCAGCCACAGTTTGGCTTTGTTCAGCTTTGTTCAAGACAGTCACACTGTAGGAGTGAGAATTATTGATTGAATTAATACTATAACTTCATTTTGGATAATTAAAGAAAAACACCTCAAACTTACTTATTTTAAACCTTTTAAAAATCAAACTGTGATAATATGAGGTAAACCAGCATTGTTTATATGGAGAGGTCTTTCTAGCTGTCAACCTATTTTTAAGCAGAATAGTTTTAGGTATCAGTAAGATTCAGAAAGTCTCAGACAATCTAAGAAGGCAATAGGATGAAAATCAATTGAGCATTGGGGACTGAATTTATCAGCAGTTCCATGAAGACTCTTCTACCTGACCTACTTTCCCTTTTCTCCTTTTACAGCCATTACACACTGACCCAGTAGTCAGTGGCTCAATTTATCTTATTTTAAGGTAGTTCTATGAAATAAATCAGACTAATCATGTTCAAAAATAAGTTTGTTTATAAGAAAAGCCTTAAGACAAATGTGGTTAGCTGCAGATACGTACATACATTGCTGATGCCTATAGGTCTACTCAGGCTGTAGGCATGAAGATGTCCTGTGGCTTATGCTAGATGAAGACAAAGAATAAAATTATTATTCTTTTCATGACAAATGGTGTCTCTCTCACTGGACATTTTTTATGGATGGACCAGATAAACATGTGCCATGAGTTAATGTGGGCAGATCTGGCCCTTCTGCAATGGAAGAAGTGAAGATTTTACTGACTTGTGGTCCTTCATAGCATCAATTTGCACCATGAAAGTAATCACAGTTGTTTTCAAACAGGTCAGAAATATATCTGTTTCCAGCATCATAACATTTTCTGCATGACATCACACAGTAAAACAATTATTTTCAAATATGAATATCTTTGGTTTGGTTCAACCAAACCTCTGGGGTTTTGGTGTTGGTTTTTTTTCATAGGGCAGGTGGTAATAAGAGATGAGGAAGCAGATGCATTTTTCAGGCCAAAAGAATATTGTTGAAAACAATATGGATATAGTCTGAATTTTCAGTCTGTTGTTCTTAGTAATAGTTTAAGAAATAATATTACAAAATTCTACTGGCCTAGTTTTTTTGTGAGGGGAAAACAGGGAAGTAAAGGAGGTTTTATGTAACCGTAAATGTTCTGTACATAAAATATGTAAAAAAAGTACATTTAAAATGTTACTAAGGCTGGAAAAGCATGACTCAGAATTAGGATATGCCACAGTGATGGTTGCCTGCATAGTCTGTCTGTTCTGTTCATGAACTGTAACTGAATCATTAATATTTGACCATATACTTCTTTTTGATACTGTCCCTGCCTTATTCAACTCATATGAAGAAAGGTGTTTTGTCACTTGTTGCATTGTGTCATGCCCCATACATTGAAGACTATTAAAACCTGTACTAAAGAGGTAATTATTTTTTTCCTTCTTGTGCTCTGATACAATGTGCTTCACTACAGTGTTTGACCATTCTTCATTTTCACAATGGATTTCAGAAGGAGCATCATCATCATAATTTTAAAGATGGGACATTAAAAAGCTAAGGACAGAAACAGCTGATTGGGTTACTGCATGAGAGCAGATGGCCACAAAGGTATTCTGCTCACAGGATAAGACACCAAACTAAGTTTCTGAAGACAGGTTGATTGATGGTCTCACTATAGTCAATGGAGATTCATTTAATACAGTTGGTGGAATGCAGAGAGCTGTTTACCTCACTTTAAAGTAGACGTCCAGAATTCAGTTTAGCTGCCAAACCATACAGATTTAATGCCACCTAAAGTCCCTTAAATCAACAGCTCTCCAGCGGTTCCTCCAAATATCCTGGAGAACCTGAGTCATAGGTGTTGCTCCTGACAGAATCAGCTAGAACAAGGAACTTCACAGGGCAATCAATGCTTACGTGTAGGCAAGCTGAACAAGCTGTCATGTCTGTAACTGGTCACCTGAATTATCCCCTAAACTCTGCTGCTGGGCATTTTCTTCAGTTGTAAGGGGAACTTTGACACCCAGCTCATGCAGCTAAGTAAAGGTAGCTGTCATCAATGAGATGCTGAATCCTGCCATGTGTGTTATCTAAAAACCATGTTAACTGATTATGTGGATGGCAACTGTACTGTTAATGAATTCCAGACTTCCATTAAAAGCTGTAATTTGATTGTATTCTGAGGTCCACAGACTGAAATCTTCCCAGTTCTTCAGTGTGAATGCCCATCACTGACTTGGCTTTGTCCACCAGTCTGGTCAAGTTACTCAGCAGTGTGTAGTGTGACAGCATCCCTCATTTCAGTTGTACTTGTAAGCATATGCATCCCAGGCCCTGCACCTCACGCTGGGTACACACAAGAAGAGTAACATCTAATATCTTACTTCATCCTTTATTCCAAAATCCAGGTTCATCACCAGATTTCCCTTGTCCTGAGCACTGAATATGCAGCTTCTGAGGTTAACATTGGATGTGATCAAGTAATTATGATGAGGCATGCCTGGAGTGTTTAGAAGTACTACCTCAAGGAGTAACCTTCTGTGTTTCCCATACAGTAGCTATGAGAAGTCCATCAGACTAGCAACACACCACTTTTCTAGATCATTAAGGTAGCCTTTTTATTTCTCCCATTCTTGATATCCCAGAAATCAAAGACTAGAAACAAGAACAGCTTTATATGAAAGAATACACTGAAACAGAAGGTGCTTGTCCAGGTGGGTGATACAAAGCCATCAGCCTGCAACACTTGTGCTAAGAATGATTTTATTCTCTGGAGTGGATGAGAGAGTAAAGTGTAGTTATTTTGAACAAGATAGTTCAATGAAGGATTCTGCTGCCTGTACTGGAAGACTTGAACTTTATTTTATGATATCAGTATTATGTAAAAGATGTCTGTTTTGCTGAGTGTAATGGTCACCAAAACTGTATCCTGTAGCACAGCCTTACAGACGGTATTAAAGCAAAAGACAAAACTTTTGCTGAGACTGTGGAAATTCTGCAAAATTACCTATCCCCAAAGCCACTTGTGATTGCAAAGCTTTTATGCTTTTATAGATAGAATCAAGAAAATGAAACATTTACTGAATATGTGACTGGATTAAAGCAATTAAATGAGCATTGCCAGTTTGGAGGGAGTTTAACTGATGCATTAAGAGAATGGTTAGTGAGTATTATACAAAATAATTCAATCCAGAAGCAGTCTTTGATGGAAGCAGAACTGACCCCCAAATCTGCAGTTGATGTTGCAACTTCTAAGGTGCCAGAGAGTTACAGCGCTTCAGGAAGCTTATACAAGTTGGATAGTCTCAGAAAGCACAGCACAGAGAACTGGAAGATTGTGTGCCTCCAGTGAGAAAAACAATCTTCCAATACTAACCATTGGTGGTTCAAGGACAAATTCTGAAGGAACTGCAAGTTAACAGATACATTCAGAAAAATGTCTGGGTCAGTGCAAAAAGTAAAATTTCCACCTCATAAGGGTAATTGTAAAGAGTATCTGATGCACCATCTTGCAAACAACCACTATGAGGCTGCATGAGATACTGTGGCATCTCTAATCTAGCTACTTTAGAAAACAAAAAGAGGAATAATGCTTAGAATGGAGCCTGAAAATGGTTCTGCTGTTTCTGTCCTTTAATAGCAGAATTGTAAAGACCTTGTTTAGGAGAGTACAATGCAGAAAAACCTTACTACTTTTAAGAACGTGTACAGAGGAAATTAGTCTTCTGGATGTTATTCTGCAGAAGTGATAACTGTAAACAGCATACGCTAATATTTTGTTTTGTAATATATTGGTCACGTATTCTTCAATAAACAATGGCTGAAAGAAATTCAGCCGGACTGGCCAAGTATAAAGTGTGCAGGCTACAAAAATAATCATTAACTCTTGCCCAAAGCAAAAATTAACTGAACTTTAAGCAGATGATATCTTTCTGAGATGGTGCTCAGAAGCTTAAAACATGAATGTAGAATATCGTAGTTGCTCTCTCTTCAATCACATTTTTTGCTATGCTTGCCCAATACCTTTGTTTGCAGAACAGAGAAATACAGAAGCAAAACCTCACCACTTTCATATCCCTGATAGCTTTTTACTCAAAGTTAAATGAAGTAAAGGGAACCTGCAGTAGCAGCAGTAACGAAAAAGGTTGTCAGGATATGTGTTGATTCGCATTCTGTTAATTGTGGAATGTATAGTGTGCTGTGCCAGACTAGAAGATACTTGTCTCATTAGTGACTAGCAAGCATTTCTACGCCTTAAACCTATTGGCAAAGGGATACTGGAGACAGTGAGAAGCAGCACCTTACAGCTTTTTCAGCCTAATAGGCTAACATTTAGAACAGCATATCTGCTTGCCCTTTGGCACAAACAATGGCTCTTGGTTTTCATGACATACATTGCTGTGTGTTATTTGGACAGTATATACACATGAGGGAAGTAGTGCTGAACACCTTGAATGTCTGTAAGATGGAGTACAGTTTAATGCAAATGATGAAAATTGTCAATACTTCAACAAACCAACTTTATTTGATGTCACACAGTAAACAAAATGGTGATAGCCCGTGGATGCTCTTGACAGAGCCTAGGTACTCCATCTTCAAAAAAGTCAGGTTAACTTTTCACTTTGCCCCATGGAATAGTTTCAGCAGTTTCACAGTTGAAAGTCCCAATGCCTTTGCACCTGGATCTCTGATCTCTCTCTCTATATATATTTATAATGTCCATAGTGCTCAGGTAAAGAAGCGTAGAGTTCAATTGTCCATAAAGCTGGGAGAAATTAAACCACAGAGCTGATGGCCACTAGGGGAAAAGGGCAAAAATTCTTGCTTGATGTTCCTTCTTTTACTTTTTTTACAAAACTTATCTTGCTTACCAGTATTCATAATGTTACTGTTCACATGGTTATGTTCTTCTCTATAACAGATAGATGATTAATAATGGTGTTGAATGAGTCATGGCTATGAGAAATAACTGTACTGCAGAACATTTTGAGAAGCTACATATCCTTCAGCACTGTCAGCATCACCATCCAGACTGTAATAGGAAGTATGCCAATATCCTATAACAGGTTTCATCTATGAGTGCCAACGATATTACACAAATAATTAGGTGGCAATAATGTCACATTATCATGAAATCAGTGCTTCTTCTCTTCTGTCATTGCCTGTAACCAGTCTTTAACCAGTCTTAGAGCTGCTCTTCAATACTTGGATTTACTTTTTCAGTATGATCCAATCTCTTTCTCCAGCACGTGTCATTCAGACCTTCCCTGATAAGATATGGAGGTCTCATGCATGTAGATCTCCAGATGTATGTGCATGTTGGAGGGCAGGGATGAAGAATCTTGGAAAGGAGACAGAAGATGAAGAGAGAAGTCACATATCACAACATAAAGCAAAATTTCACAATAGAACTTCCATTAAAGGTTGAAATCCTCAATTAATTATTCATCAAGGGAAAAGATTTCAGTAAGATTGTCTGAGAAAACACATTAAGTGTTTAAAGAAAGAAGATCCCCGCCATCACTACCAGCACTGAAAATCTGTCCTTATCCAAAATGCTGAATTTAATCTCAGTATGTTGTGGCATCATGGCACATTTTTTGCTATCAGTGAAAAAGAAAGGATGAAACAGTATTGCATTTTGTACCCCCAAACCAGGAGGAAATGCTGTTTTAGATAGACACTATTAGGTGTCTTTGCACCTGTATCTCTCATCTATTTAAGTTGTTTCGTTGTCAAAAAAAAAAAAACCAAATTTGCAAAGGAGCAGAACATGAGAACTCAACCTAGCCTATGCAAAAACAATCTTATATGGGAGTTATTTTCACCTCTGTACTAAACATTATCCAGATAAGGAATTATGTAGATGGGAATACAGACATAAAATTCACTAGAAAATTAAAGAAATCAAATAATAAATAATTTTCCAGTAAGGCCTGAAATTGGGAGAATTGTAGTACCCTTTATTACACCATGAGCAGTGATGCCATGTTCCAATAATTAAAAAGGACAAAAATAAGTGAGGCAGGCAGAATCACAGGTTTATTGTTTAAATAGAAATGGTTGATATCTTCTTGACATGAAAACATTGCTGCTTAATTATCCCACCAAAAGCTCTTCCTACTTATGATAGACCTATTTTTATTCAGCTATTTTTACAAGACTGGTTCTGTGTTCTGAACAATTCTGTCAATCAGTTCAAAATATTTTCATTCCTGCATCTTTTTTTGACCATAGGAAACATCTTACCTACATTACTTAAATGTTTCATAACTGTCCTTTGACATGCTTCAGTAATGATCATCAGATAAATTAAGTAATGTATACCAAGCACTTGTACGTAATGTATTGCTATGAAACTAGTCACTAATAAAAGAATGACAATGATTTCCAGAGAGATATCCTACAGGTGTAATAGCTCTACATTCCCTGGATACCGGGGTTTATCTCAGACCTCCTATATCAATGGAAAGAATTTACTCCCAAAGGCTTTGACTGGTAGGGAATACCAATTATTTTAGACACTGTCTTTTGTTATTTAAGACTCTGAATGAACATGGATGAAAATAAACAGTGCACCAGGACTGTTTTGCTGACTGGAACAACTGCAGAGAAAACATCTGGCATCTCAGGCCAGGATTCTGGAGGCAGGATTTCACAATGTCAGGGCAACACAGATGTTTGAATGAGCAGCCCTTTCAGTGAGACAGACTATTATTTTGATGATATACTGTGATATTACTTAACAACCATGGTCAGGAAGCAATATATCTCACAGCACTAGAAGCTGTACAAACATAGAGCAAATAGAATTTCCCTGGTAGCGCTGAAAATTTTAGAAAATCAAGCAGGACAACAATTGAACAGAGTGGAAAATAAGAAAATTGTGGTGGTTTGACTCTGGCTGAATGCCAGGTGACCACCAAAGCTGCTCTGTCACTCCCCTCCTCAACTGGACAGGGGAGAGAAAACATAACAAAAGGCTCATGGGTTGAGCTAAGGACAGGGTCACTCGGCAGTTACTGTTATGGGCAAAACAGACAACTTGGGGAAATTAGTTTGTTTCATTACCATTCAAATTAGAAAAATCGCATTCCCCCCACCCCTCTCTTCTTCCCGGGTTTAACTTAATTCCCAATCTCTCTCCCTCTTCCAGCACAGCAGTGCAGGGACAGGGAATGGGGCTGGGGTCAGTCCCTCACAGCTGTCCCTGCTGCTCCTTCCTCTGCAGGGGCAGGACTCCTCACACTCTGCCCTGCTCTGGCGTGGGGTCCTCCAGGGACCGCAGGTGGGGATCTGCCCCACCATAGGCTCCCTGGGCTGAGGGCACAGCTGCCTCACCGTGTGCCACGCCAGGGGCTGCCAGGGAACCTCTCTTCTGAGCTGGGGGGCTGCAGGGCTCCTGCTTTCACACAGTCTCACTCCTCTTTTCCACTGGTGCAGACATTTTTGGGTTTTTTCCCTCCTTAATATGCTATCCCAGAGGTGCTACCACCATCACTGATGGGCTCAGCCTTGGGCAGCAGTGCGTCCCGCTTGGAGCCGGCTGGCATTGGCTCCATTGGACATGGGGGAAGCTTCTGGCATCTTACAGAAGCCACCCCTATAGCCCCCCTGCTACCAAAACCTTGCCATGCAAACCCACTACAAGTATAGTGAATGTTTTGCTCACTTGCTAATATCAGTCATCACTAGCCCTGGCACGATTAAAGGCAAATATTCTGGTGTTATGACAGAGTACAATTTCTAGGAAAGGATTAAAAGGATGGTAGTGGAAAGACTATGCAGATGATTTCAAAGAGTTTTTTAATACTATGAGTGTCAACACCAGCAAAGCCTGAAGGTGGCTGTTTGCAAATCTAACAAGCTGGTGAATGAGGCTAGCACCTCCTCTTAAAAATTAAGGACAGTAAGTGAACGTAACTGTAGTGAATATGGCAGTTTTAAAATTCTGGATTATTCACATTAATTTTGAAATTCAAAGAATCAGTCATTAACACATATTCCTACACTGCAGTTAAGTCTATTTTTGAGAAGTCTGAATTAAAAACTCAGTGGTTCTACATACAGAGTAGATTAAATTCAAAGCTATATATTAATATTCCAGAAGATGGACACACAGCAATATCATGAAAAATAGGATTATTTCACACAGAGCTAGCCACGAATAAAAAGCCCTTCCGAGTACAATATGAGCAGGCATGCTGTTAGGATGCCAGTTGGCTTCATCATATGGAGATATTGCTGCCTTTAGTGTCTGTTTCTCCACAGACTGACACAATAAACCGAGGATCCAAAAAGCTAAGGGCTTCTTAACTGCTCATTGACACAAAATAGTGGTCTCCAAGTACTCTTTCGAATGTCATTACACTCTATCATGTCAGTGATCCATGGATAATAAGAGCATCTAATGTAAATCACTGGGGGGTCTTCTGCTAGCTTGTTAGGTTCTCATATAAATTTAATAACAGATTTATTTTATTTCCCTTTTGAGAAATTAAAATTGCTTGAAATGCTTTACATATAGCTACACAAGCGAAATGGTCTCCCATGTTTCACAGTGATGTGTTCATCCTTACCTTTCTGTTCTCCAGCCTTTTCCCTTCTGTTTCTCCTCTTTAGATCAGAAGAGAGCATGTTTCACCCTTATTTTATGTTCCACCAACATAATGTAGCTCAGCTTACAGGGTTCTTGTTTTTTCTACCTATATTTTCAGTCCCTCCTTCATCTACTCTTGGCTGACCCTGACTGGCAGTTCTGGCACTGGAAGGGTTCAACGAGCAGGGCTAAGCCCCCTGTGCGTGGGAGATTTACCGCTGCTCTGCTGGCTGCAAACCCTGTGTGCAACAGCTTCTGTGAGAGTCTTCCCACCTGCAGGACTTCTCACTGGAGCACCTTTCTTGACACTCAGCAATGATGCGAACACATTTCTTTACACAGCCTTTCGATGTTGCTCACAGCTTTTGAGATATCCTTCGTCTACCATAATAAGTTCTATATCCCAGTAGTTTCGTGTGGAGGGCATGTTGGTGCAAGCCTTATAATTGTGTCCATTACAAAAAAAATGCTGTTATTTTTCTTCTAGTAATATTGGGAATTCTGAGTGCCAATGTAAAGATCAGGTAAGATTACTTGGTGTGTACCAGAAATAACACATTAAGGCCTTCAATTTGGGCAACCATCTGCACTGAACTTTCATATTGCACCTATAGAAAGGTATTTTTCTGTTCCATTTCATATCCACTCAGTCCAGCTCATTACCGTTGTAAGTTCTTTGTCTTCTGTATGGACTTTTTTTCAGGGTTTACAGCTGACTTTGAAACATTTGATTTTGGATCAGCTGCCTTTTTGGAGAAAACCTTCTCTATCACCCCCATAGCAATTAAACTCTGCATCTGCCCCTGACATATTGTATTTAACTAGGTAAAATCAGCTGACTGCCAGCTGTTCTTCCAACACTGCAGAAATCTGGATGTTTCAAAAAAGCTTTAATGTTTATTTGTTCTGCAAATTGCTGAATGATACTTTTATGGAAGTTATTAAAAATACATTGAGGTTGAATGTAAATGGACATTATCATTCCTGAACAATTCAGATTACTATTATTTTGAAAAAAGTGACAATGTTTAGATTTTAAAAAATAATAATATCAAGCAGATTATATTTTTCCTTTTCACTTGATTTAATTGGATAATTGGCATTAGAGGGATCTAAGACAATTTAAACAAAATTATTTTCTTTCCAATTTTTATTTTTAAGGAAAAGATCTCTGTTTCACAGAATATCAGTATGTATAACTATATTATGGCCTTACTAGGAATAGCCATAATAATAGAATCTATGTGTCCTTATAGGTTAAAACTGTTGTGACCTGATGACTTGCACGATTGGAACAATCAATGTACTCAGAGAGCTTGTGAGGTTTTATATTACTACTAGGAAAATTAATTTCCTTTATGTTGGTTTCTGTATGTGTACTTAGATTCATCAGTTGAGAACAATTTTCATTGTTGACATCAATCCACTGTATAAATCATTGTGACACTGTGATAACCTGTTTGATTCTTTTGTTGGGTGTGTAGCATGAAATCCATCTCTGGATTGAAATGTCGACTGATGACTGGTGCCCAGTGTAAGCCTGATGTTTAGGATTCTCCAGTGGGCACCCATGAGAGGTGAATGCGATCAGAAGGAATTAATTCTATCGTAAACGATGTCTATAATTTTGTAAGTTAATGACTCTGAAGGTTTTTAACTCCTAGTGTGTTATAGCTTAGATCAGTAGATAAGCCTGTCCAAATTATAGACAACTGCAGTTAGAGGAGATGCATCCCATCTTAAATTATCCTTTCTTTCTTTTTTTTTTTCCCCCTTTTTTTTGTTTTTTAATTTACTCTAAACCAATATCTCTCAGGTGCTCTCTGAATTTTCAGATCTGGCTTTTTCAGATCAAAATCAACGTTTTCTAAAACCACAGTGTGTTTCCTTGCATATCATAGTTGGGGTTTTTTTTGTCTTAATTTTTCCTTTTGCTTCCTCAGAGCACCTGTAAATATCTGTTAGTGGAGCTATCATCAGAGCTAATGAAGTTCAGGAGCTTGCTCCCAAATTACATAGTCTGATCTTATTAAATCAAATGACAGATATGCTTTCTACTTTTCTTTTGCCTTTTCCCTTAGATCAGGCAGATGGGAGCAGCAGTTTCCTAGGCAAGTTCTTCAGGAACAATATAACAGTAAAGAAACAGACACACGTTAGTGTCCATAGTGAAATCTAGTGTATCACCTGACTCATCTTTATTAACTTCTGCTGAAGAGAGTCACAGCCATACCTATTAACATACTCATGGTTCCAATTAAATATTTCACTCAACTATTGATGGTACTCCATTCCTTTATCATGGCTTTATAAGCACAATCTGCCCGCAGAAGGTTTTATTTGGTTTTATGTTTAGTGCCCTACTTTTAGTATTTTTTTTCTCTAAAAATAGCAAAATATAATCAATATTTTGAAGAATACATGGAAGCATTCATTTTTTCTGAATTTGTGTGAGTCTGGTAAAATGTGAGTTTAGGGGAAATGAAAATCAGAGGTCTTTACCAAATAACCCTACTTGTTCTTATGTTTATGCATCATTCTTTTGTTGTTCATCATTCTAATAAATAATCTGTGTGTGTAGGAGTGTAGTGCAGTAGTATTTTAAAAGCAAAATAGGCAAAGATAAAACTGACAGCACCTTGTTTTATTTCTCTCTCTTTGTGTTTCATCAGATCGTTGTCTGGTTTATATCTGTGATATTTCTCTGACTGAAGAGGAACTATGGAAATGCTAGATTCAGTTCTGGCTCCATAGTTTCACAATGTGATCTCAGCAAAACCAATGTTGCCTCATAAATGTAAATATACTCATGATCGGAAAACCCTTTTGTTCCACACGTTGTACACTTAGTTTATGGATAAAATTTAAAACTTAATGATAAAAATACTTTTCAACTTGGTTCAGTCACATGTAGTCAATCGTCTGACATTCTATGCTCATCAGAAAAAGGTGAGGAGGCTGTGTTTTACTGAGGGATTAAATGGATTTATAAGTCCTTAGCTAGTTCAAGACTTCCCTGCTATTCACGAAAACATAGTTAATCCTACAGTGGAGCTGAATGAGCTTTTAAAAGCTGACAAAAATATCCTGGGCTGGCTGGATGATATTTTTGTTGGAGCCTTATAAGGCAACTGGAACCAACAGTTTGTCAAAAGTGTAATTGCATGATGAAGAGAGGGTGAGAGTTTCAATGCTGCTTTCTTCCCAGATTAAATGGTCACTAGTAAAACATTGGCTTTTTTTCCCCTTTGAATTTAATAAAGCCATTGTTTTAGTGGTCATCAGTCCTTTTGAGACACTGGCTCCAGACTGAACTCCTTGGGGATAATCCCAGCTGTCAGATGCAAATCACAACGATTATCATCACTCCATGTTCAAATGGAGATCATGCTGGGGGTGTGCTAATTCCAAGGGAGAGTTAGATCTGGATTATTGCAGCAGTGGTAAATACAACAGATGAAAAATTTCTTATGTCTTATGTTTTCTCCTCCTTTTCTTAAGCTAAAACCTTTAAATGCAAGTTTTCTCTTCAAAGCATAATAAGCAATAAACTTTAAATAGGGGAATTCCTTTTCAGCTATCATGAAATACAGAATCACCGTTCTTTCTACAGAAAAAAAAATATTTATTGAGAAAAATAATTTGCTCATATATATACCTTGAGCTTAAGACCTGTACAGTCACAGAACTACTGAAGATGGAAGGCACCTTCTGAGACCACCTAGTCCAACTCCCTGCCCAGAGCATGGTCAACCACCACAGCCTTTTGGTTTTTCTGGTTTTCACAATTTTTTATTTCTCCTGTACACCCAGGACCACCGCTAGTCTGAAACATGCAAACTTATAAGCACTCTAGGTAACTGAAAAACATTACTATGAGCATATCCCATTACAGCAAAACTCCCCTATTCTAACATTTTTCTGTCTGAACACACTGGAAGCTTAGGAAAAGAGTAAAGTTTTTTTCTCTAAAGAGCAATGTCTTGCATATATAGCAAGCATGTTAGCCGTAAATAGTATTTGATACTATCAGGTTTTCTCTTTTGTTAGTGTGTGAGATGATACAACGTTATCAAATTGTTAATAAAACTGATTATTTATGTGGCTACAAAGAGGAAAGGTATGCTATTAAATTTTGCATAGCTACATAACTGTCTGGGAAAATAAACCAGACTTACCAGGATTACAAATAACTTACACAAAGAACTATTTAACTGTATTGAGGAATCTCTATACAGGAAAAAGTCCTGCTAAGTCTGGGAAAAACAATTACCTGCTAAATCTCTCAAATCCAAAAAAGCATAAATGCCATAAAACAAAATTCTTTCAAATCACATAATCCATTAATATGCCAAAACCCCAAAACATAAAACAGATGGGAATGGGAACCGGGACCTGTCCCCTTCACAGGCTTATGAGCCAGTGCAAACCCCACGTCAGAGGCAGGCACAGCCTTTCGGTTCCACATGTGAACATTAGTCTAAACAGTATATAATTATTGACTTCTGGTACCAAACCTTCCCGCTCCTTTTCAAGCATGGAACAAAAACTTATAGAGAGGTTTGTGAGCACTGACTGCTTTCTACAGGGTCAGAAGGAGACAGTCATTACAGGAAGCTGAAGCTGCTCTGATTTGTCCACTAACATAGGTGTCTACAGTATGACAGAGCCTGTGTCAATCAGACTTTCTACATTTAGCATACACATGTGTATGCTAAAACATTTCCAAGGTTTTGTTTTACAGACAGGCAGAGGTAGGGTGCAGTCATCTGCGTATGAATGTGCAGCCACACAGACAGAAGAAGTTGCCAAGAATGTGGTGTGAAAAGATACCCCGAGTCACACTTTTATTTTTATTTATTTAGAAGAGAGGCTTGTTGGGTTTGTCTAGGACGATTCAACTTGCTTTCAGAACTAGAAAGCATGACTGATCAGAGGGTGAAGGGAGCAGCTGTCTGGAGTGTAACAGAAAGTGGCAGAAGGAGAGATGACAGCAGATCCCTGCCTGAGGTCGCTACCCCTGGCAGAATTCAGCCAAGAGGTTCCTGAACTGATGGAGCGCTCCTGCATTGTGCCTAAGCTGCTTCAAAACGCTTAATGTTACTGGAGCAATTTGCTCACCCAGGCCATGGGTTCTTTGGAAATACAGTAGTCTCCTTTCTGAAAGAACAACACAGTGCTCATCAACAGCTGCACTTCGGCAGTGATGATGGTACAGTCATCGACAACTCTTTTTGCTGTCTGATGCCCAAAATTCATACAGAACATTCATTCTCAGAAAACAATCTTTAGGTGATGTGGATCAGTGCAGTGAATTTTGAAGTAGATAGAGCTAGCCAAAACTAGGAAGCAGAAAACAATAACACCACCACCATAATAAAATATGAATATAGATAAAATTTAGCATTATTATTATTAAAGATAGAAAGTCAGCTCAGAGTAGGGCAAAAGTTTGTGCTTCTTTAAATTAGAAAAGTCTTGCAATAAAGCTGCACCCAAAGAGGTTTAGACTGGACATAAGGAAGCATTTCTTTACTGAGAGGGTGGAACAGGGTTCCTCAAGAGGTGGTCGATGCCCCAGACCTGTCAATGTTTAAGAGTTGTTTGGACAATGCCCTTAACAACATGCTTTGACTTTTGGTCAGCTCTGAACTGGTCATGCAGTTGGACTAGATGATCTCGGTAGGTCACTTTCCACAGAAATATTCTATTCTACAGTATTCTACTCTATTCTATTCCAAGACTCAAGGATTCCAGAAGCCTTGTTTTCCCTTGTTTCAATATTTTATATTGCCTTCTAATTTTACTTTATGAAGATAATACTAATCTTACAGACTATAGACTGGCATATGGGCTGTAAAATTAGAATTGGAGAAGATATGCAAGTTTTTGCTTTCCATAGGTATAGAATTCCATAGGTAAATAGAATTATTTTGGATATAACCCCATTTTTTTTTAAAAAAAATGTTACTCAGTAAATGATATTATAAGAAATTAACTTGGTTAGTAATCTATGCCATAAAATTGGGTAGTCAGTTGTTGATCTTGTTCTGAATCTAAAGACTTAAATGCAAAAAAAACCCAAACCAAAAACAAACCGAACAAAGTTAAAAGTAAGATATTTTCCCTCTCTAATCTGCTATAACTTCATTTATAAATGGTTATTTAATTTTTATCTCTTAATTATAAACGGTACTTTATGTTGTGGGGTTTTTGATGTATGAGAACCAGAAAATGGATCAGTATTTGAAAAAATAACTGGAAAAAATATTATGAAAAGAAATAACCTGATGTTCAAAAGATATATTTCTCTGTAATATTTTATCATATAATTTGCAAAGCAAAACATGATATTTCATTAGAAATGTCATTCTGCCAGAATACTGGTGCATAGTACAGTTGAAATTATTATGAAATCCAAGCTTTCCATAAAGGAACATTTCACTTAGGTACATCGACTTATGTTAAGAACTTCTGGTTTCCTGTAACAGCAGGTCCAGAACTTCTCCAGAAGCTTTACAGAAATGATTTTTTATTTCCTTACCCAAAACTTATCACTGGACTGTGTCTCCCTTTGGAGTAGCATAATCCAAATCTACTTCAGGAAAATCCTTGTCTTCTTAGTTTGATCAGTTTAAAGCAATGTACTTAACTGATTGGTTTCCATGTTGGTCTGGCATTGAATCAGGTACTAATGGTGTTTCTTAACATTAAAACTATCACTTCAGAAATGAGGTTGATAATGGTATTTGTATTGGCCCATGGGAATTATTAAAGCAATGAGTTTTCTTGCAAGGATTCCCACTCTGATGATACAAATTCATTTCCACTACAGAAAAGTGTTATCTCTAAAACCGAAGAAAAATACAGTTAATCACAGATATGCTTGATATTCTAGTGAATCCCCCATGACATAAAAGGTCCAGATCAGGAAAAAATATCTAGTGAGGTTTTTTATTTTATTTTTTTTAATTGCAGACATTTTATCAAACTACGAAAATTCTTTTTGATCTTACTTCTGATGCCAGAAATGAACTTGTGAAGGACTTGTCCTACTAGGAAACTGAAAATTCATAACTCACTGTCTAAGCATTGATGCAGAGGTTGAGACTGAAATTAAAACTGTTCCTGAAGACAGATTGACATTCAGGGCCAAGTTTATACCATCTCTTACAATTGATGGGAAAATTTAACTGGATGGGCTCAGCTGGACAACTTGAAAAATTATTTCATATCCTGAGCTCAAATGATTAATAAATATTTGATTCTTTGCAATAAATCACAGGCTTATCAGGCAAAAAAATGAACAGCCATTTCTGTGATCTAACACTGCATCAATAAAGAATTTTATATATATATATTGAAGAAAAGGTGAACACAAAAAGATGTAAATGTTGGACATATCACTGAATCTTTGAAGTGATAGGATAGAGCCATATCACTTACCATACCCATGGGATGTATTTTAGAAGTAATAATGTTACATATCCTGCTTCTTCATGCAACATGATGCATGCCTTGTCATAGTATAGGACTTATAAAGATAACGAGGAAAAAAATCTTGGTCATTCAGTACAAAATGCACATTCCCATAATCAGATATTATCAGCTGCATGAAGTTCCATATTTATTTTTGTAACAGGAATTTCAATTTCATGAGATTACAGGAACTTTTAAGAGTATTGGGGAACATGGGGGTATTCATTTGCTCTGTTATTTACAGTAGCTGCTTTTGATTCATAATCTGCTATGACTGCCTCTGAATAAATGTGAAAATGATCATTCTAGCATGCGCGGAACATGTGATTGAATTCAGAACAGAGTCCAATCCTGCTCTACAAGGTCCTGTAAAGATTCCATTGGTTTCATTAGGCTGAATAAAATAAATCTCCTTTACAAGTACACTGTATTTGTAGACCTGAAGCCAACATTATTATCATAAAACTACTGCTTTCTCCTCCATACAAGTCCTTTATAAGATATATTTCTATTGTAATGTCTATAAAAATAAAAATGCAGTCTTCTAGAACAAAAAGCACTTTTATCAAAGGGAGGAGGAACACAGCTCTGCCTTAGGGAGAGACAGCAACCCATATGCAGTATGTTGCAACCTTGAGTAAAACACACATCTGAACAACATCATGGGCAGTGAGTCAGAATTTCATTTTTACTCCTTTGCCCTTGTTGTAGTAGACTAATAGATTTGCCAAATAAGTCTCTCTGGCTATAAATATTATATATACATATATATATATATATAATTTTTTTTAGATAGCTATTTAGGTGAACTGTAAAACTATGTTACAGCGCAGTCAATGGAATACATTAACTCACAAAAAGAAAACTTCAGGCAAAGTTATCAGCTTATGGCATGTATACATGTACATACGTGTGCCCTCCATCTTCAGAATAGCTTTGGTTTGTCCCCTGTCATCCCTGGTGTTTTGCTGAGAGGTGATGACTCCATTAGTTTAGTCTGATGATTCATATTTTTTATTTTTGCGTAAAAATGGTTACAAGGGCTTTTGCCAGTTCAAAGTAAGACTAAGAATTATGCTGAGGAGCTGCAGAAGACAGTAACACAGCCTGAAATGTGAGCCCTCTGTTTGGAAATTGAGTTTCAGTTGCAGTAAACCCTTCCAGATTCTTTGCCCCTTACATAACATGGTAAATCCTGTCATCTGTTTTCTGATAGCATCTACTTGTAAGGCTGGAATGAGCAGTGCAAACATTCCTGAAATCTCTCCTGTTTGTTATACTGCTGGGCTTGCAAGCAATCACAGCTACATACCTGAGGAAAGGATACACTGCTTTGAATGTTTACAATATATCACTGCAGCAGCTAGAAACGGACTGCAGCAGCTAGAAACGGACTACACCAGCTGAGCGGAAGAGAAAATAGATTGGTAAAAGTTTCTTTTTTTTCCCTCCATTTCTAATAAGTCTCCATGTTCAATAAAGTTTGCTCTCTTTTTCTTTAAGTAAACTTTTCCCAACAACCCTATCATATCTTGTTCTGAACTGTTCCTGAAGTTTCCCTGCTACAGCACTTAAGATATCTAAAAATTCTAGTTTACCTATTTAAACTCCCTAGCTTCTCTGAGAAATGCTGATATGCAACAGCTGAATATGAAAGCTTATTCATAAATACCCTCAAAGTATATAGATGTAAGTTAGTGCAGCATTTCTGAGCAAGGCAGCTCATGTCAGTTAGCTTACCTCAGTGGAGAGGAACTGATATTTTTTTTCTAGTAATGCTTTTCTGTTGAAATGAAAAAAGCAACAGCAAGCCCCCCCAAAAAAGAAAAAAAACCCAAGAAAACAGGACCCCCCTGAAATTATTCAATTACAAATAGTCTGTTTTCACCTCTATCACTGTTTCTCAGCTTTCAATTTTCAGATTTTCTTTCCAAGTTACAACTTTGATGAAAGCAGAGGTTTCATCAAAGAAAAAATTCAGATAAAAGCTTTCAGGCAGTTTTGTTTGTGACCACAATGAAGTATTAAAAATATGTATATATATTCTACAAATATAAAGCAGGCATAGTTTGTACAGGCTTCTTGCATCCATATCATGGAAGAGACATTAGTTGACTTAACTGTCTACAATCACATCGTAAGACCTAGAGCACATGCACTAAACTGGTGTCCCGCTCTTGACCATACATATATTCTGAGTATATTTATGCCAGCCTTCTCAGGCTGGGAAGAATTCAGTTTAACTGTTATGCAGTGAAGAAGGGAAAATCATACTTAATGAAAGAATTAAAAGTCACAGAATCCACTTACTATTGCAGATGAGTCAACATTTAATTTCTTTTTTCTTATTTTTTCCCCTCGGTATGTATCCAGCTAAACAAGACCTCACCTGTGCTACTGGAGACAGACCAGCCCACTGCAAGCTGAGGCCGCCGATTGCTGGAGGAAAGTAGTGATGGATGGATTCTTCATCACCCTATGAATGAAGTAATAAAACTAAGTGGAATTTCTGCTTGTGAAATTTCTTTGGTCTCCTAGCTGTCACCTTAATGAGTCAATAATTTTCCAATTTTCAAGTAAACCAATATTACTATTTCATTTTGGACACTATCAAAAAAGCAGTATGATATGTCATTTGAAGGTAAATAACCTTGCTATTTGCTACAATCTTATTCAGTTTTTTGAACGATACCTATCTTCAGATCAAGGTTTGAAAGTCCACAGAGCTTCTTTGAAAAGTTATGCTGGCAAAGATAATGATAGAGATATTTTCTCATCATTAATTGCTACAAAAGTCAGTTTTTTGACTGTGCAGCGTAGCTTTCTGGAGTCAGTGAAGACATACGTGGAGAAGTACATATAAGTGCCTGAACCAGAAAGCTGAAACCACGTGTGCATTATGCCAGCTTGCAAAGCCTGCTCATTCTGTCAACAAGTGGAAGTGATGGAGGTAGCTGAGTGTTGTGAAATTGCTTGGAGGGGAGAATTACAGATCTAATATTCTAATCAGTGTTGGACATCCAAGACATCCAACATTTGTAGGTGTTATTCTGTTATGTTTGGGTAAGAACTTTGATGTTGGACTGGATCCTGCATGCAACTTTTCAGACAAGCTCTTCTGTTTATGCCCTCTAAATAATATACCAGAGGCAGATTCCTACTGAATTTCCCAGTATTTCTTAAGTCTTTGGCTGGGTGGTCATGATTCTAGGCCTAGAAATCTTAGAAAATCTTAACAATCTTTTAAAATGCTTAACTTTCTCTGTATAATGTGTGAAGGGCTAAATGCCTATCCTGTCTTCCTTTAACCATTTGAATATGACTAGTAGATTGTCTGCAGCTGCTTTTCTCTTTCATTTGTACAATAACATATAACAGCTTTGCAGAAAAAAAAAAGATAAAAGAAAAAATGAGTAGTCTTGGATAACCACAGGTTTCTGCATGAATAAACACACTGCGTTGGTCTGTGTGCAGTGGTGATACAGTAAGAAAATTCATAGGATTCCACTGTTTGATGCTTTACTTTTTCATTGAATGTTTTAGTATTTTGCTACTGTTAAACTATGTAGAATATACAGGAATACTACTAATCTCTAGGATTGCTAAAGAAAGGCTTTTATTTAGTTTTTATGGCACATAGTTAGAATAATCTATATGCTTTTCTGACTGTGATTTTTGAAGTTTGATTTGGAGAGTGGATGAAAGGCATCATAGTTTGTATTGGTGTAAGCTAAGGACAGAATTTGTCCTCTAAGGGTTTATGAGGCTTGTTATGAAAACAGAAAGTATCTGGAGTATAAATCCTTACAGCAGGAGAAAACAATATAAGTATGATATGTGATGACAGTTTTGTATCAATTATGAAACCATCCTAAGATATACTTTAACACTTACTAGGTAATTTTTTCACTACTGCACTAATTAAGAAATATTTCAGCTGACTTTTTCAATAGGCCATAAAAGAGGGTGAATAGGCAAAAACCAACCAGATGAAGCTACCACACAAGCATATAGGAAAAGAGATTAAAATTGGTAAAATTATGAGAACAGAATCAAATGAGAGCTGAAATCATTGGACCTTTCAGTGTTACTGCTGTTACTCTTTCTAAACAAGACAGTTTCATAGAAAAACTTCCCCCACCACCACCCCCGGCTTACTTCAAGTTCTTTGTGTATTTTCCTCTCAATATTGGTAATTGATGGCAGGATAGGTTGAAGAGTGATTTTAGAAAGGACAAAATTAAGCAATTTATCACCATGCAGCTGGAAATAAAGGGGATAGAGAGTAGCCAAGATATATGGCAGGGTAAAAGTTAACAAGGCTGCCTTCCAGTATGTCTCTGGTAAAGAAACAGTGATAGGAAAAGTAACTCTCTGGGAGACAGCTGAGCTAAGAGGCCCAGTAGCACAGTTATATCTCTGCCAACATACGCCTTTACGGACACTTGGGATGCTCTTCCATACGACCCATAAAGGAAAGAAAATTCAGATTGGAACTATAAATAATGAAAACCAAACAGGACACATTTGAGAAAAAGAGATACATATTTTCCATAGGAAGGAGGATGGTCAAGGACATCTTCCAGCTATGTGGAAGTAGCAGAGCTGAGAGCTCAGCTGCAGGCAACCTGAAGCACCAGGACAGATCCTGGTGCTCTTCTTCAGTAGCCACTGACACATTCTTCAAGGTGATTACCACTTTGATGCAAGTTCAGTCTCCCTGTCACCCCTTTGTGTCTCAGCCACTGTTTTCCTTCCTCATTCCTTCATTTATCCTACACACACACACACAGGTGGGGGGCGGGGGGGGGGGGGGAAGGTAAGAGATTTTTTTCCTTTCTGACATCAAAGACAAACATGAAGCTGTGACTGTTAGAGGGACATGCAATAGTTAGAGTAACGTAGGAAATAGTACAACTTACTGTATAACCCCAAACAGATTTCAGGAGTGATCCCTTTTGGGCACAGTGCTTTGGAAGCCCAGACCAGTGCTGTGCTAGGAGAGATTGTCTTGGTGTTCTTTGTGTCTGAAAATCCTGGCCACATGACATTTTCTGTCCACAGACCGTTCCGCTTTGACTCTCTTGGAAGATTTCTGCTTGCCTTTTAACTTGACTTCCATGTTAGGTGAAGGTATTCAAGCATGTTTTTCATCCCACAAGCTGTCAATTCTTTCCAAGAAATGTCTTCCATCTTCCTGGAGCTGGTGACTCCTCACTGTGATGTGGCACATACTCAGCTCTGCTCCTAATGATGTCTGCTGAGTGCACAGGTAACAAGTTTTAGCAGCAGGAAGATTCAAAGGAAAGGAGTCAAGTCACTTGAGGCTTTTAAAGACCCTACAGTTTCTTATTCTTTTGAAATTGCTAAGACTGACCATGATCCTAACTTTTGTGACCATGAGACTGTTATAATCCTTTAAAGATTGGCATGAAACAACTAGGTTCAGTGAAAATTATTTGGTATTCGGATCACCTTTGTGTTTTGAACTTCTGGGCCACAACACCAGATTGACATATTTTTTGATCATTCAGGTTACCTGAGTCTCTGCTATTATTTTGACAGGCTTTGTAAATAGAAATGTAAGAGTTGGACTGAGTGCAGTCAAGGTAAATTTAGTGTTCAGGTGATACCTCTGTGAAGAACTCCTGAACAATTAATTCCTTTGCCTTGCAAATGGCATTTTCCTGATTTTAGTTCATTCCCTCTTCCAGCCTTTTTACTTCTGGCTTCTTGTATTGATCAAATTTTAGCTATTCCATTATAAGTCCTCTTTTTAACCTTTCTTGTGTTAAAAGCGTTCCTTTCTTCTTGGATTACAGTATAATTCTGCTTTACTGAGGTCTTACCTTGTTGATGAATTTGGAATCAGAATTGCTTTTATATGTTCCTATGTAATCCAGTCTACCAAAATGATTGCCAAAAATTTTCCTAGTTTTGACCTAATTTTTGCACACATTTTAAACACTTGCAATTCACTTTTTTAACCAGCAGTGGAGAGGAAGATGCAGGTGCACACAATATATAATAGGCTTTGGTTTGATAAACTAACAGTTATCTTAACCTTGCTTTTACTTGTTGCCCTTTTATAAAATGCAGGCAAAAGAAAATGAGTGACAGACATGATCTGCATTGCTCAAAGACTATTCAGTAAGCCTGTTTCCAAAAAAGTAAATATCACATATGGTTGTTACTGCAGCCCTGTGATATATATAAAGAGATAAATCACTCATTTCTGTGGAAATTAAAAATATAGAGATCTTCTGTGCACATAAATTATCATAAATAAATATTTTTACAAAAGTAAGAGCAAGCGCATATTTTTCCTATCTGTAGGACATTCCTCAAATTCTACTCATTCATTTGATGTATTTGGTGACCTTTTCTATAGTACATCCTCAGTTTTCAGGTTAGAATAGTAAACTTCTTGTTTTATATTTATATTTAAGTATCTGTACTAAAGGAGATTGTTCTAACAAGTTTCATAAACTGATCTCACTCACACAGGTAAAAATCTGGTGTAAATCCATTCATTCAGCATCTGTTCATCCTTTTTCTTCTTATTTTAATAAGAGAAATATCCACTCTTTGCAAAAGTGGTCTCAGAAAATTAAAAAGACAGCAAAAAGCTATAACCTGTTGCCCGAGCACAACATCTGCTTTTCTGAAACTACAAGGCAAATGAAGTGCTTGCAATAATTTTTTTGACATTCCTTCCATAAGTCATGCTCTGTGTTGATTACGGAAGTGCATGGCACCATTTGTCAGAAGAGGCGATTATTTCTCAGAAACCCTGTGTTACAGAGACACAAAAAGCTGTGGTTCCGAAGAGATGTACACCAACAAATGCTTATATTTGTTCATATCTGGAGTCATTGCTCATGTTTGTGTAACAAAAAAGGCAATATCCTGAAGACTTCATGATTATGTTGAATTCTTTCTCCTGTAACTGTCCAATTAGCATTGTAATGCTACTGAGGGAGATATTAGTGCCGGCAAGATGCTGGAGACACCTAGCTTTGTCTCCCTCTCTCAAAGAACAGATAAAGCCATCTTTCATTGGGTCTAATGCTTGATAGATGTGGGAATTTAGCTGGTGAGTAGCTGTTTCACACAAAACCTCATGAAGAGAGACAATAGAATCATGAAATGGAAAAGATGCTTCTCCATCATGAAGCAAAGCCACTGGCAAATATGTGCACCAAATTGCCTCTTGCCTCCCAAAAGTGCTGTGATAAACCCAGTTAGATTTCCTTGCCTCAGAATGAAAGGGTTTGTTTGGATTTAATTACAGTGAGAGTTAGAAACTTTTAATTTTAATTTAAAAATACATTTGTGGATATTTTTAGGTCAGTTTGATCACACAGCGAAGTTTTCATGTTATGTATTTCTTATGTCTATATGTGTTCCTTTATAGTTTACAGCAGTGATTATATTTTATTACTTTGAAAGTATTTTGTTATTTTCAACTTTATATTTTATATAGTTGAACATCAAATTGCTGTTATTATTCCAGTCCCAAGTTCAAGTTCATCCGTTTCTTTCTGAATGCTATTCTTAGTATTTCTGCACTGATGATGTCTCAGTTTTGTGTCATTTTCAGCTTAGACTTTTTTCCCCCTTTTTTTCTTTATAGCCACTTAAAATAATAAATGAGGTGAGTTTTGAGTGAGATTCTGGAATTTCACAACTAATTGCCTTCCAGTCTGACATCTTTTCCATCAATCTTGCCCATTACCTATCCTAATATACAGTCACTCCATAATATTCCTGTACCCCATCTTTTTTTTTTTTTTTTTTTTTTTTCTGTTTGATCTCCCATATAGCATTACACAAAATGCTACACTAAAATCCAGGTAGGTGAAATATGAATTCCTTTTGTTTATAAACATAATTGTCTTAAAGAAAGTTATAAGATTAGTTTTTATAGGTTATTCTTAGATAAACTGAGGTTTTGTTTCATTCTGTTGCATACTGCTGAAATTTATATTCTGTCCACACTGTGGTATGGAGTGATCTGAAAGCCTTCCTTGTCTGCTAAGGAAAAAAAAGAAAAAAAGGGAATACTCCCTTAGTCTCCTAAAAAAGAGTTTGAGTAAGAGAGAGACTCCAGGAATAAGAATTAAATTTATGAAGTTTCAAGACTAAAATAAATATTAAAATTTATTGAAAAAATCCAATCTCCATTTTTCTTAACTGGTCAAATACCTTTATCTTGTTTATTGAATTACATGTGAGAATTGCATAGAAGTGAAGGAAAAAGGGAGACAAAGTCAACAATGATGATAAATTCAAGATGAATAATTGCAAGTAGACTCTACAAAAACAGAAGTGGAAGAAATAAGCCATAAACTTAAAGGAATAAATTTTGAACCACCACAGAATTTTGCAAGCACCAACTTACCCGGCTGAAGTGATGGTAGCAAATACAATAAACAGATCCATATAATAATCAGTAATGTCATAAGCTTCTAAGTAATATTCTTCAGGATGCTTGTTATTCTTTGAATTTTCTTCCATTAAAGAATGACCATGAAGAGGAACAAACCAAATGAGACAGTTTCCTCTGAGAGCCCATTCAGAAACAATTACTGACCTCTCTAAGTAAAGCTTTTATACATTTTGTAGGAGCTCTGTGTGCAGCACCTGCATCTACCAACTCTATGTGACCTCAGCCTTCTCCACTGAGGAACAATCCAGCACAGTGCAATGCTTTCTTGAAGGTTATTAGAGTTAACAAAGCCCTTAGTGCTTAAGGAGACAGAAGGAGGATGTTTCCCTTTGATCAGCTTAAGGCCTCATATGGTGCCTTGTGTGGACCATCTGTAAAGGGATGCAGCTTGTTTTGCATAAACAAACAGGACACCCAGGAACTGAGGCTGCAAATTGTCTAGGTGTTTTACCCTCAGCTCTCAGTTGTCTGCCCATATGGATTTAATTTATACTTACAAAGTAAACTTTAAAAGATTTCAGTGTGTTTGCCTTAAAATTAGCTTGATGCTACTCAAATAACATTTGGAATAATGTTTGGAAATAACAGTATCTGCAATATACTATTTATAGAGTCTCCTGGAACCACTATTGTGTAAAACATAATTAAAGAGTTTCTAAAATGCACAGTACAGTCTAGGTCAGGTAAATACATAATCAGGGAGTTATTAATGGAGCTGCAATTAATTAATATGCCTCCATAGGAGCCATTAAAGCTGATTAATGTTATGGCACACAAAGTGAATTTGTAGCTAACAAATCAATGACCCAGTAGATGGTATTGTGTCCTTTGGAGACATTACACTATACCATATCAAAACCTCATTAGAGAATTTTTGATTTACTGATCGTCAGCCCCAGTAGTCATTAGCTGGCCCAGGCTGATGATGCATGTGCATAGAAGAAAGTTAAGATAGTACTCCATCAGGGGATAGATCTCCTCCCAGTTACACTGCTGTAAATCAAGGGTAAATCCATTGGAATCAATGAACATATATAGTTTGGGAGGAGGGAAAGCCAAAAACCAAAAATCAAAGAAATACTCCAAGAGGATAGTCAAATAATTGAGGGTTTAAAAAATTCATTTATTATGCTTATTCGATAACTTTTTTCTAATGAACTATGTAAAATGTTTGATATTCTTTTTAACTTAGAAAGGGAACCCACTCAGGAATCATATGATATGGAGGCAGTGAAAAGATTATATATTTTCATGCCTTATACATTTGGATTTCATCTGAGGTTTAGATTGGGATGTGAATTTTCAGTCTGCAATTGCAGCATCCCTGGAATGCATTTTACTTGAGACTGTTGATACATAATCCCAGCCCTTGCTCTTTCTAGGTATAGATTATGTCTGGAAATTCACTATTTCTTCTTAAAGATAACTTTCTCTGGTTTTCCTTAACTTCAGTGGAGCTACACCTGAGAAAATTTTGTCCTAAATGGTTTAATAGGAAAGAAATGTTCACAAAAGCAGCAAACAAGAGTCCTTTGAGCATGGTGCAGAACAAATATTGCAATCTTTGACAAACGCTGAGCCCAAGTCTTTGTCTGTCTAAAATCACAGACTTGCTGTGGGAGGTCACTTGTCTAGAGAGCAGTGCTGTGCTCAGAGTGCAGGAGGGGAATGGCTCCTGGAGACAGGATTTGCTGGGAGTCACTTTCTTTGTAGATTTTGTTACTGCAATCCCTTTCAGACTGACTAAGATTTATTGACCAGATCTTTGTATTCTTTTCTTTTTGAGGCAAGTATTATTATCTGACAGTCTTGCTTAGAAATGTAGATAAGATTTAATTTAATTTACTTTTGATGTATTGTAGGTGGTGTGTATATTCTCTTTTACACATTTATTTTTACAATAGACAGAGCTAAGAAGCAGAGGATTTACTATGTATTGTACAGATTTGTTACCCACCTCAGAATTTCTGTAGTCATGGGTTTTAAAAGAAGTTTGATTGATGTAGAATAAAGGTATTGCAATGTTAGTTTAGGTTAGGAAAACTAAATCCACCTTTTGAGATAGTTCAAAGTTAAAAGGAAACACCTCCACTTCTTTCCTTTTCTTATTTAAACAGAAAGAGAATGGCAGTGATATTGGGGCTAGTTATTTTAAAGATCATGAACAAGTAAGAGTGTTATGTAAATGCATATGTCAATATGTATTTCAGACCCATAGAACTCAAATTATTTGAAAAATAGGTTTTAAACATGTCCCATTAGCTACATTGTACTCCTGCAATTGAATTTAATTCCTTGCTTCCTTTAAATGTTTTTACCCCTACTGTCCTCAGCTGAACAGTTGATTCTGGCTGATGAGATAAGCTCACAGTACTTCAGTTCTTGACTAATAGTTGGTTAAAAGCTAGCGGTGTGTCCAAAATTTAATCATAGTTCATCATGCTGTGGAATAAATCTATCTGCCTGACAATGATATTCTTTTAATGTTTCGTTTATCTTAAAAGTTAGAAAGATCCAGGGTCACTGGAATCAGGAGGGACCACTTTCTGCTTTGGATAAGGTCGCATAAAATATTTCAGGTGTGTTGTTGCTAGATGTGGCAGAATCAGGAGACACTCCCTAGTGTCAGGGAAATCTGCATTTTTCTCAGCCCTTGTTCTTCTCTTTCACCATATTCATAACACTTTCCTTTACCTTAGATGCTTGAAAATTTGAGTTTATTCATACAAACTAAAGATTTATCATTATGGGTAGATAATCTTTACTGAGATTCAATATTTATAGTGGGCCAAAATTCCTAACAGGTCAGTGCCATTGAATTTCATGGAGCAGTGTCAGTTCACAGCAAAATATTTGAACTTAGGATATCCAAAGAAAATATTGAAAATAGCTGTCTAGCTGTCCAGGTTTTCAAAGCATAGCAGTGAAATAAAAGTATTGTATATATTTATATATGTATGAGCGCCAGTGTAAAAGAAAACAAAATTAAAACCAGAAATTATGATTTTCCATAAAAATTAAAGTTTTTTAATAAACTGCAAAACATACAAAGTGGAATCGTCATCTTTGGAGATGCTTCTTTACTTTTCCAACAGGCTATGGTTCTGTTCATCAGAAGTGGAAACCAGGACGACTGACTGTGCATGTACTCTTACCTGCAAGTGATGAAAAACATTTCCCCATACATTAACTTCATATGTTGGCTTTTTTTTTTCTATATAATTACTGTACTTCTAAATAATTATGCTTTTTTTAATGTGTATGTTTTTATTTGTATTACATTACTTTAGATTAATATTCAATCCTGGTCACAGAGTTCTAATGGAACTGAGCTAAGGAAGTGAATTCTTTTTTCTTGTATTTCCTAAATGTACACAACATTAGCATTCTGATTTTACACCTTCTTGTTACTCTTTTTTTTTTTTTCTTTTTCTTTTTTGATTTGCATTGTGAAGTATTTTCAGTGTGCATGAACTAGATTCCCTTTGGATCCAGTTTTTCAGAGTGTAGGAACTGGAAGTTGTGCTCCAGGAGCACACTTAATGGACTCTAGACACACACGCAAAATTATTCTGCTCATAGGACCAGATGTGAATTAATCCAAACTTAACAACCCTGAAATGTCTACAGTTTTTTTAATGGCCCTCAGCACAAACTGTTCTGCTCTGCATATCTATCCCCTTTCGGTCTATACTCCTTACTGACATAAAAAACAGTTGTGCTTTTTTCCTGCTCTATTTGTAGAGTATAAGAGGTTTGGGACAGATATTTTTCTATGCTGTGTAAAATGTGAAATGGTGGTCTGACGTTAACTGATGTAAATTAAAATAACTGTAAAGGGAGAAAAAGTAGGCTTGAATATTATTTCTCTTCTTTTGGATCTACACTGATCATAATGTAAAGACATCCAATTCAGATCATTTCAAATCCAAAATGCTATTAAACATGCAGGCTCGATTAACACAGTGTCAGGATTAGTATGAAGAGCTCAGAATGGATCTTTGATGCTCCACAGAATTGACTATAAGGGTATTCCAAGAGACGAGGGTGTGGAGCACCAGGTCCAAGAACTGGGAGTATCTGTCCGTTTTAATACAGAAGCCTTCCCATTTAGGAATGCAACACAGTGTTATGCAGTGGCTGTCTGAAATAGCTGAAAGCAAGCCAAGCTGTGCTTCCTCGCACAGCATGACTCTGTGCCAAGCTGGAATTCTCACCACCCTTGTTTGACCCACTAACAACATTTCCACAACCCTCAGGTGTACACTGGATTCAGGGAACAATCATTCAACCTATACAAATGCAAATATGTAAACAAACCATTATTCTTAATATTTAGGCTCCCTCCAGTATTGACCAACTACAGCTGTATCTTCTCGGTGTCATCTAACTGTTCTCTCCTGACAAATCTACAGTATCAGCTATATTTTTCCCTTTAGCACACTTTGTATAACACAGCTAATAAATTCACTTCCTGTGAGATGGATCATATTTTAAAAGTGTCAAAAATAATTTCACAGTCATAATTATGGTACTTTGGCAATGTCAGACAAGCACAACACATGATTTACCGAAAATACGAGATGGAAGACACTTAATTTATTTTTGTTTTTGCTAAGTCAAATTGGCCACTAGAACTTCAGGTAAGCTGAATTTGGAGGGTTTTGAAGGCTTTTATAAGGACTGCTGAACTTAACAATCACATCAAATTCACTTTTTTTGTTGTCATTTTTTTAAATTTTGACAGGCATGCTAACCATCTGGGATTTCACTTTTTTGTGCATGCAGTGCAGCTGGAATAACATTCCCTAAGAAGTTGGTTTAATTTTGTTTGCTCATAATTAAACCTTTGTACATAAACAGATTTGCTTTTTCAGTGAGATTCTACTGTTAGTCTTCTCTTGAGCTGTGTCAAAGGATGATGAAAAAGACACCAGGTGACTTGACCCCAGTCACACACAACAGGGACTTTACTGGCTTTTAGCTGTTTGCTTTTTCCTATAACTACAAGATGATTCTTGAGACCTTTCTCCCACCTTATCACCCCTGCCCCTCCCCCTCCCCCCCACCTTTACAATCATCTTTGTGATTTAATATGAAGGATAAATAAAAACGATTTGTTTTACTATATGTTCACATACCATAGGGGACTGACCAGCTTAAGTTATTTGTGCTGGTTATTTACTAGAACTGAAGAAGAAATATTGTAAATTCTTTGTCTTTCACCCAACCCTATGATTAATTTTATGTGAGGAATACACATGTTTATTTTCTTGCTTCTGTTTCATGGTTCAGAGCAGCTCAGATGTGCTGGCAACAATAAGAAAAAATCCTGTAATTTCACTTGTATCAAGCTGTTTGCTTTAAAGTCATTGATATGTTTGGCCCAAACCTTCCTCTAGTACAGATAAAGACAACCAGATTTACATCAGATGAGAACTTGCAGACTGAGAAGTTGTTTTTAGTAATAAAATTACTTACATATACACATACACCATCACTTGAAAACTACTTTTTTATATTTTCTTTTAACATGCTTTTTTTTTTCTCTCCTCCAAATGTACTTTCCACAAGGTTCACAAAAGAAATGTAGTGCATAAGATGGAAAACATAATGCATTATTAATAAAACTTGAAAGCAACAGCTTAAAAGGTAATCTTTAAGTAAACTGTAAATCCCTCCAATATGTCCTGTGAGTTATGTAAGCATCCTGAGACAGACGGAGGATACAAATTAGAGAGAAGTAAGGAGAGAAAAATCAGCAAAAAACATCATGAATTGGAAATCTATTCCTTTGTTTCTTTCGGCGAAGTAGAAATTATGTTCTCAGCAAATACAGCAAAAAGAGCACAGAGGACTTTAAATTCTCATTTAAGTCATAGTAATGCAAATCAGGAACAATTCTGTGAAGCTCAGTAGAATAACACTATTGGGAGTGAAATGAAAAGCAAGCTCCAAAACTCAGCTCTTGAATTCAGTTGCAACAGCACAGACCAGCTACTGAGAACTACTCTGAAGGGAAGTGCATCTGAATCCTTTAGTCCACTTATTAAAATATTGATAGCAAATTGGTTCTATAAATACAAACAAAATGGGAGGAATGCTGAATGGCAATATCTAGTCTACCATCCTTCCCATTCTTCCCCTTTCTTCCTTCAGCAGTACTGCAGAACCTCCCAATATTCATCGTATTTATCTATGACACAAAAGCACTGGAATTTCTCAGGTAGAGGCAAAATATAGTTATGGCACATGTCACAGGAGAAGTTTTTGAGCTTCAAAGAAGCTTCTTGAAAAGAGGGAAAGGGTATTTAAGTAGGTCTAGTGACTGAACTACCTACTTACTCAGTTGTATTGAGTAAAATGAGTAAAGCACATGTACAACACAGATGCAGTCTTAGCAACTTGCAGAAGACTGTACATGACTTCCAGGAGCAAAGTTCTGTTTCTCCCATCTGGCAGACTGATACTCCAAGGCCAATGGCTTGTACTTTGATACCACAAAATGCCATGTCGTTCTGTCAGGATTAATTCACTTCACATATTGTGCTGCAGCACAATTTGCGGTTCTGAGTTTATGAGTAAGAAACAGACATGATTTTAAGAAATTCTCTCTGCTGCCATAGAAATTCAGTTTTCGCACACAAAAAAAAACCCAAAAAGAATGAAACGTACAAAAATGCAAAGACAAACCACACCAACCCAAACAAAACAAAAATCCCAGAAGGTTTATCTCACAGTGGAGCTGTTCTATATCCTCCATGACTTCCTGAGGGTACTGAGGGAGCTGGCAGAGGAGCTTGCCAAGGTGCTCTCCATCATTTATCAACAGTCCTGGCAAAGTGGGAAGGTTCCAGAAGGCTGGAGGTTGGCCAGTGTGACACCCATCTACAAGAAGGGCGGGAAGGAGGATCGGGGGAACTACAGGCCCGTCAGCCTGACCTCAGTGCCAGGGAAGGTTACGGAGCAGATCATCCTGAGTGCCATCCCACATCATGTGCAGGGCAACACGGGGATGAGGCCCAGCCAGCCTGGGGTTATGAAAAGCAGGTGCTGCTTGATGAACCTGATCTCCTTCTATGACAAGATGACTCACCTAGTGGCTGAGGGAAAGGCTGTGGATGTTGTCTACCTGGACCTTAGTAAAGCCTTTGACACTGTCTCCCACAGCATTCTCCTTGAGAAACTGGCTGCTCCTGGCTTGGATGGGTGTGCTCTGCCCTGGGTTAACAGCTGGATGGACAGCCGAGCCCAAAGAGTGGTAGGGAATGGAGTTACACCCAGCTGGCGGCCGGTCACAAGTGGTGTTCCCCAGGGCTCAGTATTGGGGCCAGTCCTGTTTGATATCTTTATCAACAATCTGGATGAAGGGATTGAGTGCATCCTCAGGAAGTTTGCAGATGACATCAAGTTGCAGGGGACAACGCTGACCTGCTTGAGGGCAGGAAGGCTCTGCAGGGGGATCTGGGCAGGCTGGACTCGTGGGCCAAGGCCAGATGCATGAGGTTCAAGAAGGTTCAGTGCTAAGTTCTGCACTTGGGTCACAACAACCCCACACAACGCTACAGACTTGGGGAAAGGTGGCTGGAAAGCTGCCTGGAGGAAAAGGATCTGTGGGGACTTGTTGACGGCCAGCTGAACATGAGCCAGCAGTGTGCCCAGGTGGCCAAGAAAGCCAACAGCATCCTGGTATGTATCTTAATGTATCTGAAACAATGTGCCCAGCAGGACAAGGGCAGTGATTGTCCCCCTGCACTCAGCACTGATGAGGCCACACCTCAAATCCTGTGTTCAGTTCTGGGCCCCTCACTGCAGGAGGGACGCAGAGGTGCTGGACCGTGTCCAGAGATGAGCAAAAAGCTGGTGAAGGGTTCAGAAAACAAGTCTGATGATGAGGGGCTGAGGAACTGGGTTATTTAGCCTGGAGAAAAGGAGGCTCAGAGGGGACCTTGTTGCTCTCTACAACTCCCTGACAGGAGGCTGTAGGCAGGTGGGGTCGGTCTCTTCTCCCAGGTACCAAGCAACAGAACAAGAAGCAATGGCCTCAAGTTGTGCCAGGGGAGGTTTAGATTCGATATCAGACAAAATTTCTTCACTGAAAGTAACAGGCTGCCCAGGGATGTGGTGGAATCACCATCCTTGGAGGTGTTCAAAAACCATGTAGATGTGGTGCTTAGGGACACAGTTTAGTGATGGACTTAGAAGTCTTGAGTTAAGGGTTGGACTTGATCTCAAAGGCCTTTTCCAATCTAAATGATTCTATGATTCTAATTTTGTGTCTTTGCCATTCTCCTCAACCAGTAACAGAAATCCTGAATAGATGGCAGGCCTTATGATGATTTACAAAACTGCCCAAAGAAACATAGGTTTACTTGATAAATCATAACATTAGGTTTTCAGAATACAATTTTCTTAATTTAGCATTGTTTAGAACAGTAATTAATCTGTCCTGACCTGCAGAGTACACAATTTCCTGCCTGCTACACCTTGGAGTTGTTTAGAAAATTCTCACTAGTCTATAAGTTTACTAAAGTTTTGGGCGACAGTAGTTTTGCTCCACTGCCGTTACATACTGGTTGCATCTTGAAAGCTTTAAAGAAGCTAATGAGTCTTGGTTTTTTAATTTTCAAAACTGAAAATTAGAAATAACAAAAACATTTCAAAGTACAACCAGCATCTATGTGTTGGGTGGTTTTCTGTTTGAATAAATATATAGATTTTCAGATCTTATTTTACTGCTAGTTAATTTTATATACAATCATAGTTCTTTTATGAAGACTAGCTTGCCATTTCTCAATTCTCTTTCACTGGAATATATTGCTATAACCACAGTTGGTAGAAAATATTTACCTGATCTACTAATTGGCCATATTTTACTAATATCAGGGCCTGAAATTTCATTTTACTTATGAACCAAGCAAGCATACACATGGCAGTAATGTAAGAAAGGTGGAACTTAATTGCTTTTAACATCTATTCTGAATAACAGTACTTAGCACTCATAAGAAGCCCGTGAATGATATCCAACATTACATTTCAGCCCTCACCAAAACCAAACATAAAACCAAATAAAAACTCTGAAGACAATGGTTTGAACCAAGAATAAAAATGTTACTCAGCAACTTTATTTTTTTTCTTTTGTTTCTCTCTTTGAATCCTTTATTTCTGTAACACGATGCCAGAACCCTGACACAAACACCTGGGCAAACAGTAGTTACCTAACCCCTTGGAATAAGGCAAATGTTTTCCAATTAAATTTGGTGTTTCTTAATACTGTTCCAATTAAACAACAGAGGTACTTTGTACTGTCTTAGGGCTAACAGTCCACTGGGAGCATCAGTATAGATATCTATTAAATAAAATGTAAAGATTTTATCTGTTTGATTAATAGGAAAATACTATTGTAAAATGGTTAACAGGTAATAGATTAATCTGAAAATTTACTTGCCACTTTCCAGCCACTTCACTAAAATATTCTCTTTCAATGTAAATAAAGGATGCACTGTATTGCAGTGGTGATGTACTGCAATCACATCTTTGTTCACACTTTTACCAAGATGTATTAATTATGTCAGCTGGGTGAGAGGGATATGGAGGGATAAGAGTGAGGATGAGCAGTAGACAAATTCCAGTGTACCCATCCAGGATTCCTCCTAAAACCCTCGGGCATCAACTGCACTGCTCTTGCTAGCAAGAAGAACAATGCTGGCTGCAGCCTGAGTGGGAAGCCAGGTCACCCTCCGTGGGCAGACACATGGTGGGAATTACAATGCAAAAGCATATCTGGCTGCTTGTTGCAAAACAAGTGATCCATGTCAGGTCCCCTTGCAGGGCCTGCCTAACACCTCTTAAAGGCTGCTTAATGCAGATACCACTCCACCTATTACTGCCCATCCCATACCCTAACTAGCAGTTCTAGCATGAAATGCTTTGCCATCCTTTGAACATTTTGAGACTTTGAAACTTTTTTCCTTCTTGGAATAGAAACATCAACAATTTTGATAAATATTGGGCTTTTTTCCTTAAAATCACCAAAAAAAAAAAAAAAAAGCAGGGAATTTTTACTTTAAAAATTGCAAAATGTAACATATAAAAATTAAAATCATTGTTGTTGCTATTGTTTTCCTAAAAATAAAAAATAAATTGAAACAGAATATTTCACATATCCAGATTAGGGTTTATGGTAAAGTGTTTTCTCTTTGTCTGTAGTCAGTCGAGGGAACAGCATCTTGAGTAAAGGATTCATCCCCATTTTAAACAGTTGGGGTAATCTTCTCTTTGAAATGCCTAATTTTGTTTCCATTGTCTATAACCAGGGATTTGATGACTAGGTTGGATTAAAAAAAATAAATAAAATCTTCTGAAGGTTGAGAAAACTAATAAAACTAAGGAAACTAATTCCATATTTCTCTTTGATGGCAAAATTTAGGTAAAAAGTGGGGCTAAAACTTCCAAAGTATAATTGTAAAAAGCAAACAAAAAAAATGCACTCGCTCTAAAATTAGTTGGTTAAGAAAGAGAATTGTTTTATCAGAAAATGTCTTACTGAAAAGTTGCCTGGTAATATTTTGGAAGTTCCCTGTTGAGCTCTAGGAAGCCAACTGGGAGAGGAGGCTGAAACCTTAAAAACAAGGCAGAAGACAAACTAATGTTTTCTTAGTCTATTTTTATCAAGTCAGAAGGAGAAAAATTTGAAGAAGCTTTATAGAATAGAAGGAATCTTGCTCCTTAAGATGAGAAAGAATAAACTATGAGGGTCACTATGATTCTGTGTTGGTTTAAGTTTCTTGTCCTTTAGGTATAAATGAAAGGTAATGGCTTAAAATTATGCTCATAGACTACATGTATGCACTATGCACATTCTGCCCATTTGGTCATCTGCTCTTCTGTTTCATTTGGCTAATGGACTCTTGGAGGGAATATTTAAGCTAAAATTGAGAAAGGCAGCATTAGCCCAAATTGCAAAACATGGTGGGTAGATGAAGACTTGGGTTAAGGTGCCTAAAGTCACCAAAAGTCCAGAAAGTCTTCAGGAGTCTGAGCAGCCAGATCTTGGGGAAGGCCCAGAATCACAACACAGTCTATACAAAAGAACTTGACCAATTAATTCTGTCTTAAAAACCACCATTACCACCATCAAATATGTGGGAAAATGGCAGGAAAACCAAACAGCAGTAAAAACAAGGGCTGATATTTTTAAGGAAGTAATATCTATGGTATTAATATGATCAATTAGAATATTGTTACTAAATAACTCCTGTGTTATTTTCAAGTAAGTCTCTGCCCGGTATTTCAATAATCCACTTTCTCTGAATACACCATGCAGAAGGACAACAATCCAGTCTTGCTATGCCAGGGAAGGACCTGTTAATCTCAAGTTTAACATCTTTGCCATCAAACAGCTTCCTCTTGCATTTTTTGTCCTTGATTAATCAAATTCAGGTCAGAACACCATTTAAACACAAATATCCAGTGCTATAAGATACAGGTGAGGTGTGTTTATATCAATACTTTTGGAAAGAAAGGATGCCCATCAAAATCTTTGTGAATCCTTGGCATTACAGCTGGGATCAAACTTGTGACATCTGAGTAGAGCTTAGGGCAAGAGCCCTCTTTCCTAACTGCTACACATGGGATGATTTGTAATGCCCCTTAATGCAATGTCGCTACCTTTTTCTACATGGTTTGCACCAAAGCCAGCTGACCTGGTTGCTTATGCCTCCAAAACCAGCCTTTGATTGACTATAAATAAAATACTATAAACTACAGTTTACAGCACAACTATATGTTGTCTTAGCTAGCCTGGACTACGGAATTTTTGGCAACTTTGCACTTCCTGGCTCTGTTAGTTTCATTAATTATTAAAAGCCTTACCACCTTCTCACTAGCTTCCCACAAAGCTATTCATTATTCTGTTTCTGAACTGCTGAATAAAAGTGGAATTTTACAAAACTGCTCAAGGTACAAGGATAAAAATTACAAATCAAATGGGATTTGGGCACCTGTGTGTCTGGAGTTCTTACTTAACAGGAACTATTTTTAACTAATTGTTATAAACAATTTAAGAAAATTGAGATTCTGAAGAGACTTTATTCTTGTTTTCTCCAGTAATGAGAATATATTCAGAACTGATGACATCTAGAAAGACTTGTCCAATAAATTTTGGTACCTTTTCTCATTGCCTGTGATCCAAATTTAATATATAGTTTATATTTTTATAATATTTATAGTTTATATAATAATATAGTTTAAAATAGGATTTCATCAATACCTGCTGCTCATGGGAATGAAATATAGTATTAAACTTTTGCAGTTTCTAAGTTAAATACCCACTGTTTTGCATAAGGCATTAATATGCAGTTTGGCTCAATCTATTGCATTCTGTTCTGCATATATTATGATATTCTCTTTAAATTTGATTTAAACACACAGTTTAGTTCTCCTCTTGAAAGTGCAACCATAGACACTCTAGGGGTGAGGAAGGAAGATGATGTGACTCTAGTAAAGGTGGAAGCAGATTTTAAGTTAGTTGTACATTATAGGAAAAATAAAACTACAGAGATCTAAGAAAGTAGCAACAGCAGTTTCAAAAAATAAAATTAATAGTAATTCAGGGTAAAATAAAAAAAAAAAAAGAGAGTTTCCTTTAACTAGTGAGAACATTTCATTCTGTTATGGTTTTGGGTTTTTTTTTTGTGAATGATCATCTGTTACATTTCTTTTGCCAGAATACACCAATTACATTTCTAGAAAAAAGTTTGTTTCCTGGGATATTTTATTACTTAACTTGACAACTGGGATATTAAAATATCTAATAAATATTAAAATTCATAATAAGTACCCTCTAAATAGATAATTTATTGCTACATAGCCTCAAGGATCTTTGCCTTCCACTTATTTCTCTCAGATAAGCTAAACAGTGTCTTTCAGGGCAAGTTAGAATCTCCCAGAAAGATTGCCATGAGTTAACATGAGGCTCATTCCCTTAATTATTCTTTTCAAGTTCTTAAGCAAATGAACTTATATGACCATAATCAGCTGAGAATAAAACCACAGGAAAGCCATTCAAAGGAAGTCTCTGAAATAGAACAGATATGGTATAACTTATTATCCTGTTTTAATATGGAAAGAAAAGTATACTAATGAGTGTACTTGCTCACTTAGAAAGTTTATATCGAGTAGTTAAAGGAAAATTATATTTTTATTCAAGGCACCATGTCCAAAAAGCACAAAATTTTCTGAATATTGCTATTTGATAAAACCATGATAACTGAAAAGCTATTGTTTCATCTTCTGAATTACAACCCATCTATGATTTAAATTTTATGTCAAATGCAGTGTCTAGAACAAATAATCTACCCTACTTTCCTCCTTTCAAGTGTTTTTTCCTGAGCATTTTAGATTTTTCCTGAGTTTAATAACTAATAATTTCCTCTCAAACTATACATCCTTTGTCAGTTCTGTGCAGATGATAGTTACTAGTGATTGTAAACTCAGAGGAAGTCACTGCGCAAATCAAAAGAGTTACTAGTGATTGTAAGCTCAGAGGAAGTCACTGCACAAATCGAAAGTTTCAGAGCTCTCTCTGACATTTTTCACTTAACTGTTTGCCAGCTTAACTATGCTAGATCAGCCTTATGATGTATTTGGAAATTATCTGTTACTTCTACAAAGAAGGTTTAATAGTTCTTTGAATAGATAAATGTTTCTGCAAATCCTAATTTTTTTCCTGAATTAAATTCTCACTTCATAATTCTCTCTTTGATCCATAGACCTCAGAATTAGATAATTTCTTTGCAAATTGCAATAGGCTATTCCTTCCTGAAAGTATTTTTAGGACTGTATGTTTTCTTTTCTTTTTTAAAGAAACATTTATTTTTTTGCTTACTTTTAAAGCTGAAATATTTTTGCACGCATTCCCACACAATATGCTAAGATTTTTTTTTATAAAAATGTTTAGAAAAAATGTTTATATTCTAAGTTATGAACCATTGTAACTGCTGAAAATTAGTAGTTGTAAATTAAGGCTTTTAACAGCTTTGCACTTCTCAGATTCCCATCTAACATGATTTAGAGTGTTAAACTATGTCATAGCAGATAGCAATACATAAGATATTCAGCCCTAGATTTCTATTTTCATCTTCAGGTTTCCTTAAAGTATAACCCTTTGCTTTATAAACAACTGCTCCCTTTTATCCATATCCTCCTTTAAGAGATGTTACCCACCTTCAGTTTGCAAATATGTGGGTTTTACTACAGAACTGCCTGGAATAGCAACTGTGTTATTGAATATTGCCATCTTAACAACATACATTTGGACTAGTATTTACAAACCTGCTCTTAACTTAGACGTCATTGTCTTCTTGTAGCGATTGTCTTAATCTGCCCTGTCAGCCTGTAGTACATTTCTTATTAAGCCCTGTGCATGGATATTACAGCTCAGTTTCCCCATTCAGCATCCTAAGTACATCGTATGAAATTACCATAATGTATCCGAGAAGAAAGCCGGATTACACAATGAGCTGTTCTGTCGCTTTGTTTGTTAATGGCTTGTTTTCCACAGGCAAACTTTCTCCATTATGAAGAGCCCACTTAATTCTTTTGAAAACCACCACTACAAACCCAGATCCACTACCCTCCTGATTTTGGTAGGAAGCCACCACTTCTGCAAAAATCTGCAACACTACTGTTCTGTCTTGTGATTTAATGGTTCTCTAGTTGAATGGCTGTTGTGGCTGCAGACAAATCCTACTGTTCACGCATAGTGAGTCTGTCCCAAATGTATTGGACTCCGTGCAAATATTGCAATTGATCTAAACACACAGAGCTGTTTATTGAGTTTGTGGCTCATGCCTAGAACAATAGAGCTTAAGCAATAGGTCAGACACAGAACACAATATTTCTGCTTCTGAATCCGCCAAAATTACATGGTCTGCAAAACATGCTAGTGTGACATGTTCAAACCTCATTGACCTTGCTCTGGTGATTGTATGGAACTGTAAAGCAGTAAACACAACTCATGTAGTCCAAAAAGACTATGTGGATTAGCAATTTCTTTGAAGTTGATTTAAATATTATCTAGACATATTGCAATAGTATCAGGCTATTTCTTTCTTCTGCTCAGTAATTTCCAGTTTTCTTGCCAGGAGAGACTGACCGATCTACTTTTCACCTAGGAACAATATTTCTTGGACAACAAGGTGGAAAAATTGAGGCCAGACCCACTGGTTTACTGATTTTGGAGGAAGAACAAAACTTTTCTTTCAATTAGCCAAGCACTCTGTCTTTGATTGTCTGAGTAGTGATATTTTCTATCATTACTATGACTTGCAATACTGCCAGTGAAGTCAGTAGGAGTTAAGCATGCACAGTATTTCTCTAGTGATTAAGAATAACGTATGAATGAAATTACCACTCCCAATATTTTATGAGATCACTTTATGAACCCAAAGTGAAATGGAGAACTGTTTATACAGTCCAGACTAGAGTAAAGTAGCTATCAATTATAATTAGAGATTTCCCTGTAAACTAATAAAAAAGTTCTGCATACTAACTGTAGTGCACTCTGATTTAAAACAAATGTTGATTTCAGTCAAATGTAATGGAAATTATGGAAGCCTAACTGGCCAAAAGGAAAAGCTAGCTATTGTTCAATGATTTCAATAAAGTCTATTTTTCTTTTCTGTTAGGAAAGCAAAGCCAATGCTTATAATAAAGTTAGTGGGTAAATCAGTCAGAATTTTTAATGACGACTGAGTCCCATCAGAAAAAAACTACTTCCAGAATTGGAAACTCTGGTTAAAATGCTATTTTGCCCCTGTCTTCCTTTTTCTTCTTGAAGAGGTAAATTGCCAGACTCTTTACAGTGACTTGCTAAAATCCATTTCTCACCTTTTCCACCCTGAAAGTATTGAAGATCAAGTGTTTAAGGACTCCTCCCAAACTAAGGGTGTGTTAAGGCTGCTTTTGCATTGCTCTAGTGAGGGCAAAAGGGAAGAAAGGGACCATAGACTGTGTTATATGAGCCTGTATTCATTCCCTTTAATAAGTTATTAAGTGTGGCTTAACCAAGGATAAAATAGGCACCATCCCACCCAGCTCCCTAGTAAGCACCAGTGACTGTCCCCAGATGGATTATGATTCAAAAAGATGGACTCGGGGTTTTGATCCCCAGATGCTTGACATCACAAGCAAAATATGAACTCAAAGCTCTACACACAAGTGAGTTATAACCACAAGAATCTGGAATAAATTTGGGAAATAAATCCCAAACTTTTTTTAACTTGTCATATCCCATGAGGGTAAGTGGGTAAAAATGCTGACAGGTGCTTTTAAACCTGAAAGATTGACATAAGCCTCCTTTGATTTGCACAGCCAGAGAATCCATGAAAAATTCTTGTCCTGATGAAGTACTTTTACCACTGGCTTTGAGGGGAGAAAATTTTTTGTCCTCTGCTTCATTGAACATGTGTATTTAATCATGTAGTGATGAGAATACATCATGGAACTATCCTTATATGGCAAATTCTTAGCCATGGGCTCTTCCTGAATAGTCATTCTAAAGTTCTAGGCTTCTGAAAAAGTCAGCATTTTCATTTTTAACTTGCTTTATTTTAGGAGCAATGAAGTAAATCACTGCTGCTGTCACTGCAGCCATTTGTCTGATCCTGCTTCTCTTGGCCCTTTGTCCATGATTCATTTGGACATGGGACACGTTTGTTGTAAAAGGCAGCTGAACAATTATGAGACAAAGGTGTGGTGGAAGGTGTTCCAGCGTTAAGCAATGTTCAGCATTTTGCATTTTGTTTAAAACATTCACTGGCGGTAGTACACTTGCATTTCATAGATTTCTGTGAGCAAACCCTCCCCTAATCTGAAAGGTTTAAATTTACAAATCTGAATGAACTCTGTGAACTTTTCCCCCCCACATATTATTTTGAAAAAAAAAATAAAATCTTTCTGATAAGGCTACTTATTGTAAGCAGGTGATTGCTGTGTTACCAGATGCACAATTCTGGTTTATGCTTACTGTAAGCATTAAAAAAATAAAACAAAGGGAAACTTCTATAACAGCTGAACATCTACTAGTTCCTAAATTATTCTGAAACTTCAAATGTGTTTAATGCTTCCTTAGGTGACTGGGACCTCCATGTTTTTCAGTGTCTGTACACTGTGCTAGATTCTGTTAAGCCTTTAGGAAATTTGGTTACTTCTCTTAGATGAAGTATAAATGAAAACTCAGCTCTTGAAGATATTTTGTTAAGTTATTCTTCTACAAAATAAAAATAGTAAAAAAGGCAAAAATCTAGGTGTGTGGCAGAAACATTGAGATGCAAAGCCTGTTGAATCAGTACAATTGAGTTAATTCAAGTGAAGTGTAGTAATTAAAATGTGGAGGGGCTTTTGAATACCAAACACAACAGGAAGCTCTTTACTCTTGGATGTACTATTGCAGCTGGAAGATATCTTTGTATTTCTAAAATAACCTTAAATAACTGTTCTTTCTGCTTATTACTTATGAACAATACTTGAGAAAATAGGTTATTAAAGTGTATAGTATAGATTACCAGAGCAATCTATTCTGAGAGTTAAAGTCAATTAGCTCATTGACTGAAGAGGAAGATTCAAAATCTCCATTTAATAACTTGCTGTGGTTAGTCACTCTGTGGATTTTTAAAACAAACAAACTCAACTCTCCTTTTATTAAGTATGTGCATGGATTTATTCAATAACTTGAAAATAGATTAAAGTAGGGAGATCTTAGAAATTAATCTAAAAGAAATTTGTATATCAGAAGTCCAAAGTGTGCTATATGGAAAATGGAATCTCTCGGCAGGATTCAGAAGTACAAATCCCAAGGTCTTCTAGAGAAGTGTAGTCTGTGTCTGTTAGCAACCAAAAAAATAGCAGATGTCTAGCTAAATTCGGGAAGAGGGGAAAAATGCTGATTATTGCATTTAGATAACTAACCAGTTATTTAGTGTTTAAAGGATAGATATAAGCCTATATATTTTAGTTGTTGGTTGTGTTTCATAAATTCCTCTTCATATCATTAATTTATCCTCCTCAAAAAAAGCATTTCTTAGGAGGAAGTTATCAAGCAAATTTCAAGTTGCTCATGGTGAAATGTAAGAGCCCAGACTGCTGCATTGATAACAAGAATTATATTTTTAGTTTTTGTAAGTATGTTGACCATATGTCCTTGAATTTAATTTACCAAAGCTAACACTCTTGAGGTTGTTAAATAATATATAGAGGCATCATTGTAGAATTTTGCATTTGGTGACTTATTGAATCATTTTTTATTAATACAGGGCTTTTAATCAAATATTTAAAGCCTCACTACAGTATACTACTGCTTTAGTAAAAAAGAAATAAATTATTGCAATCAATATATATCATACCAATAATCACAACACATTGTGTTGTTAATTCATACTCACGGGCACTTCTGTCATTATTCCACTGAAAGGTAAGTGATTTCTAAATAGTATTAACACTGGAAGTGATGAAAGATAGATGGACATGAATTTCAGTTTCTCATCTTCATAACAGAGTAAAGGAAAAACTTGTAATATTTTCTTTTCCCTAGAAGTCCCAGAGAAAAAAATAGATATTGTATTCTTAAATAAGTATAAATTGACATTGTTCAGTTTTGGTTAGTGTCTTGTTTTGTACATCTTACATCAACACTCTTACAGGCTCGCTTAAATACTTGTCAAATGTTAAGCACTCCACATTCAGACTGATTGTGGAATTATCTGAATTTTCAGGAATCATGAAAGCTGGTTTGGGTAGCTGCAGAAACAGAAAGAGGATCAAAACTGGTTTGTGAACATAAAGAATTTGTAATCTGAGCATATATCCCTTTATGCAAAGACTTTCTGGTTTGGTTTGAAAGAAAAGCCAGCCCTACTTCTCAGCTTTACTATGGAAAGACTTTAGTCTTTTCTCAGATAGTAAAACTTTCTATGGGAGGTATAAATTCCTATATCCAAAGTTAAGCAAAAGCTTAGAGGATAGAAGGGTGCTCTGAATAAACACTAAGAATAACTGATCATATAAAAAACAAAGAAAAGACAATTAATTACTTATTTACTGAGAATATCAAGCATGTTTTGAATGTAAAAATTTGACAAATTTTTGTTTTACTCAGCATTATTCTGTTTTTTAACCATGTAGATTCACTTTAAACATAATGGCAATGATAAATCTAAATATTGTACAGCTGCAACTGTTCAAGTCACACAGATGCCTGAACTTTCATTTCTAAAATATTCTGCAAGTAAACACAATGGTTGTATGCTATACATTATTGAACCAGCATGCCTGTTGGTTTGGCTACATATTATAATGATGCTAGTGTGAATTTTCTCAAGAACGCTTAGCAACAACAACAACAACAAAAAAACCCTCTTCTTTTTGTACAGAGGTTCGCTTAGGACTATAGTTTCCATGGAAACTCCTAGAAATAGCAATTTCATTCCAACCTTTACAAACCCAGTGTGAGCCTTTTTCATCTAGACTTTTCACTTTAATATACTCTTAGGTTCTAACTACTTAGAATGACAGAAATCATATTTATGTGTGTTATTGTTTATTAAAATAATCTCTTTGCTTTTAGGCTGAAATAAAAAAAATATAATTCTATCATTTCTTTTTATTGCCAAAGAATATGAAGCAACATGATTTAAAAGAATATTGTTTAAATTAACCGTCACTATAAACAGCTTTGATTGCAAAAGTTTTGTACTGCATTTTAGCTCACTATTTGATAGGATGTGAGTCACACAGAAAAATTATATACCTAACTCTTAAAGCTATTAAAATAGCTGCAGCTGGGAGGTGTAACTCCATCATGAATGAATGAGATAGTAAAAAAAATTACCCTCTGCAAGGAAGCTTCTCAATGAAAAACCTGGTAAACAAGTCTGAGAAAAAAGGAAACAGATGCTAAGCGATAAGAATGTGCTTGTTCTGACAGGGAACACCACCAGTGTGGTTGTGTGATGGGCTGAATGTGTGTGTCTGTGGGGGGAACTTATTCAGCTGTTTCCTTGCTACACTCAACAGTGAATCAGTAAAACACGATTTTGCTTTTCGGCTAGGAAACGACACTTTGATTCTGTGTTATAAAGGAAATGTCCCTTTTGTTCTCTTATGTAAATTCCTCTTTAGGATTTCAAGATGGCTGTGGTGCAGCCAGGATTTGAAGAAATAATTTTTCAAGGCTCAGAAGATGTGTGTTACAAAAATAACTGAGTGGTCGCCAAGGATGAGACCAAACTGTGGAGCTTAATTAACTTTCTGGGCTAGCCAGGTGTTTGGGACTACTCACAAAGAGGTCCTGCAGAAAACCTAGTATCTAGAAACCATAGACAGACTCTCATGAAGCTATGTCAACTTGAAATAACAGTGTTTTTACTTGTATCTAGAGTTATCATGAAGCTAACTGTAAAATACATAAATGTAAAAATGTAAAATACTTTCTGACAACATTTGCTGTAAACATGCAAAATGACTTCTTATATATAAAGGTGTCTTTACCTGGACATGACAAATCTGAAACTAGGATCATTCTTTAGTGGCTGGAACTGGTCAATGCCAGTGAGCTAGAGCTGTGAGAAGTCTTTGCTACTGATGACTTTGAGAGTAAAGCAACTGAGAAAATTCTGTCTCTGTTCTGGTCTACAGGCTAGAGAGAACATGTTATGTTTAACATAGTCATATGAGTTATGTCAAACGGCAAAACAATTTCCCATTATGTAGTCTATGTAAATCATGAAGTAGTTAATGAGAGAAGCTATATGAATATTAATCAGACTGATGTTACCTTTACTCAGATAAAAAATTGGGTACTTTTTTAATGGGCAATTTCAACTTTGCTATGACTGACAGGGTTGAACTTGGATGAAGTGGGAAGGACCTGTGTGGCATATCCATACATTGTAATGCACAAAGATGTATCTTAAATCTTCATGTAACATATATAGTTCTACTGCAGAAGACAAGGACCACAGTAGATTTCCATTTTCCTGGCTGGAAAACACATTGGAAGCCTAGGGTCTATTTTGATAGAACAGATCGAGTACTCCTTCTGAATAAAAAAAAGTTAACTTTTTTCATTTTAGCAAATGCTATTATCTTGCCCAGTGAACTCTCTTGATGCTGTGTATTATCCACTGCTTTAGATCCGTCTTAGAGGAAATACTACCAAGAATTTTATATTAATGGTAAAAGTCTGGCAAAACTGGACATTCTTATGGTTGTTGAATTCTTCATTCTGTATTCTATTGGCATCACTCAGAGAATGCAGCTGTTTCACAGGCAACAAACAAAAGAGCAGAAAGACATGGTAGTTTGAAAAGGGGATGTGAATGGTTCATTATGTAATATCAGAAATGTATAGTAGTGAGTATCTGCAAAAAGTCATTATGTGTTAACTGTGGGTATGTGTGTAATGGCTTATTTTACGTAGGTAACGAGATCTTTTTGGGTGGTGTACAAATTACATTTACAGATCATTCTGCAGATAGTAGGGAATTAAAAGATTTTTTTCTTTCCTTAGGTCATGCACAATCATAGTATTTTGAATATGCATTATGCCTTCTTAAGAGACTTTTTGTTCTTCATTAGGATTCTTTAAATACAGAACAGCTACTCTTTTTATTAGATCCCAGGAATGCTGCATCGTGTCTAAACCGAATGGTACCAATTGATTCCCACCTTCTACGCTGAATTTAGCAGTAAGACCAAAAATATTGTTTAGTCCATGCTTGGGTTTCCTTGTCAGAGTGTTCAAAGTAAAGCGTCTGCAGTGTGAAAAATCAGGAGTACAGAAATGGAAGGAAATACTAGGAACTGTTAGGGGAAACACTACAAAGTCAGATAAAGCTTTTTATTGTTTTAAAAGATACATGTGGATCTTTGACTCCCTTACGAATACATCGTCTGGCTCAGCTGAGCTTCTGTAGAGAACCGTAACTCACAGACGGTAAAGACCGGCAGTGAGTCAATAAAATTTCTTTCTTGCAGTTGTAAAACAAATATTCCAGATTTAGGATTAAGGTGCCATGTCACAGTTAAATATTCTTGAATCTTATGCTTCATTCCGCACACCTTTCCTTCTTCTGAGGCTTGGGGATGGAGATAGCTGTTACAATTGTGATACTCTGAGAAAGACTCATTTAATATCTACCATTTTTTCTCTTTTTGCCTTTTACTGCTTCTTGAGCAATGCAATATGCATCTGTTAACAGCAACACATCTGCAGTAAAGTGAGGGTAGTATCTCTCTTTCAAACACATTTGAGTATAATTTGATTAAGATGACCCAAAATTTCAGCCTGCTTTCCTCTCTGATGTTTTCCTGTACAGCTGTAAGTTAGGGTGTTTCTTTGTCATTATTTTATTTGATCAAAGAAAGAATCTTACTTGCATTTCTGTAATAAATTTTGAGTCCCTGAGGTAAAAATTCAATCTCTTGCATTGACAAGGCCGTGGAGAAAAGACTACAGGGAAAATAACATCTGTTGAATATTTCTTGGACAGGGTTCATTTTGGAATGAAGTGTTAAAGTCCTCCCTCAACATTGTTAGTTTTTGCACTTAAGGCAAAAGACCATACAGTGACTTTAACTCAGAACTAGAGTAAGGATTAAAACAGCACTGAACTGCATAGTCCATAGGTGATTGATTCCTCTTCTTGCATTGATATTCAGCACAAGGAAGGGTGCCAAACATTCCTCAGTCATCTTCCATCAGAAAGAAAGAGAATAAGAGCTTCTTTTATTCTGTTCTCCACAGATATGCTATGAGTAGCAATATAGAAGTGCTTGCAGAGAAATAAGAAGGTGCCTTAAAGGCCTTTGAGGAGCAGTGAAGGCAATATTTCCAAGTTCTCTGCACTACTTTTGCCTTCAGCAGTGATTTAATTGCATGGGGGGAGGAATGGAAAATGTTGTGAGGAGACACTTTTGGGCTCAGTGTATTAGATTAGCTCACAACACACAGCTTTCTAAATATGTTTAAGGTGTGAGGGTCTATGGTGTATGCTTTCTTTCAGAACCATAAACTAAACTGTACAAAACAGTACATGTGAGAGCTAAAACCAAAGCTTAACCTTGTTCAAAAGTAGCAATTGATTTGCACCTTTCAACTTTTCGGCCAAGAGTAGGATTGATTAGAAATGCATTGTTCTTTGAAAATGAAGCTAGTACCAACTGCATGCCCAAAATTTGTCACTGCTGAAAATGTCACTACATTATGTGTTAAAAAGTTATAAAACTTTGAAATAAAATACATTTTCATGTAGTTTTTAATAACATACTTCTGAGCCCTGCAAAGAGATGATGATAAAAACAAAAACCTTCAGAAAAAGACAGAAGTTACTTACAACAGCATATTATTGAATTAATATTAGACTCCATGCATATTTCAGCCAATAATTAATCCATCATGTTTTGACTCAACTAATGCTTGTATCAGATACAGATTAAGTTGGACTGTAAAGCAGCATTTCAGATGAACAAGTTTCTGCTGTGGAGGAACATATTTTATACAGACAATAAACTATTGCTCTGAAGACATTTCCATTGCCAGTGCTGGTATTCCTGCAGCACAGAATTCCTAGAAATAATTACTTCAAGTGTTATATAGTTTCCCACATCTGAATTATTTTCTACTTTAACAAAAACAAAGCAAATAAAAAAAAGACTTCATTTGAAGGTCTGCCTGAGATGTGGACCAGATCTTATAAAAACAAAAAAAAAAAAAATGGAAAGGGAAAGCAAAAGTTTTTAAATGGTATCTAACTATGCCTTTCAAACATTTTTCAGTGTTAATAGAATTCAGTATTTTATCTGCTTCACCTAAAATTGCCCTAGTTTGAGGTTAGCACAGTTAGACCCAGAATGATGAGAATTTTCTATCACTGAAAGTCAGTACAAGTGGACTTCAGTTTCTCCATGATAGCCGTGACAGAGAATGTTTTAATGAGGAGGTTATAATAACCCTGTGAACTGAGGGACCTGGAAAAAAAACATTCCTCCTCATTTCTCTCAGGCAAAATGACAAGAAGAAAGAAACAGAGGTGGCAGAATGACATACTTTCTGAGTCTTTGGTGTATTGTTTGCAAACTTTATGCTTACTTTGATAAGAAAAAATAATTAAGATAACAGATTCAGTGCTAAAGAGATTTTAAACTTCTCTATTTATATTAACTTTTAGTGCTGAACCACTAAACCTCTCTTGCACTTGAGGTTAATTTAGATTTGTGGCTTTGGAGGAACAGTTCAGTAGTCATCTACAGAGTATCAATTTAGGTGGGAGAATTTTAGATAAGACATGCAATTATCTTAAAGTCTGATTTCACAACCTGTTCTGGGAGAAGAGATGCTGCTAACATACCACTATCCTGTGATGTCAGATTGGTGTCTATAATGAATTCTTCTCAAGGTGCATTTGTCATATATTATAGTTATCTTTTACTGATGGATATATTTAGCAAGTGAGCAGTTACTACAAGAAGATTAGTGCTACAAAGGTGGAACAAGGATAGGAAAAGGGCTGATCATGCAGAAATGCTGAGCATTCTGGAAAGGAATATAAATGTAGCAGAACCATTTTAATCTTTCTGTTAAAAAATATGATATCCCTGCATTTGACTGAATGGGATTTTTGAAATAATACATACAATCTTCCACAGGAATTTTGTTACAAGCTTGTGCTTTCTGCAGCTTGGATTAAAATTTATACATGTCTTTTTAACCAGCTGTCAAATGATCTTTTCTGTGTCCATTCATGACCAGACCATCCTGTAACATGACACGTGGGCTTTTTTTCAGGGAGATTACCCAAATTCCCTAAGTTTCTGAGAACACTAATGAAAAGTTTCTTTCCCAGAAACAGCCTTATCGACACTGTCCCAGCAAAAGGCAACCAATACTACTATATGTACTGCTATTTATACAGTCTTGTTTTCCAAACGTATAAGAAAATAAACTTTAAGTCAAACATCTATGGAAGGCAAGACTTCTGAGTCCCTACACTGATCAAGCAATGAACAATGTGCGCTATTTCTCTCTAATATGAAAGCTGCGTATGTCATCACTGGGCATTCACCTGGTGTGGTATATGAAAGCTCCTAATATTACAATTTCTAAAAAACACATTTTGGAGCTGGATAAAAACATAAAAGCTCAGACTTTGTGATCATCTCTTCCAGTTTAGGGAGGACAATGTTGGAAGTGGTGCATTTTTTTATTTTTTTTTTTTAGCAGGGCCTAATTTAGCTAGATAACTGTAATGATATCTATTATACCCATATGAAGGCAGCTTGACAGCTGCATGCATGCTCAATTACTTTGTAGGGACACAGTGACAGATCTCTGGTATTTACAACAAATAATAGCTTGCATTTCTTTGGATTTTTTTCCCATTGTAATTTAACTGAAACTTGCAACACTGGTATGCAAGGAATTTTTAGCTAGAGTAAATTTTTCCTCAATTACCCATCCTATCCTCTTTACCGATCTGTCCATATGACATTTAAAGGCAAAGACAATATGCTGTTTTTAAAGAAATTTAAAATCAACATCCTTTTTCTTTTTTTTTCTAAATATCTAAATTTATTAATATATCAGATATTCTGGTATCATCACAGACTATACCCTTATATCAATCCATCCATGAGATATCTTTTAAAGAATTAAGAGCAGTAGGCAGTAGGCAGAGAAGCTCCAGACAAGAACTCTGTATTAATACCACACTTTTCAGCATCCTTCATTAGGATATAGATAATGATACAGAGGTATTCACATACATGTACAGAGCTCCCTGAGAAACCCTGTTTGTTATCACCTTTGGTCTTTGAAATCATCACTTACACAACTAAAAGCCAGGTTTACTACTAAGTTCACATCCCTATCACCTTACAATCCCTTCAGAAAATCAGCAAGTACTTCAGAAAAACAAAGGCATAAAAAAGTAAAAGCACAACTGCTACCTACGTTTAACAAGGAAAATGTAAGGGGTTGTGGTCACTTAGAGACCTAGAAAACTTCTGGTAGAGAACAGCCTCCAAGAAGGCACTGTTAGCTATCACCAAACAACATTGACACCCATTAGATTTATATTGATTGTGGAGCTGAAGGAAATAACCAAAATAATATCATTACTGTCTTCTCTATACAGAAGTTTGGGTTTGGTGTAGAATTTTCAGTCTGGCCTTGACGACTTACAGACTGCACCATTGGGGGATGCCCCAGTGGGGAGCAATAGGGAAGAGACGTGATAATCCAGTCAAGTGAGGAAATCATGGACTGGGTTGACAAGCAAAGGGTGTAGGGTGATATGGACAGGAGAGACTTCAAAGTCTTCATAACAGGGCAGAAAGAGGTCCATCCCAACGGTAGGACGGGGTGCCTCTGAATGCTTGCAAATTGCTGCATACAGCATGAGGAACAAACAGGAGGAACTAGAGGTCTGCATGCAGTCACAGCGCTATAATCCCATTGCGATCAGAGAGGCTTGGTGGGATAGTTCACAAAACTGGAGAGATGCCATGGATGGATACAGGTTCTTTAGGAAGTAGAGGCTGAGAAAGTCAGTTTTCCATTATATGAGAGAGCTGTGACTAAGCTAAGACTCTGTCCAATTCCACCCTCAATATCATAGCAAACTGGGATGATCCAATTAACTTGATTTTCCCTCTCCAAATGCTGTGGACATCTATTATACGTTCTGGGGACCCTTGAATTTTTTCGTCTGATAACAGGGGTTCTGTGCTACATATTGATATTGTAGGATTTGCACTAGTGGTTAACTAAGGCCTTTGTGTATAACACTAGATTTTTGAAAAAAATGGAAAAGTGAGGAAAATGTATCAGAGTATTAAATCCAGTGTGTTCTACTGTCATTGGGATACTATGACCTCCTGAGTATTTCAGTAGCTGTGAAAAAGACCATTACATAGTTTTGTAAGCATCCGTGTACTTACACATCTCCCCAGAAACCCTCTCTTGCTGCATCCTTTCCTGAGTGTATTCTGGCTGTCTTTTCTAGATATACTTAGTGAAACAACCTAAAGACAACACACCTCTAACATATGTTGCTTACAGGTATTATGTTAATCTCTATTAAATTTCTGTGATAACTTTCTTGTCTTTGTAATGCAGTTTACAAGAACTGAAAAACATAATCTGAACTGTTAATATTCTTATTATTCCTGTTTCAGCTAGCAAGCAGCTAGAGCAATGATTAAAGTGCCCAACTTTGCCTTCACCTCTACAAGAAAATCCATGCTGATGGCTGTTAGCATGCCCCAGGAATGGTGAAAACCCAGAAAAGATGCCCCTGAAAGCTGAAAACCACTTTGATAAGGCAAATAAAGGCCAGATATGCTGTGAGGGCTTTTGTACTGCTTGTGTGTGGTGCCTCCAGCATTCTTCATATTGTCTAACTAAAGTCCCTCTGCCTCCCTAAGTCTTCTTCAGGTCCATGCTAGTACCAAGTCTAGTCTCCCTTTTAATTCTCCTCTCAGTTTTAATAGTGTTCTTACTATTCTTAGACCAAACAAACTAATCTAACTACTAAACTGATCTATGATTCTTTATCAAAAGCTCAAGGTTGTCTCAGGCTTCTCTCCAGGAAACCCATAGCTTAAAAAATACAGTAAATAAATGCACTTGCTTCATATGACTGTAAGTAGCTTTGCCCTTCTCCAGTATCTCCCCTGGGCACAGTCTGAGCTTTGACCTTAGAAGGTATAATTGTAGTTGGAACAGCTCTATTAGCAGAGCTGGAAGATGAGTGTATTGCTGCAGTGTAACCACAGAGGTGACTGTGCAGATAAATAGTTTTGTGTATCTGCTAACATGTGTCCGCTCAGATGGACAAGGTGGCTATATTCCTGGATGATGAATGATGCTGTTATAGTCAATGACTTGTCTGAGATACCTAATCATGGCTGTGATATGAAATCAAGCTTTACAGAATGGATAAATTTTGAATCAGGATTTGGTTTGGTTCTAGTCATACCATTTATTTATAGTGCAATGTAAAATAATCCTTCATTGACTCTTATCTTTGTACAGATACTTAAGGAATTACAAACCATATCAGCATCCATTGTAGTCAGCGAACATTTCTCTGATTTTAACAATTATCAGATCATTGACTTGATAGAAAAAAAAAAAAGAGTATGACAATTAAATGTTTAATATCAAAAAATATACCAACAGTGATTGAAGTAAAAAAGTAACAGGTAATCTGTTTCTTATTCCCTCCACTACGGCTGCTATTGTGGGCTTGATCTGAATTTTTATACTCAAGCCAAGAAAAAGTTGAAATATTGTTTACCCTTAGATAAATGGTTAGGTTCATTACAACTTTGCCTAACTTACCTGAAAATAGTAATGAGATGCTTAAAGATACATTTAAATGCTTTATTTGATCTAGGCCATAAATCTTTTGTCTTTTCAAAAATCAAAGGTCACAACAAGCAGTATCATCTTATACAAGAAAAACCTTTTAAGCCCTATTTCCACAAGGTCACTCTACCTCGTAAAAAGCTGTAGGAAAAACTGTAAAGTGGGTGTCCTGGTTTCATCTGGAATGGAGTTAGTTTTCTTCTTAGTAGTTGGTGCAGCGCTGGGTGTTGGCTCTGATCTGAGAACAATGTTGACAGGACACTGATGTTTTCAGTCGTTGCTGGGTGATGCTTACACTAAGTCAAGGACTTTTCGGTTTCTCAGGCCCTGCCAGCCAAAGGGATGGAGGGACACAAGAAACTGGGAGGGGGCACAGCCAGGACAGGTGACCTGAACTAGCCAAAGGGATATTCCATACCACATGGCATCACACTGAGTATGTAAACCGGGGGAAGAAGAAGGAAGGGGGGACATTTGGCATTATGGCGTTTGTCTTCACTTTCCTGGAGATGGCTGGAGATGGCCTGCCCATGGGAAGCACTGAATGAATTCCTTGCTTTGCTTTACTTGTGTGTGTGGCTTTTGCTTTACCTATTAAATTGTTCTTATCTCAACCCTTGAGTTTTACATTCCTTTCCGATTCTTCTCCCCATCCCTCTGGGTGAGGGGGAGTGAGCAAGCGGCTCCATGGCGCTTGGTTGATGGCTGGGGTTAAACCATAACAGTGGGAAAAAAGGATAAGATTATTAGAGGAAATATTAAATAATTAAAACTTTTAATCTTGGAAAATACTGAGTGGGAAAGACTAGATTTGTTGGTTTTGTGAAGGTTATGGAGAATATGATTAGAGAATTTGCTCTCAATTTCTAACTTTATAAAGCTAAAACACAACCACCAAAACTAATTCATAGTAGGTTCAATGACCAAAGGAAATACTTTTCTTTATGAGACCAACTCTGAATACATGGGATCAGCCTATTAAAATAGAGTATGACCATTAACTCAAGTACGGACGTGCAGCTCTTTGCTTTATGTAATTAATGGTCTTACCTGGATTTAGGTTGTCCTGCGTAATACACAGCCATCTTGCATACTCTTCAAGGAACTGCTTTTACGTGGGCTGTGTCCCACATGTGGGATGAATGACAACAGACTATCTGGGGTATGAAAAGAATTACAGCATTTGCACTAGACATTCAGGGCCAGTGAACACTCTGCATTGTGTTATTTTCTAATGTAAATACAGACATGGTTAACAATAATACTGATAATTGTTCCTTATGCTGCTTGTACCTCAGTTTTAGCAATAAGTTCTCTACAAAGACTAGAAGTTTTGGAATTACTGAAGACAGTGTTCCTAAAAGGCCATATAGGTGATGCTGTATGCAGTTTGATTCTAACTACCATATACCGTATCCCAGCAGGGATTTGTGTTTTGATTCTAACTACCATATACCGTATCCCA